>NC_073224.2:152645000-152955543 GCF_029281585.2 Gorilla gorilla gorilla
GTTCCCCCTAAATTGCATGCGATTTAATTAATTTTTGAGATCCTGTTTTTTTTTTTTTTTCTAGCTAATAGTTCACATGCTCCTGTGCTGTCATTGTGCTTGAGTGGGCAGACTTCAAAGTGATATTAAATAACCAACTATTAGATTTACCTAGCACGTCCTATTGGAAAAGTGCCATTTAATTACCTAGCCTGTTCAATTAAAGGGACAGCATTCTCTGAATATAGCAGCTTGCTGTTGATTACCAGGGAAATGAACTCGCTGTCTGGCGGCGCCTCCATTCCTAACGCCACCCCCTCCCCAAACACACCCTCCACCACCAACTACCAATTCTCCCCACCCTCGCCCCAGGCCCCCACCCCCGGCTGCGCCGGGCTCACTGCGGCTGCGGGCGCCACGTGAACCGCCCGAGCGGAGCCCGGGGAAAGAAAGCGCGACCCGCTCGCCCGGCTCCCGCCCTGCGCTCGCCCCCTCGTGGGCCCGAGACCGCCCGCCGGCTGGGCGCTCTGGCTGCGGCCTCGGGCGGCGCCGGCCCGGGTGCTGGCCGCCTAGGGAGCGAGGGCCAGCCGACTACCGCCACCCTGGCTTCCGGCGCGTTTCCTCGCCCTCCCCGGACCTGGAGCCCCACCCGCCGGTCTCCGAACTTCCTCCTCTCGCTGCACTTTCCGCGCCAGTCTTCGGGCCCGAGGTGGGGGTGGAGGAAAGAGGGTTCGAGGAAGAGAAACGGAGTTTCCGAAGCTACTTGGGGCGCTTGGGTGGAGCTGAGGGGTCGGGAGCCGGGGGTGGGGGAAGGGGCAGTCCCAAGGTTCCCCTATTTTTGTAAGATGGGGGGCCAGGCAGGCGTTGGTCCCTTTAAGATCCACCCTCCCCCTCCGCTCTACAACCCCCCCCCCTTCATTCTTTCCCTCCCTCTCTTAGAGGCCAATTTTGTTAATTAAATGTTTTGTTTGCGACGCAGCTCTCATTCATTGCGGACACGTCATTCGGAGCAGATCTAAGCCAGAGACCAGATCTCATTAGATAAAGCCCATCAGAACTAAGAAAATGGAGGAGCCACTAATTAAAGCTTTTAATTGTGCAGATTCGCTGCAGCAAGGCAGCCGCTTTATCTGAAATCTTGGAGGGAGAGGAGGCAGAAGCCCAGCTCTGCCCATCGACACTTGGCCGCGGAGGGGGAGGGGACTGGTGAAAGCGCCCCCTCATCTTGCAGCCCCCCCCCCCCCCCCGCGCTCAGGCCGGCCTTTCCCAGCTCTCCCGCAGCTTTTTAGCAAGACCTTGGTTGTTTTCAAAAAACCACAACCTCAAAGTCAAGACAGTTTAAAAGCCCCTCAGTAAATCGCTATGTGGTCTCAGTAGGACCAAGGGGTCCCCTTCACCTGGCGGCGGGCGAGCAGATTACTCCACTCTTCTGCAGCGGTCCCTGCGGCATTGAAAGCTCCTCCAACAAGTGGACTTGAGGGACATTGGAGAGGGGGTAGCTGAGAGGAACAGCAACGTCTGCACCTTCCCACCCTTTGGGCATCTTGGTGGGCTGAGAGAGGAACACTGAAGGAAGACTTCAGTAATCTCTTAAATTGGAGGGGAAGGGGCGCTCAGCTGCTGGTGAGCCCTGAGCTAAGTGTGAGGCCATCAATTTCGTACTGAGCTAGAACTCATCTCTCCTAGAAAGATCTAAGGTCCTCGGGGTAGCATGTAGTTCAAGAGCGAGCCTGGCTCCAGTTTCCAGATTCAGAGGGAAAAAAGGAAGTAAGAACGTAGATGCCTAATTAAGGCTCAGGGCTGGGCACACATCCTCCATTGCTCCATTAGGGCACAGGAAAACACCAAAAGGCCATTTACATTTGGCCCCAAGAATAGAGAAAAGAATGGACACAATTCCCAGGAAGCCACTTGCCTAAACTTGTCCTGGGGGAATACAAGCGGACCCATCTTCTTTTTAATTAGTTGTAATCAGAAGCGAGGGGTTTTTTGTTTTTGTTTTGTTTTTTTTTTTTTTTGAAGGCACTGGGAGAAGAGATGAATCTGTACCATTCACGGAATCTTAACAGCACTGTCAATTTTTCCACTTCAAACCACACTCCTTTCTTACCACAGTTTTGCTTTCTATTTAATTACAGCACTGTCAAAGCTCATGGCATTACTTGGAAGGAGGACCAGAAAGCATTACACCCATGTTCCCGCTGATTTTCCAACATTTACTTCTAAAAGAACACTTAGTGAAATTAATGCTGCCATCTTAATTTAAAAATAAAAGCCCTCTCCCTTCCTGTATTTCTTTTACTTGGACTGATTGAGGATGCCAGCAGAGTCGACACAGGTTGCATTATCAAAATAACTAAATGTCATTTTACTCCATCATCTTACACTAATGATATCACTGGGGTAAACATATCCACACTCAGCTCGGAACTGCACTGGGATCTTTTGCAATGTTAGTCGCAGGGTAAGGCGAATCACAATGGAGCTAAACTTTGAACAAAATATTTCATCCACTGATTTACCCACACTGAAGAAAGAAAAAAATTTTCTACTAATCACTTTAAAGAAAAATGTTTAGGACAAATTTACATAGGATGAAATTCTTCTTAAAAGTGTGCGGTTTTCTAGTATCAACTGTGTGCGTGTGGGTTTTTTTTTTAATTACTGGATGTTGAAACAGAACACCTCCTAGAAGCATTCATGTGCATCAGTCTATCAAACCATTTACTCAAATTAAATGTGTAATCCTTCAAATGCCTCCTTTCAAATTAATGAGTTTAAGTAGCTTGAGTTCACCTGAAAAGATCCTATAGGCACCTGACCTCCTGAATTCTTTACATTAATTGCACTGCAACTTGTTGGAAAAGACTGCTTACATGGACATATGAATGTTCCTATACATTGCTTTAAAATGCAAGATTAGTATAATTCTATAGCCTTTTTCTAAATCTCTTTTGGGGATCAAGGGCAGTGATATAAACGACAACAAAAAACCCAAAACCTGAACATGCTTCAATTGAAAAAAACTGCAAATTCTACATCGCAAACCACACACTAACTGAATTATTGCAAGCCTCCGAGTAACAGTATGAAGAGAAACATTACCACCAGGTTTTATTTCTTGGGGCTTTTTTTATCTCTATAAGAAGAATTACAAGTTTTTAAACTGATGGATAATTAGCATTTTTCTCAAGGGGCACAAAGAACGAATCACAGCCTTCCACTCAAAAAAGTTTCAAGATGCTTATGTAAATATCGTAATAAGCCATCACCATAGACAAATCATTTCTCACTAACTACACTTGTATTTTTAAGTCAACCTCTGTTTCTGAGTTCCTCTGTGAGTTCCTACCTTGTTTTAAGAACGCAGCTTAACTCCCGCTTGGGATGTTTGCTTTTAGCCTGAAGTCCAGTAGAGGCTGACCACTTACTTAAACTCTGGGACCAGACGGTGCTCAAACTTTGCACATCTAATGACCCAGTCCCACCAGATGGTCTTTACTTAGTATGGCATTTGCCATGAATTTGCCATCAGATATTGGAAGACTAACACATGCTTCCTGAACCCCTTAAATTCCGCCAACTAGAAGATTTTTGAGGTGAAGGCTGCAATGTACTCCCCATAGACGCCTACTCCTTTCCTCACAACCCTGTTAACCTTTGGCCTTGCCATTGCTCTTCCGCCCATCTCCAGGAAAGACAGCAAAGTCTTACCTAATGTAGTCATTTCTGCAAAGGATCATGCCGCTTTTGGTGTAACAGGACGTGCCGATGTCGCCCAGCTGCGCCTGGCAGCAGGAGCACTTGAGGCACCGGCTGTGCCAATAGCTGTCCATGGCATAGAGCAGAAAGCGGTCCGCAATCTTGCCCCCGCAGCCTGCGCACCGCTTCCAGGAGAGGGAGCCGGCCGTCACCGGGGGCGGCTGCGAGCTGCTGCCCGGATTCACCATGGTCTGCAGAGGGCGGGAAGGGGACAGGGAGAGAAAGACAAAACAGGGGCGATGCAAAAGTTAGTAATCGCCGGAGAGCAAGCCCATTCCCCTCCTCCCCGCGGAGCTGCTGGAAGGAAACAGCAGGGCAAGGGCGGGAAGGAGGCTGAGGGGGAGAGGGAAGAAGGGAAGCTCGCCGGCAGCAGCCGCCTGTTTACTTTTCTCAAGCTTTGTTCTGGGGCCACGAGCTCCTCTCAACTTTCCTGCGCTTGCCGCCGCTGACAATTTCAGCTCCGGTACTGTCAAAACTCCGAGAGCAGGCTCCGCGGCGCGCTCCACCCCTCGCGGCACCTCCTCCCAGCCCCCGCCTCCGCCCACTGCCCCCCTCCTCCCCTCCTCCGCCGCCCGCCTCCAGCAAATGAGGGTCAAACCCACCCACCGCCGCGCCCGGCCCCTCCCCAGCCCTCGCCAGGCCCCGGGACAGAGCCGAGAGGAGTGGGGAGGCGGCGGCCCCGCCGGAGCCTCGTTCCCTCCCGGGTTCTGCCCCGGGAAGTGCAGCTGCAGTTCACAAGTTGGAAATAGTTCGGTTTTCCGAAAAGGAACGAGGGAGGGACCGGCAGACGGGAGACGGAGAGCGTGGTGATGGGAGGGAAGGCAAGGTGACGGGGGGGGGGGGGGGGGGGTGCAGTGTGTAAAGTTGCGAAACTGGTTTTTCGTATTTTAAGCAGCACCTTTCACATGCCATTGTGGTGACCGCCATCTCCCATTATTGTTCCAAATCTCATTTCATTTTGAAGATCAATGAGTGTTTTCTCTGGGTTTTCAGGACACAGGCAAGAATAATAGATCATTGAACTTTAGGATGCCTGTTAACTTCCTATACAAACACTCTCCACTTTGGTCTCACTAATCTGCCCTTGATCAGCAATTTAAATGCTAAAGCTTTGTTCCTCCAAAAGGGGGGGGGGCGGCGTTACAGATAATGTGCGAGAAGGCACCATTAAGGGATGCACAAGTTAAATTCGAGCCCGTCCTGCTGTCACCAAAAACTGCTTTAAAAAAGAATTCCCCACTCTAATGAATGCCACAAGAGATGCAACTGGGATATAATATAGGAATCAATTTATAAAGCTTAGCCTAAACCGATTAATTTGTTGCCTTCAATCCCGAGTCCAATAAAGTCCTAGTGTTCCTCTAGTCACTTATTCTGTAAAAAGATCAAGTTATTTACTGCCAATTAAGCAGCCTGTTTTGTCTTTGTCCTCCGTAAGCTGAGAGTGTGGGCTCCCCCTGAGGCTCCCGGCTATCTGCTCAAGACATTCAGCTGATACCTCAGAAGAAGGCGAACTTTGCCTGTACCCGGCCCAACTTGGCTGCTGCAAAAAAACGAGGAAGGAACGAAACAAGGACTCGGGTTCCTTAAATAGGCCGATTTTAAACACATTTCCTCCGAAAGAGTCCCGGAACGTGTGTCCAGTGACCGCACAATAAACCAGAATAAGAACTGCACCAATTAAGCTGTAACAAAACCCTGAGACTTTGGAAACAGGACCACTCTAAAACCCATTAGCATTGCATTTATCCGAATGCATCATACCTTTATGTAAATTGATTTATCTGATGCATTTACTCGAGGAATTGCTTTTTGTTACAATTTCAGCCCTAACCCAAATGAATCTGCATTTCCTGCCCTAGGTCTTTAAACTGTTTCCCCCAACGTTTTAATCGCTCTGAATTCCTTTTTAAAAGGAGAGAGAGGGAGGAGATTCCAAGCTCTTCCCCGCCCCCATCTTTAGTGAGAGGTAAATATATATGTATTTTTTTTTTGAAAAGGAAACATTACACTGAGAAAAGCATCCAGTAACCCCATTAGCTAAAGCTCTTAAGGACAAGCAATACCTTAATGCTGATTAAATCTAAAAGAGATGAATCAAGAAGACTGACCAGAAACTGACTCCCCTGATAACTAAGGACGGGCCCTCATCAAGTTTCATTTAGAGTTGGAAAAAAAAAAAAAAGAAAGCTTTTAAGTTAAATAGGCTTATACTCTAGTAATTACATAGCCAAGCAATTTAGGTCCTGGGATAGTCAGTGAAATAGAAAGCAGAACTGGCAGCTAGAGGCAAAATCTGCCCCCCTTTAACAACGTCTCTGGTGTTTTTTAATGGAGACCAAGGGAGGGACAAACGTAACGCTGGCAATTTGTAGTACAAAAATGGATGCTTAATTCATGTCTTGATTTTAATTAGGTGATTCACCGTATTTCTCCTGGATTGGAACAAAAGACTTATAAGCCAAGAAGAATTTTTTTAAAAGAACCAGCAATACCGAATCCTGCTCACTTAGATCCTTCCTGCCACTGTTTCAAAAATAGTGTTTACTAGAAGGGAGGGGGGGTATCGTGACTATCCCCACCCCCACCCCCCCCAAACACACTACTTCTCATACTTAAAATCCTCATCTAAGCACCCCTTGCCTTTCCCTTATGAACTAGAAATATCCCCACCCCCTCTACGGTCCCCACCAGCCCCGTTTCCAAGAAGAGCCCTTTTGTAAGCAGGAACCGCTACAAAGCTGGCGGCCCGGAGCTGCCCTCCGCGCTAGCTCGCAGGCCGGCCTCGGTAGTTTCAGACTCGCGCTTTATCTAAGCCGACGTATTGTTTACTTGCAATTTGGGACGGTCAGGGGAAGGAAGCCAAAGAAAACAGCCCTGGCCCGAATCGACCCTCTCCCTCCCTCTCCCACCTCCCGGCCCGCGGCTCTCCACCCGCCCCCTTACCTGCTTTTCCCCTATATTGCAATATTGCGAGAGGCGGCGGCGGTGAAATGCGAGCGAAGCCGCTCGGCTTCCAGGGAAGGGGCGCCTGGGCTGGCGGAGCTGGAGGGAGGGAGGGAGTTCTCGCAGAAGCAGGAAAGGGGAGGAGGGGGCTAAGGGCGGCTTTTTTTTTTTTTTTTTTTTTTAAATCGCGTTGCTCTGGGGCGGGTTGGGGGGCCCCCGCGTAAGTGCCGGGCGGCCGGGAGCAGAAGTGTCAGTCTCAGTCTTCGTCCTTCTCCGCCTCCGGCTGCGCGCGAGCAGCTGCAGGAGCCCTCGGCCCGCGCGGCGCGGCTTCAGGCGCGGCGCAGCGGCAGCAACTGCTGCAATCGCTGCTGCAAGTTTGGCAATGTGGCTTCACTTTGTATATTCCCCCGCCCGGCGGCCCCCGCCCCCGCCCCCGCCCGCGCTCCTCCCGCTCCTCCTCCTCCGCCGCCGCCTTCCTCCCTCCCGCGCGCTCGCTCGCTTGCTCGCTCCGGGATGGCAGCGGCGGCTCGACTGAGCTCCCTGCACCTCCGGCTGGGAGCAGTCGCAGACACAACAGCCCCGGGAGCGGCGGCGGATGGTGCGGAGGCCGGCAGGCAGGCGCACCCAGGAGTCGGGGGCTGCGGCCGGCCGGGCCCGGCGCGCTGGAGCCTGCGCCGCTGCCGGGGCTGTTGCTGCCCGGCTCGGAGGCGGCGGCGGCGGCACTGGCCTCTAGCCGGCTCGCTCGCTCCCTCCGCGGCTCTTACACATGTGTTACTGACAGAGCAAAATCCCAACTACTCCCCGGCTCTGCCTCCGACGTCAGCGACCCTCAGCCACTGGGCGGCCGGATTGTTCAGGCGGAATAATAAAACCTGCCAATCCGGGGAAGGACAAAGGGATGACTGAAACGAGACTCGGGGGGCGGGGGAGAGAGCGAGGCGGCGGAGCTGGCCGACAGAGGAGAAGGGAAGGGCCCGAATCAGGTGGGGTGAAGTGACCCGGGCGCCTGGCGCCGGGGACCCGCTTGGGCTGCCCTTCGCGACCCGGGATCCGGAGTCGAGACGCAGGGCGGGGCCTCACCTGCCTTCTCAGCGCACGGGGACCCTGAGGACCCGCTCCCGCTCGCCCCTCGGGGACTGCCAACCCCTCGATCTGAGAGGAGACCCTTAGGAAACTTACCATCTTTCTCAGAAATGGGTCTCTTCCTGTTTGGGAAGATAAGTCCTGCATTTTAGGGCAGTGGACTTCTATCCCCTCACGCACACGCACACAGAAGAGGATTTTTGTTGTTGTTTCTTTAATTCACGATATTGGAGATGTATGAACCGTAGTGGAAGCTTAGTTAACAAGGTAGAAACATAAAGGAAATAATAGTTGCTAGCTAAATACTGCCTACTTAGCCTCCCTCATACCCCCATTTTTCCGAGTTTGAAAGTGCCTAGCAGGCATTTCCTGGATCCTTGTCAATTGCTGGTGATGTAGGGAGCACAGTCCTTATTTTCAAAGTTGACGAAAACTTAAGGGAGAAAGCCTTTCCCGACTACCATCCTCACTGTGGAGGATGAGAGGCGGAAATTCTCACAGCCCCCAAAAGCAATGGAAGTAATTGCAAGATTTGCAATCTCACAGCCTCTAGAGAGTAAGAAATGTCACTTCTAGTATAAATCAAATTTTGAGGAATGCTTTTAGGGTGCTAGCCTGAGAGTCTTTTTCCAAGGCCGAAGCACAGCCTAGATGCTTGAATACCTAGGCATTCGACTTTATCTACTCTGCCAAATAGGTTAAATAAATCTCCAGACTGAGGCTAATATTAGGCCTGATTATTGTTAGTAAGTTCCAGAGAGGTTTTTCTGGTGGAAATTATCATGAAAGTGCAAAGCCCTTCTGCTAAGTATCATTAAGTAAAACCAGCCTTGTGGGGCAAGTTTTCATATTGTGTTACACACAGTATTGCTAGATTGAGGAAAGGAACCTGAAGGAGAATCTAGCGAGACAATGCAGATGTTGAACATCTAGGGTTTTAGTGTCTATTTGGGGGATTTCTGTCTTTCAAACCATCAAAATTAATAAGGCTGCATAAGAAAGAATAATTATTGCCCATACAGTCAGGTAGAGGGCATTTTAAATATCAATTCAAATACTCATTTTTTAATTCTAGCACCTTAAAATTAAATGAATTAATTTTATTGATTTGTATTTAAAGTTGCACTGTTATGATCAATTCACCTTGTGCACATATAAAAAACTTTTTTTAAAAAAAGTCATTAAAACTATAATAGTAATTAAAATGTCCTACACAGAAAACAGCTACAGATGGGCATGATTAAAGAGGACCAACTTAGAAAAGATGTAATGCTGCTTGAAGGTTAGTCAAGAAAACTCAATTAAACCAGTTGAGGAGAGAAACACCATAAACAAATAATACATTTGAATCCCCTGGTTCATTTTCACTTTTTAAATAATTTATAATAAAAGGAGATAACACAAGATCTTAGTGGGCTGCAATTAAGTTATGATTTGTCATGTGCAAGTAAATTTCCGTCTCTGGGCCTTAATTTTCTCATCCACAAATGAGAGAATTAAGCCAAATGGCCTCTATTTTTTCTTTTTTAAAATGATTTTCTTAGATAGAGCACATAATGCATAGATGTATAACAAATTGTGGTACTTTTCAGGATTTTTCCTGAAGAATATGCGCTAAAACGAAATCTTAATTCCTGAAGGAAATGTTAGAAATTTAACCAGACACATGTTCAGCTATCATTGAGTGATTATCCAGAGGATCCCGGTGGTGTTTGTGGAAGGAAGGAGAGTGAGATGGATAAAACTTTGAATAACAGAGCTCTAGGCTACAGGGCCTACATTTTAGGAGGTGGTTTTAGTGCTTCAGCTCTAATTCTGTGCGGAGTGAGGTCTTTAAACATGTCCTGGTAGATTGGAGTGGATGGGAGTGTATTACCAGAGAGCTTTATTTGCTGATGTGTGTTTATAGAAATACAAAAGCGATAATGGCTAACAGTCTCTCTTCTGAGAGGTAGGGAGTAAATACATTCACTGTAATCAAAATTCAGGTGTACTTTAACCACAGCGCCACCTCTGGGTAATCTTTATTTCTGCATTCTTTGCGTTTAGCAGTCCTTTCTCATCCTGATTTGTGGTCTGAAAATGCCTGGTTGAGTGGGTAGCAACGTCAATCTTTTATTTCCACTGATGCGAAACACAAAAACCGTGTAAACACACACAAATTCGGTATGGGTAAAGAAATTCTGTATTCGGGTATTCTTCAAACAAATATTAAAAACAGTGCATAAAGTAATATTCCTGGTATAAAGTAAAATTGCCTAACTCGAAATAATGTTATATTGTGCCCCACAGTTGACGAAACCTCTGCTGATATCACACATTCATCATTCATCCTACTCATCTGCAATGAGATATAAGAGTAGGGGGCTTTGGAAAAGAAAGATATATGTAAATCGTTTCTTTCTTGAATCCTAATTAAATGTGGGAACCATACTGCTCCTAGATCAAGCCGTCATTTTCTCCACTTGCCCCAAAATTATTTGTTCATAGCTTCCTTTCTCGTTTATGTCCTTCAATCATAATCATTCTTTTCTCCAAGTGACAGTTCGCTAAGAATCTCCCATGGACAGCCGGAGGTTCTACACAGACCTATGCAGCCTTTAATGTCTGGAGAAAGTCTAGACTATTTGATGCTGATATGACCTCCAAGACAACATGCCCCAACTCTTTCTCAGGAAAAAATATTCTGTCCTTTTAAAGTCAATGCAAAACCGTTTTTGAAGAAAGTCTTTTTAGGAAGGAAAATTTTTAAAAATCTGCTCAACTTTATTGCTGCCATCACAGAGATCCCTTGATATTCAAAGTTTCCTCCAACGTGAATACAAAAAGCTTGAGTCTAGGACAACAATTCCAGAGTGTAAAAGGTGTGGAGAGAAAAGGGAACAGTAGTTACCAACAGAAAAAACCCAAGGAAGAGGAAGGGCAGGTTAGGTCCTGGGCCAGTTTTCTGTGGTGGCGTCGTCGGCTGAGCAGCAGGGTGTATGGCACAGTAAGTATAGTCCGACCTGCTGCTTCATTTAAGAATAGGAGTTTACAGGCACAGTGGCCCACGCCTATAATCCCTGCACTTTGGGAGGCCGAGGCAGGTGAATCCCTTGAGTTCAAGACCATCCTGGGCACCATGGCAAAACTCCATCTCTACTAAAAATACAAAACTTTAGCTGGGTATGGTGACATGTGCCTGTAGTCCCAGCTGCTGGGGACGCTGAGGTGGGAGGATCACCTGAGCCCTGGAAGTTGAGGCTGCAGTGAGCCATGATTGTGCCACAGCACTCTAACCTGGGAAATGGGAGTGAGGCCCTGTCGCAAAATAATAATAAGAGTTTACCTAGAACTCAGCATCTTGAAAAGCCTATATTTCACGGAACCATATCTTGGCTTTAAAATATTGATAATATTTAATAATACTTTGAATTTACTGACTGCCTTTTTAGTCTTTCTCAAAATTCTTTATAAATATCGCACTAAATGTTTCATGTGATAAATGTTTCTAATAGTTGCCTTATTAGAATATTATTGTTTGTTTTCTGTTAAAGCAATCCAGATGACTACGTTTGGTAAGTATCCCACCAAATTATGTTAATCAATATTTAGGAAGTTCTACCCTAACTACTCTTTTTAAGGTAATAAACAAGCATAGTGAAGAAGTTGATTTTATGGCAAGAAAATAACAGATCACTGAGGAAAAGGAAACAGCATTGACATTGTTGTGATTGGAAATATAATTTAAGATGTAGATTTTGATTTTAATTATTCTATTTGATTAAGGTATTTGAAACTCCTAGAGTTGATAGAAAGGTGAAAAAGATAATAGGAAAGAAGAAAACACCTCTGTGACCCAGCATTTTGCCTGATGTAGCAAGGCTACTTTAAAATAGTGTCGTGAAATGACTCATTGTCTTCGTAATATTTTATTAGTATAGCAACAGAACAGTACAAATCCCCCAAATTTGCCTCAGAACTATCAGCAAATCTTTTTTTTTTTCTTTTTTTTTTTTTTTTGAGACAAGGTCTTGGATGGGTCACAGGCTAAAGGCTCACTGCAGCCTCAAACTTTGAGCTCAAGCCATCCTCCCACCTCCTCAGCCCCCTCACCCCTACCCCAGTAGCTGGGACTACAGGTGCATACCACCACGCCCAGCTAATTTTTTTGGTAGAGACAGAGGTCTCACTGGTTGCCCAGGCTAGTCTTGAACTCCTGGCCTCTAGGGATCCTCCCACCTCAGCCTCTCAAAGTGCTGGGATGACAGATGTGAGCCATTGTGCTCAGCCCAGCAAATCTTGATATGTGAATCTGTTTCATGGCAATGATACCATAGAAAAAATTGTTTGGCTTACTCATACTACCTATTTCTAAGCCTGAATTCTGTCAAAAATATTCAAGCACAGTGATATTCTGCAGCTATCATTGCAAATAAATTATCAGACTATATGTGTGAGTGTATTATATGTTCATTAAGGTCTTTTAAATGGTCTAGTGGGTCAATAGGTACTGCTTATTAAAGTCAAGTCTTTGCATGGATAGATTTAATTTCATAATAGTTACAAAAGAGGGTATATAGATGACTGGGCCACTTGTATATATGTGAGGTGGTTATTACTAAGAATATATGTTGAAGTTATAAATCCAGTAGAAAATAGCAATTCTGTTTAAAATTAATTACTGTTTCTCTCCAAGACGATGGAAATGAGCACTTACTGATAGAGAAACTAAGGCATTAAGATGTAATTTGTTCTCCCTTATGTTCCCGCTAACTCTTCTTGGTAAAAGAAAGGCTACTAATTCAGAAATTTTAAGGGCCCAAAACCATAACTTCTTTTGTTAGTGTCAGTTTTAATTCTAGTATTGATATAATTAAGCTTTTTCTCTGTGTGGATTTGTAATAAGATATATTTTAAAGTATAACATTGGTTTCTATTTGTTCACTTAAAAAAGTTGATGAAAATATGATAATATTTATTCATCCAATTGTAATGAATGACTCTGTTGGAATTATGGAAGTACAATCCATAGCTGTCCTTGGACTTGGAAAGCACGCATTTCTACTCTATACAGCACCATAAATTTTTTAGAATAAAAAGAACAATCAGATATGGATTTTTTTAAATAATAAAATTGAATAACTCAATTGACTAAAATGTGTTCCCGCCACACAGAGGTACACATTATAACGTCATCATTTATATTTCTCAACATAAATCAAATTTCATAATAAAATTGTTTTTGATGAATCACCACTTCTTTTCTAGCTTCAAAACATTCTGACAGAGAAAGCAAATTTGTCAATTTCTCTGTGTGATAAGAAATCACTGAAAATATATTTAAGACCTTTAGTCTAAGATAATAATTTTTTTGAAAGTTTCATTTAAAAGGAAAACATTCAAGGGAAGCCATTTTCAAATTTGGAGAAATAACTGAAGAATAAAATAGACTTTCTTTTCAGCATTTTTTTTCAATGCCATCTGCTATACTCTCTGACAATAAGGCCAGGAGAAGTCATTACAGAACAATACTCTGGAAACAATTTGCCTCAAAAAAGAATGAAAACTTAAACAACACTACCTTCATACATGTTTGCTCTAATTACAGCATTAAAACACCCAAGCATTGTCCCCAGATGCCTCTCTCTGGCCTCTTTTTATTGCTTTTCTCCACTGAGATAACATTTAACACTGCATTGAAATTCCTACTTACTGCTTGTGTCCAGTAGTAAATCCTAGCCCATTATTAGAATATCTGCCTGTTATCAGCTCCGTCAGGGAATGAATTATTGACTATAACTCATTGCTGAGAAGACTACGCATGACATTCCAGTGAAGTTTTGATAATTTCTAGAAGTCATGGTAATTTATGGAAGGGGGTTTTGATTGATCTCCCACCACCTATTTTGCACCTATCAGTAAATAGGACACATATTGATGGCCTACTTGAACTCCATTAACAATATGGGGGAATTCACAACTTAAGCATTTCTCTTTTTTCTAGTGTGATTTCTATTAAGACAGTCACTCAGTTTCTATTAATTTTCATCTGTGTGGTTTACTCCTGAGAGGGAGGAATCACAGATCTCAACTACTGAATGCATAACATCACTATTCTACTAGTGATTTAGATATAGTCTTCATTTGTAGTTATACCAGCGTCTGCCTTTTGGAAAGAAAGCCCTAAGATCATTGGAACAGATAGAGGTGGAGCAGAACAAATACTGAAAGATTTTAAAAGGTCTCTTCAAGTGTTGTAATACAGCTGATAGAATGAAAGAGAATTTTTTTGAATTAATGGATAGTAGGCAAGTTCATTATTATTTGGGAAAAAGTTTATAATATATTTGATATAAAATGTACAGATACCATTTAATGTGTTATGACTGTCACTTTAAAGTTCATTTGCCAGAACGTTAAATAACAATCACCACCAATCACAACTCTCTTTCAGTTTTAGGTTTATTTTCCTCCTGTCTCATTTTTGCTGGGTTTCTCCAAATTCAATTATTTCTCAGGGTAAACTCTACTAGACAAATGTTCCTTTTATTTCCTTACTGAGTTTTCATCATTGTGATTTCATTATTGTTTTATTTACTACAACAATTGCTTTCTAGAAAAACAACCAGTATTTTCAACTCTTAATGTGTACTATGTAATATAGCAAACAATATAAATAATAATTTAAAATTTAATGGTTATTTCCTAGATGACATTTAAAACATGCCTAGATTTCTAGAAATTTTATCTTATACCCAATAGTATTTAATAATCTGATGCAAAAATAATGGTGTCTCTTTTGCCAGAGCCGTCAAGATTGGAGGCGGGTAACTTGACTGAACGCTTGGCTTAAAGAAAATAATTCTTTTTTCATTTTATCTTAATTTAGTAGCTTCTAGCAGTCATCTAAACAATCTTAAAATTAAAAGATAATGTTAATGGGAGAGACTGTTGTCATAGGATAATGGTTTCCTGCTGCTAGATTAATGCAGTGGCAATAATACTGGAGCATTTATTGAAAATAAAGGGAAAGACAAAGCCAGAATATTTATTTTTAAAGCAGGTGTCATGGATCCTATGACACTGTTGTGTTATAATTACTGTGTTTTAATTTTACCAAATGGCTGATGCAGAATGACCTCTTTCCCTGATGGTTGTGGGATGGCAATGACCCTGGCTATATCCCCATTAATGGAGAGCAATACTTTGTGTCTAGAGGAGACTGTTGTGTGATTATTCCAATCAGAAGACAGCTTCTAAAGGTTGTGTAATTTAAAGAAACAAATACCAAAAACGCACAAATAAATTTGTCCTTGACCAAACAAACAAAAGGCAAGAGCCTACTTAACAGTGTCATCAATTGTTCTAGAAACACCAATAAACCCCCACATCGGCACCCAAATACATTGCTGTCCAGCAAGCCCCAGGAATTGCCTACACGACAAAAGCTCCATCCATGGATGTTAGCCACTGTAGCCAACTATCCTGGATTTACCTTCTTTGAATACATAATGATAATCTGGGGCTAAGTAATAGACTTCTCCAAATGGCATTCTCCCAGGAATGCCGTGGTAGTCAAAATTCTAAGATATACCCCCAAGATTCCCCTCCTCGGGTGTGTGTGCCCTTCATAACACCTCGTCCTTGAGTGTAGGTGGGCCTGCGTTAATTAGGCGAGCCCTTGTGAGAGAGGTCTAAAGATAGAAGACAAGAAAGAGATTCAGAGCTGCAGAAGATGCTCTCCTGTTGTTCTGCAAGGGGCAGACTGCCATATGTGAGAGGCTGTATGGGGAGGCCACACAGGAAGCAAGGACCTGCATGCAGCCTCCAGGAGCTGAGAGCGGTCCCTGGCCAAAAGCTGGCAAGGAATTGGAAACCTCAGTCCTACTGCTGTAAGGACATGCATCCTGCCAACAACCAGGGATCTTGGAATGAGAACATAAGCCCCAGATGAGATGGCAGTCCCAGGTGACACCTTGATTTCAGCCTGGTGAGACCCTGAACAGAGAACCCATCTGCACCATACATGAACACCAGCCTACAGAGGCTCTGAGATAACAAAAGGGTGTTGTTTTAAGCCACTGCATTTATGATCATTTATTATGCAGCAGTAGAAAGCTAACAAATGCTGTGAGAAAAAGCCAAATGAGATATTTTGTTGCCACCTATTTCTCTCTACTATGAATTCTTTCATTTGCTCCCTATTGTCCAATCTCCCTCTCTAGCAGAGCCTAGGACAAAAAGCTGGAGTGTCCTTACTATAATCAGGGTGTGTACCAGTTAGGATCTGGGTTATAAGCAAGAAATACCAATAACTAACTCATACATGAGGGAATATATTAAAAGATATCAGGGGTTCTTAGAATTAACACGAGGCCTGAGGACCAGTCTGAGAAAAAGCAAGAACCAGAAGTGCTCTAAAAAGTTACGAAGTAGGAATTTCAACAGTGGTCTCCTAGCAGAAATAGGGCGGTTAGTATGGTGTTGCCTAGACAAATGACCTTTAACTGTTCCTATTCTTTCCTGGGCCACCTAGTCAAGTTGCAAAATCCCTAAAAAGAGCCTCCTATTGGGCACTCTGTCATGTACCTGACTCTTAAGAAGAGGAGCAGCCCTCTTAGGGCGTCTGCAGTTGGAGCAAACCCTGGAAGTCCCCTCCCTCCCAGAATCTATAGAGTGAAAGAGGTAATTCCCCACAGGAAAATAGATAGTGGACTTTTTTTTTTTTTAAGTGATGAATGTCAGCCAAATTGTAGGTGAGCAGAGGGTGAATGCTAGAATCAGGTATGAGGAGGAGCAGAGAGCCCATCAGGCAATCACATCCAAAGCAGGTCATCAAAAAAATAGGAGTTTTAGGCCACAAGAGACCTCATAATAAGTATGAGAAACAGATACCTGCAGCACATAGGGCCATCTGAGCAAATTCTAGACCCAAGAATCCAACTGGCTTCCTACACGCCCCACACTCGGGTGGTTTAGACCTATGTAGACCAGCCAGAATAAGACTGAGATCTACCTCTTTTGTGTTTAACACTCATCAATTTCTTACTTGTCACCATATCGTAAGCACCATATTTCCTATCTCTTTGGATTATAAGTATCCATGACTATTTGCAGGGGGAAAGGAGGTGGGGAAGATGTTACACATTTCACAGTTGTTATATGCATGTTGAGGAGGGCAGTGGGAAAACCAGTCTGGTAGGTTCAGGGCATTTGTGTAGGATTTGTGTCAGTTGACATACACAAATGGACTCCTGGTTTTCTTTGTTATTTTTATCTCAATTAAAATTGTGCTATCCTCAGTTCATTCATACATTCAAAAAACATTTATTGAGGACCCATTATGTGCCAACCAATGTTCAAGGTGGTAGAGATACAGCAGCAAAGAAAGCAAAGCCCCTGCCCTTATGGCATTTATAAATTGTTGCATGTTAGAAGGTGGAACATGCTAGGAAGAAAAGGAAGCGGGGTAAAAATGATAGGGAGTGGTGGGGCCAAGTGGAAAGGCTCTTGGTGGTCGAGCACAATTTTGTGTAGGTGAGCCAGGGGAGGCTTCAATGACAAGATAATATTTGCCCAAAGACATAAGGAAGTAAAGGAGCCATGCTCCTAAGGGAAAGATAATTCCAGGTAGAAGCACCAACGTTGCAAATGCCCTAAGGAAGATGTGTTTGGTGTGTTTTAGAAGCAGGTAGGAGACCAGGTTGCCTGGGGTGTAGTAGATGAGATCAGAGTTTAGATTGGGACAGATGTGGGACTTGGGCTTTTACCTGGATGTTACTGGAGGATTCTGAGCAGAAAAGAGATATAATCTGATTTACATGTTAAACACTTCATCCTGGCTGCTGGGTGAGAACAAACAACAAAGCAGTCAGAAAGAAGCAGAAAGATCACCATGACGAGGTTCTTGCAGAAATCAAGCAAGAGGTGATGGTGGCTGGAACCACAGTGATAGCAGAAGCGAAAGTAAGAAGTGATCAGATTTTGGATATATTTTGAATATCTGGGGCAGATAGAACCATGGTTTCTATTTCACAATTTACATTTGAGTTCATGCACCTTTGACAATCTTTGGTGTTTCCATGTTTCATGGCAGCTATACCTTCCCTTCTGTTTCTGAGAAGCTGGGCTGGCACCTCCCCCCATCTCTCACCTCACAAAATTCCTCTTCTCACATTCTGAGTTTATGTCAGAAATAGCCACAATATTGTTTTTCACTCAGATATTTCTATTTTAACTCAGAAGGGAGAAATAACAAATATTGAACCTCCCAAGGAATATAGACACTAAGCTAGGTTCTTTCCATAGTGCAATTCATTTAATCATAATAACTACCTAATACAATAGGCATCATTGCCATTGCCTCCATTTTAACACTGAAGAAACTCAAATCATAAATGTTAAGTGATTGCCCAAGAATAGCATCAAAGCTGAGGTGCAAAACTTGGAATTCAGCAAAGCTTAATAGATTGAAGAAACCTTCCACGGTCCACTCCTACATGCTAATAAATTAGTCTGTGCAACTTTAGCTTCTAAACCCGTGGTTCTCAACTGGGGATGGTTTTTGCCCCCCAGTGGACATTTGGCAATGTCTAGAGACACTTTTGGTTGTCACACTGGGGAAACAGGGTGTTGCTACTAGCATCAGTGGGTAGAGGCCAGGGATGCTGCTAAACATCCTGCAAGGCACAAGAAAGCCTCCCACGACAAAGAATTATTCTGTCCCAAATTTTTTTTTTTTTTGAGATGAAGTCTCACTCTGTTGCCCAGGCTGGAGTGCAGTGGCATGATCTTGCCTCACTGCAGCCTTCACCTCCCGGGTTCAAGCAATTCTCCTGCCTCAGCCTCCTGAGTAGCTGGGATTACAGGCACCTGCCACCAAGTCCGGCTAATTACTCTGTATTTTTAGTAGAGATGGGGTTTCACCATGTTGGCCAGGCTGGTCTCGAACTCCTGACCTCAGGTGATCCACCCGTCTCAGCCTCCCAGAGTGCTGGGATTACAGGCGTGAGCCACTGCACCCAGCCTTCTCTGTCCAAATGTTAAAAGTGCCTAGATTGAGACCACTGCTCTAAACCATTGTTCCATCATTGGACTGTCATAGTAGAAGTAACATAAGCTATGACACACTTATTAATAATCTTCATTAAGATCTAAAACTAAGGAACTTTCTATAGTCAGAACAATTTCAGAGTGTTGGTTGGGGTTAAATTTATAGTCATCAAGGGAAGTTCTACCCAGTATGCCCCATGGCACAATGCTGTGTGCTTATATAAGCTCAAGAATACAAAAGCAAAACTCTAAAATGGAAGTTAATAAATATCCAAGTAAATGTCTACAAATGGTAGTCAATTAACTTGACAATTGCAATATATTTCATTCTTATATAGGCACACTCAAATTATATTATTGTGGGATGTGTTTGATATGATTTGGGCAGATACTCCAAAAGTAAGATTTTTCTAGGCTCCACAGCATTCTGATAATAGCTCTACAGTCATTGTTTTAAAGAGTGAAATCAGGAACAGGGCAAGGCTGTACCTGAATGAAGTGAGATGCTAAATTGTGCCAAGATTTGACAGAAATGCATTCAGGCAACAAAAACAGCAAATGCAAAGACTCTGGGGTGGAAATAAGTATGGCATGCTTAGTGTTAGCTCATGCTGCTAGAATGGAGTGAGAGGGACAGAGTGTAACAGAAGATACTGGAGAGAGAAACAGAGCCTTTAGATTTTAATCTGAGCATATTGGGAGGCCATTGGAGGGTGTTAAGTGGGGTTGTGCCGTAATCTGATTTAATTTTTAAGAAGTTAACTGGCCTTTGGGGAAGAATTGATTAGAGGGATATGTGGCAGAAATTACTACAAGCTTACCACAGGATTCGTTTTTCCTTAGAAATAGAACCCCAATTTAAACTGTGTATATTGGCACCTGGAATAAAGGGCTGCATTTCCTAAACTTCCCTTGCAGCTCAATAGACCTTGTGACTACATTTTGGCCAATAAATTCTATGTAAGAGGAAGTGTGGATAGGACTTTTAGGAATGTGTTTAAAGAGAGCTCATTCAGCTCTCTTCTTCTCTTCTGTTTCTTCCTTCTTTGGGCCTGAAATGTGGACCTAATCACTAAAGCTTCACCATGAGATGGCCTTGAGGATAGAAGTTGCGTACTAAGATGATGGAGCAGACAGATGAAACCTTGTACTAAGATGATGGAGCAGACAGATGAAAGATGGAGGCCTTGGTGAAAGGCAGGTCCCTGGCAATACTATGAAGTTGTCAAACCAGCACTGCAATAGTTACTTCCAAACATATGGGAGAGAAATAAACATATCTTGCTTACAACTTTTTAAATTTTTCGCAGAGAGTTGAAATTAATTCTGACACAGGAAGCAAAAGTGGAAGTGAGAAACTAATAAAGAGATGACTGCAGTATTCCATGTGAGAGATGAAGTTGATGTGGACCAGGGCAAATGGTGGAAGTGCTGTGAGGTGTAAGATACCAAATATACTTTGAAGGTAATGTTAAGAGCACATGCCAGTGTCCTTTGTGGAGAACTAAAGGGAAAGAACAAAATCAAGGATGACTTCATTTTCTGGGATAAGCAGATGAAAGAGAGCTGTCCTTTTCTGAATGGGAGGCCTGGGAAAGGATTATGGGGTAAATCGAGATTCTGTTTTGGACCTAAGCATAATAAGATTGAGATCCCCATTTAACATCCATGTAGTGAAGTTGAGAAGTCAATTAGATATGTAGGTCTGGAGCTCATGGGATAAGTCTATGCTATAGAAATAGATCTGGAAATTGTTAAGATATAAAAGGTTTCACAACCATGAATAAGACTATAAGGGGCCAATAATTGAGCCCTGGGTTGATCCAACTTTAAAGGTCATGAAGAGGAGGAAGAGAAGTCCAGTACTTGAAAAAGAGGAGGTAACAAAGTCGGAGGAAAACCAGAGGATACATGAAGAAAATGTTGTAAGAAGAACACTAGTCAAATCTGCAAATGCTGCTAAGAGGCTAAGGTGATGATTGAAAATAGGTCATTGATATGGGAGGATGGCTTTATTTGGAAGGGAAGTACCCATTGGACTTCCCTTCCCCTTTATGTCTCACTGGCTAGAACAAGATCATATGCTCAGCCCTACGCCAATCCTGATTAAATCCCTGGGCCAGCAAGGAGAAAAACACCTTCTCTTGAATCAACTGATCTCTGCCTTGAAAAACTCAGGAATTGATTAGCAGAGAAGTGGGGGCAGGGAAATGGCTGATGGTTAGGCAATAAACAGTATCTGCCACAGTGCTTTTTATTGTGACATAAAAATTCCAAGCCTCATCACAGTTAGGGCTGGTACTACATTGGGCACATGTAGTAAAGTGATCTGGTGCTCTTTTCGCTGTTGCCACTGATCTTGTGATGAACTGCTTGTCAGGCATTTGTATACTATTAATTGCAAAATAATCACTCCCATCTTCAAGAAAGTCAACACACCAAAGACTTCTAAAACTAAATAAAGATGCTGTCAAGTGAAAAAAAAGAAAGGAATCAACAGCATGGATTTTTTTCCCTCTAAAATTCTAGAGCCACCTGCTTGTCAGCTTGGAAGAGTAAAAGCATGTTTACTTTTTGGTCACATGCATGAAAACTACAAAGTTATTACTGACCAAGTGTTTAAAAAATGATGCTAGAGATTATTTTTTAAAAAGCATCCAAGAGAATTCTCCATGTTTACCTTAAAATTTGGATCTCTTACTGTCTACTTCTCCATTCTCTGGTAAAATCACCCTTACTTGCCTTGATAAAGTTCCTTAAAGTTAGCATTACATTGTCATTTGTCTCAAAGACTAAGACAGGTTATGGGAACTAGTCTCTCTTACTTCCTCTACCTCTGCTACCGGATGTGGAAATTGTGCTTATGAAATGAGGGGGTAGCGCTGGGAAGCAGGGAGTGCTGCCTTATTCACAGCAAATGTGATCCTGTGAGACTGGGCCGGGCCTCATCCTCATAATAATAATAAGCTACACACGTATTACCTGCACCTTAGGAATGCTACATTGCCTCTCGTAAGAAAATCTGAAGACACCAAAAGCTGCTGGAGCAAAATGAATAAGGAAATAATGACAGAGGGCCCACTATGTCTGAGCAAAGCCCTTCACGCAGTGTACAGCACCGAGTAGGCCCTCAATCAATGATAGCTCAATGAACACAAGATACGGCAAAACACACAGAGGGGTCATGTCCTCTGGGCTTTTAAAATCTAGTCTAAGAAGAAAGAGTTAAAGGATAAAGAAACAACTAAAGGCAAGTAGAGAATTTTGGCATGCTGTTTGTATCAGCTGCAGAGTAAAGAGACAAAGGAGACTACCAGATGGCAGTGAGTAAAGCGGAAAATCTATCAGATTCCAAGGTGAGAAGAGACATTAAGGTTTCTCTGACCCAACTCCTTCATTTCACAATGAAGTCAGGGAAGTGCAGAGGTCCAGGATTCAGTAGCAATCACCAAGCAAGCTAGAGGCAGAGCCTACCGGGCCCCAGGTTGCACTCTTCCCACCTCATCAATTGCTGGCTACACCCCCTTCCAATCCCAGGACATGATTCCCTTTATTGACGGGTGATTTATCAAGAGAACAGATATGAGAGCCACAAAAGATCAAACCCCATGCTCAACTTTGTCTTCTGACTTCATACTTTACATTGACTCTTCACTTTTGACTGGAGGTCATTGAGATAGGTTACTTAGAATAGTAATCTCAAGTGTGTGACAGGCATTGTTGTTTATCTTTCCAGCAAATCATTCACAACCATCCCCTTTCTCCTCTCTAGTGGAAGCTTGGTTTTGTTCAGTTATCAAGGTGCCAAGTGGTTTACCAGAACCTAAAACTTCACAGACTACAGAGGTGAATCATGATTGGTTGAAACCTGGAGCACTCCTTGCTAGTGATTGGTTTAGGAGTAGGCATGTGCTTCCTTTTGACCAGTAAGATGTGAAAAGGTATTTCCAGGAAAGATATCCTTGCTCTTTATCAGAACAAACCCAGAAAAGTGGGAAAGAAATGGTCCCATATCTTATGCCTTTAGATGGTGTTATGTGAGCACCACATACCTGGACCTCCTGTTATCTGGTGACCATGAAGGGAGTCACCAACGCCATGAGGCAAAGGGAGTAAAAGGATAGTAAGAACTGTGTCTTTAATAATGTTGGTGGGGGCTGAATTAATCCAACTGGAAACTTGGGATTTCTAACTTGTCGTTACTGAGTAAATAAATACCCCTATTGTTCTAGCCACTTTTATTTTTTATTTTAATTTATTTTTGAAGGCTAAGTCTCACTCTGTCGCCCAGGCTGGAGTGCAGTGGTGCAATCTCAGCTCGCTGCAACTTCCGCCTCCCAAGTTCAAGTGATTCTCCTGCCTCAGCGTCGCGAGTAGCTAGGATTACAGGTACATGTCACCACGCCTGCCTAATTTTTGTATTTTTAATAGAGATGGGGTTTCACCGTGTTGGCCAGGCTGGTCTCGAACTCCTAATCTAAGGTGCTCCGCCCACCTCGGCCTCCCAAAGTGCTGGGATTACAGTCTAGACACTTTTAACTGAGTTTTCTGATCATTGCAGCCAAAAGCATCCTAATTATTATAAAGTAAGAACCAATCTTCAGAATTTCTGATAATCCTGAAGAGGTTTATTTTGTTTTCTGAAAACAACAACAATGACAACAAAGAGGGCTGCCTTCAGGATGATGTTTCTGCAAGTAGGCTTTCCCAGTAGCAAGGCCTCCCTGGCGGCCTGATTCCACCACATGCTATCTCCTAACACTCCTGTTTCCAGAACGCCTATTATTTTTAATGTGGGATTTTGGCCTCGGCCCAGTCTTGTTTATACCATTAGGATTTAACATGCCTCATGCCTCTGTTGGGTTTCTCTTGTTCCTTACCGCCTGTTTCAGAAGGCTAGGGAGACCTTGAAAAAAACATAGACATTGGGAGAGGAAACAAATTCTCCGTATCAGTCTTATGGGTACTAATATCTATTTCCCACCAGATGGATGAGATTTCAGGGTCTGCTAGATTCATGATGTGTACATTTGAAATGTATAAAACGTTCCCTTTGTTTCATCGGTTTGAATGGGGGCAGTAATGATATTCCTTCACGGTATATAGTTATTAAGAGTCCTTTGCTTATGGTAAGGTGGCTTATGGAAGGTTTCAGCCAAACACAAAACCACTTATTAGGACAAACAGGGCTTTTAAAAGAATACTATACTCTCATGAATAAACTAGTTTCTGATTGGCTAGAGTTGCAATTTAGCTTTTATCAGTAATTAAGGGCAAGCCATGGAGCAAACTCGTTAGTTGACACCAATTACAATTGGTAGACGAACTAATGAGTCCAAGAAAAAAGTTATTTATTTCTAAACTTTTGAAGCATAATTGTTGTGTAAATCGGATAGCGAGCAAATCTTTTCCATACGTTTAGGTTGGTAATTGAGAAATAAAATGGTTACCAAATGTACTCTTTGTCCAGTTTTGTTCTGCAGCCAGTCTCTCTCGGGACTCTTTAAAGTGTAAGGAAAAGGTGATGTCAACAGCAACGTACTCTGGGCAAACGGAGCCAGGATTAATTAATAGAGATGAAAGGGAAACACTAGACCTTTCTAAACCATCGCCTTACAGTCCCCACAGTTAGATGCTTGCTGTTCTGCAGATGACCAAACACAGTACCGAGGATGAGGGCCAGGGCCCAGAGACTGCCTTGTATTTAAAAACAAAACAAAACAAGAGAATGGAGAATGAGCCTTGTCTCCATCTCATTTCCAGCATGTAGTCTTAAAAATGAGGAACTCTCAAGAGCTTTTCCCTTTGAAGTTTAATATGTGGGACTTTACATCAATATAACATTTTAAATCTGTTAAACAAATTAGTCTCTGGTTACAAAAGTTTTGAGACATTTGCAAGTTGCTGTTTAACTAAATTTAATATGTGCCAGCAAAGTTGATCGTGCAGTTGTTCATTTAGAAGAATGCACATTTGGAATGATTAATAAATAAACCAGCCTCCCATTGCTTCAACCTCTGTGTTTATTTGAAGGCAATCTACTTTAAAAAGACATTAATATTCTTAGAATTATTATTAGAATAATTGCTTTTACTCTGCTCAGAACACACATTTTTTCTCATTTCCCTTCAGCACAGACAGCTTTTCACTCAGATATAAACTTCCCATTATTATTCCCCACCCCCCAAAAATGAAGAATAGGAATTATACATTTTTCACTAAGGAATAATTAATTTGTCTCAAGTATTAGAACAGAGAATTGTAGAGTGACTTTGAATGGTAGTCTCTGAGGAGTAGCATTGTTTGTTCTCTCCAGTCTTTAATGAGCTTTAGTAAATGGCCAGGAAAAATTACCTTCTTTCTGTAATATGAGAGAGGCGAAGAATGAAGGAAGCTATAGAATCCCTAGGAGAAAAAAGAACACACACACACACACACACACGCATATGCACACACATATACACCTCCTTCACAACAGCACTCTGGTTGGTTAGGAGAACACAGTTCTCCTTTAGACTTATTTGAGGACAAGAGATCTGGTTACTAAGTGCATTAAAACAGAAGCATGTCCCTAATTTGTATTGATTATTGTTATCGTTACCACTGTTGAATCTGCTGGGGAAACCATCCATTCTACAATTCCATGGGGCTGGATATTTGTTACACCCGCCATGTTAAATTTCTTTCCCCTTTAATGACTGAAAGAAAATTAGAACTAGAGCTTTAACATAAATTAGCTTTAAAGAAGCCGCCCCTCCCCCACAGGTCACTGAACTCCATAAAAAGATCCCCCACATTGTAAAGGTCCTACCCTAAAGGAGACTCAGTACAGCCAAAAGACATTTACAAAGAGCCAGATCATTTTTCCCAGGTTGCCATAGACCCCTGGGCTTGCACTCAAGAAATGGAAATATTTTTAGTCCTAAAATTCCTCAAATAAAGGGGAAGTTTTACACTCATTTAAAGGTGGCCTGGAAAGTGGCTACGCAGGAGACTCTGAAGTTCATCCCCTCAAGCTCGTGCTGGGATCTAAGGAGACCATGAGACAACACCCTTTTTCTTGCCTGACTGCTGAACCAACTAAGATATAACCCGAAGGGACAAGGCAGGAGGGGCCCAAATATCACCCCCAGACTGAAGGAGCAAGTATCTGCAAAAATGACTTTTATCTGGAGTCCAGTAAGCTTTTTTTTTGGTTGGGGGAGACAGGGTCTTGCTCTGTCACCCAGGCTGGAGTGCAGTGGTGCAATCTTGGTTCACTGAAACCTCCTCCTCCCAGGTTCAAGCGATTCTCCTGCCTCAGTCTCCTGAGTAGCTGGGATTACAGGCCCATGCCACCACACCTGGCTAATTGTATTTTTGGTAGAGATGGGGTTTTGCCATGTTGCCCAGGCTGGTCTAAAACTCCTGAGCTCAGGCAATCCGCCCACCTCGGCCTTCCAAAGTGCTGGGATAATAGGCGTGAGCCACCATGCCCAGCCCCAAGTAAGCTTTATAGTAGCAAATGGCACAATTAGACTGACTTCCCAACATGGTCTCAGCAGCACAGGCCTCTCCAGTGCAGCTGAATGCACAGCAGCAGGCAGGACACAGTTTGGCCCCCCCAGGTGACTTGCTCTTGAGAGTAAAGGGAGAGGAATGCCGGGACTCTCTCCTTTCTCTTTTTAGGCGTCTAACATCCCCAAGCCCGGCATGAAGGAGTGTCCATGCCAGTCCAGCTCTGTACTTGCCTCTGTTCCCTGGATTGTGTGTGTCTTCCTTACCTCATCCCTAGTTACTGATCTCAAGCCTTATTCTAGCAGGATCCTAAGCTGACCCTTTGACAAGTCTTATAAACTGGTTCCCACTAAAATTGTAATGACTGATAGAAGCTTAATATATTAGGTGCTGTCAAGGAGTTGGGATAGAGAGACCCATGGGTTTTGGAATTAAACAAACCTCTGTGAATTTCAGCTTCACTTCTTACTAGTTTTGCACCCTTTGGAAATGTCCTTATCTCTCTGAGCCACAGAATCCTCATCTATAAAAGGGTTAAAGTCACTGTTGGTGAACTTCGCAGGTCAATGTGCTGGCCCAATGCCTCACATTCAGTAAATGTGCATGTCTTTCCATTCATACTCAGATTTAAGGAGATGGTAATAACAACCATAGTTTATAATTATATCAAGCTCAGAGTTTACAAAATGCTTTAATGGAAATATTATGTAAGAACTGTGAGAACTGCATGAATCCTATAATACCTCTCGTAAGGCAGGAATTATCTTTGTTTTGCAGATGAGGAAACTAAAACTCAGAGAATAGAAGTTACTTGTTCAAGGTCATTTAATTAGGAATTGGTAGAGTTCATATGTGAATATAACTTATCTGCCTCCAAATCCTACTTTCTGTCTACTCATTGAACTAGGTCTTAATAGTAGGTTTTTGTAACACTGAAAGATTGGAGACAGTATCCCCCTAAATCAGAGGAGGCAAACTGGCAACCCAGGAATTTAATCCAGGCACCAAATGTGCTTTGTTCAGCAGACAGAGTTTCTTAGAAGTTTAAATTTTTTGCTAACATTTAAAAATCGGGATAACGTTTGTGAATATTTAGATTTACAGATTCTTTAAAAAACCAAGAGGTCTGAAACTTGCATGTCCATTAGGCCCCATCACCTACTGGTGCTGTGACCTTGAGGAAACTACCTCTTTGTACTTCCTCATGTGTAACATGAGGATAGCAAGAGTCCCCCTCTCAGAGGGTGGTTGAGAATTAAATGAGATAAAACATTCAAAATGTTTAGAATAGTCCCTGGCTCATAGGTAGATCTCAATCAACTTTAGATGTTATTTTTATTCTTTTTATGACTATTTGCCGGCAAAGTGGAGCCTGGGAATTTTCCTGGAGACCTGCAAACTGTACTTATATTTGAAGAAATGCAAGATGGAAGTGTTGTTTCAGTCTGACATACAAAGCCAAAGTTGGTTCTTACGCAGAAAGTGCAGCTTAACCCGGCATTAATGCTTGAGCTGTTCCAGCTGAGGTTCTGAGAAAAAGATTTGTCATGTCTCACATTTATGATATTTAAAGCAAACAAGAAAAAAAAAAAAAAAAAGCCTAACTCTTGAGCTGGCATTTTGCATGACTTTGCTAGGAAGGAAAAAAAGAAGAAAGACAAGGAGGAAAAGTGGAGGGGGAAGGAAGAACTTTTCTTAGTTTTTCTTAAACAAAAGAAAGAAGGGAGGAAGAGAGGAAAGGAAAGAAAAGTAAGGGAAGGGAAGAAGAAAAAAGAGAAGAGAAAGGCAAAGAAGATTGTTCTGAATATCAGGGAAGGTGACTCTTACTGGTGCTGCTAGAATACTTTAGACATGCTATGCCCTCTGGTAGCAACTTGCATTATGCTTTGTTTTGTTTTCAAAAACTTCAAAGTTTCTCCAGGCTTCATCCCCAATTAGAACAAATGTCAGTAACATGCTTGAAGAAAATTTGTTTAGAGATGTGTGTATGGTTGAAAATTGCACATTACACATGCCCCATGCATGATTTTCCACTAAATTTTAACGATGAGCGGAGGTACATGGTTCCAGATAGATGAGTGAATCTGAATGTATATATCTGGTGCTTTGCACGCTGACATAAACACAGCTGCTTTTATACATTTGAGAACATTTGTGTTTATTTGAATGTGTGATGGGGAGGTCATCAAAATGAACACACTCGTTGTGTTTATTTGAATCTCACATCGCTCATAAGAATACATGCTGTGTTTGAACATGCAGTCAAACACCAGCGTCTCTAAAAGGCAAATCAAACCCCAAAAGGCAGTTCAATGCAAAACCCCATTAATGCTGCATTAGAGGTGAAATTCCTTTCACAGAAAGCCAGGGAATTTAGTTAAAGATTTTCAACAGCAAGTTTGTTTCTAATAGCTCCAGAGAAGTACACTGGAGAAAAGTACATGGTTTCTTTCCATTCCTTTATCACAGTACATAGAATTTGTATTTAGTAAGATAAAAAGAAAGATAGACAGAAAGAAACCAAATCCAAGCACTAAAGTACCAAAAATGTTTGCAGGGCACTAGAAATGACACACAGTTGCAATATCAATAACATAGAGAGCACATAAGCTTTGCATTTGGAGGATGCTGCTGGTGGTGTCAGTGAAATGAACAGGACTTAGGTGATGGTTATGGTTATGGTGATAGGGATGGTTTATATACATGTCTGAGTATCACTTCTACAAGTACAAGGGTGTTCTGAGCCATTAAAAAAAAGGGAGTGGGGCAGGTAGGTACAGATATGGTCCATGAGTAGAGGTACTTGTATGTAAGTATGCTTGCTTCAGCCTTTAAACAGAGGCTATTGCCAAACTTAGTAGTCCGTGACTTGCAATTTTTTGCACACTTCAAGAACAACAACAGCATTATAATACAATCCTGATAAGAATTCCCGGGCTCAAGCAATCCTTCTGCCTCAGCCTCCCAAGTAGTTGGAGCTACAGGGGCACACTACCATGCCTGGCTAATTTTTTAAAAATTTTGTTAGTGACAGGGTCTTGCTATGTTGCCCAGGTTGGTCTCCAACTCCTGGCTTCAAGTGATCCTCCCACCTCAGCCTACCAAAGTGCTGGAATTACAGGTGTGAGCCACTGGGCCCAGCCCAACCCTAATACTTTGAAGCAATGCAACCTGCTACATATGACTGAGAATGGTTGAGAATGTGCTGGTTCTCAACTCTTGCTCTAGTTAAAATTAAAGCCCCTCTCTGTTATGCTAGGTTAGCTTTTTAAATTATTCATCTTTCTTGTGCTGTAATTTAGAAAGAGCAGATAGCCAGGAACTGAGGCATCTGCCATTAAAACCTTCAGGATTAGATTCACAAAACTTGTTACCTATGGTTTTCTTTGGAAAAAAACTTAAAAAGCAAATAAATAAACAGAAAGGAGGAAAGGGGAACACAAAACAGCAAGATGAGGTTCCTCTGGAAATTAAATAGCTGATGCAGACGATTAAACAATAACAAGAAAATGCGTGTGTTTCTCTTCGGCTTATAAGAACTGACAAGATTACAGCCGATGGTGGTTTGGCTGGAGAGTAGGAATTTTATTGTATGGTATTAATTAAAACCAGAGGGAGTGGGATACCAGGAGCAGGAGGTGAGCCCGTTTCCACAGAGCCACAGAACACTAGGGTTTGGCCACCAGGCAAGACTTCAAATATGTGAAAAACGTTCAAAATAAAAGACATAAAAAATCTTTAAAGGCCCGTGTTATCATAACAAAACATGCTTAGAATAACATAATGTCTCCACTGGTTCCCCATTAGAACAATTACAAAATTCAAAATTGCTTAATTGGTTAAATTAGATAAGATCAGATTGATTGAGATCAGAAGCAACATCTACCCCTTTCTTCCATTTCCATTGACGGTAACTACGTCTTTGTTTTTCTATCAAGATGCATTTTCATCTACCTAAAATATTATTACTGCATGGCAGTTTGTTACTCCATTAGTTTTAACACTTTTTAAAAATGTTTTAGAAATGACAAATGAAAAGAGGAGACAGAAGTTGCATTTTAAATCAAGCAATTTTCTGAGTTTTATGTGGAAAGCAAGACTATCTCAAAACTCCCCTTTGATGAGGCCCCAAATATACGAAGGGATCAAACTCCATATAGACAAAAGGATTTTCCCCCTGACTTTGGAGTGATATCTTGTTACACTAATGGCTCTTGACAGCTGTCATAAGACCCTTCGTTTACAATCTTCAGAAAAAGGGAAGCTAGAGTCTGCCATTGAAACCCCAGTGTTTCCCAATCAGAAACAAGCAAGCTTGCCTCTTAGAAAGAGACAGGGACTAAGGTAAGGGAAAGTAGAGTAGATTTAAGTGAAATAGGAAGTTTCAAAATCCTATGTTTGGCTGAGCGTGGTGGCGGATGCATGTCATCCCAGCACTTTGGGAGGCCGAGGTGGGAGAATCGCTTGAATCCAGGAGTTTAAGACCAGCCTGAGCAACAGAGTGAGACCTTGTCTTTACAGAAAATTAAAAAAATTAGCCAGGTGTGGTGGTGAGCACCTGTAGTCTCAGTTACTCGAGAGCCTGAGGCAAGAGGATCGCTTGAGCTCAGGAGGTTGAGGCTGCTCTGAGCTGAGATTGAGCCACTGCACTTCAGCCTGAGCAACAGAATGAGATGCTGTCTCCTTAAAACAAACAAAACCAAAAATAACCCCATATATTTGATATGATCTCATTTTCATTTTTAAAAATAAAATATTTGCACATATATGTATATATGTGTATGTTGAGCATTTTGAATTTGAAAATCCGAAATCTGAAATGCTCCAAAATCCAAAACTTTTTGAGTGCCAGCATGATGCTCAAAGGAAATGCCCATGAGAGTATTTTGGACTTTGGATTTTCAAATTTGGGATGCTGAACTAATAGGTATATATAATGAAAATATTCCAAAATCCAAAAAAAATTGGAAATCTGAAACACTTTTGATTCCAAGTGTTTCAGATAAGGGATATTCAAACTGTATATATAAAAAAGCTTAGAAAGCTTTTAGACCAAGGTGTTAACGATGATCCTTCTTTTTCATTAACTATATTTAGTGCTTTTCTCTAGTAAAATATACATTATATTTATAATATGGAAACTTTTTAAAAATATTTTTCAAAAACGGAGATGTTAAAAATTACTGACAGCTTCTGCATCTGTAAAATAGGAATAATAATAGACCTATCTTATAGGGTTGTGTTGGGGACTAAAGGGGTTGATATACATTAAACACATAGTTCCTGGTCCCTGGTAAGTATACATAGCTTTTGGCTATTATTATTAACTAGGAGGACAATTATCTTATCTGTTTCACTTAAATTAATGAAATTTATTTAAAAATAAAAATAAAAACATGTTTTTAAATTATTGCTACATATTGCAGCTGCTTCAGAGCTCTGAGGATGAGGCCTATCCTCTGTTAAGAAAAAGAACTAAATTATTTTAAAAGTGTTAAAGATACATAGCACCAACCGAGATAATCTCCTAGAATTAATATGAAGGATTGAAAGTGCTTTAAATGGAATAACTTTCTTATTAAACAAAGCAATATATTTTAATAACTGTGTCCATGGAACACCCCAAATCACCTTAAATATAGTGTCCCACCCTTAGGACACATTGATAAACTGTTGGTGCCTAATGTGAAAACTGGACTATGGGACAACATGTGGATTCAAGGACAGGGGTATCAGGTTGGTTAGTCAGATATAGGTTACAGGATCTCATTCTTCTGGTTTCAAGGGACTAAAAATTCAGTCATTTTGGTAAAATCTTGCTCTCTTCGGTGCTGTGGCAAGGTGTGGTGTCCATGTGAGGCAGCTACCCTTTCCCTTTTCCTCAACTTTTTCCTCTCCTTAAATGCCCTCCCTACTTCCCACTGGGCTTCCCACAGGAAAAGGTGAGCCAGATCCCTGCTAGGCACTGCGAACAAAGTTGCTCTGTCTCTCTGGTTCCTTGTTCTTGTCTGCTGTACAGTGGATCAGCCTTTTCTAGCATCCTAACAGTAAACTCCAAAACTGGTGCGTGGGTGTGGAGAAAGAAAAGAGAGCAAACATTCAAGCCTGCTGCAATCTAAGGCTACCCAGAGAGAGAGACACATCAGAGGGGGTCCACCTTCCATGCGGTCCAGCCCAGCATTCCAGATTTCTCTGCATTGGGATTGAAGGCCAAAACTCTGGCTAATAATAAAGTATAATGTCCATTCATTTCTTGTTCCCCCTCATTTTCCCTCCCTCAGAGTGACAGTGCCTCATCAGAAAGGATTTCAGGATTCCTGGGTCCCTGAACATAATATCATACAATATCATCCCACGGTTACCCCAGCATTAAATCATGACCTACTGGCTCTCTCAGGGGACTTTCCAGAGCCAATGTGGCTCTGACTGTGGGACCATCAGGCTCAGTGGCAGGTTGTGGGAGGAGACTCTTGAGCACAGGTGGTTAGCCACGATTCGATGGGGTGGCTTCATTCCAGAGTGTGAGCTTGCCGTGCAATTTTGGAGGAAAACTTCCAGAGGAGGCATTTATGGTGGAGTTTTTGCTTTGTTGCCTATTCTGTGACTCAGATGGGAGGACAATCAAAACTAGGACAGACAACAGTCTGACAGAAGTACCCCAGGCACATGCCTGGCCAGCACCTGTCAGGATTACAGCAGCCTCTCTGGAAGTCTTTTCCAGTGATGTGAAGCCAATGCCATTTTTTGTTTGCTTGTTTTTTTTTTTGTTTGTTTGTTTTCTTTTTTTTTGAGATGGAGTTTTGAGATGGAGTTTGGAGTTGTTGCCCAGGCTGGAGTGCAATGGCACAATCTCAGCTCACTGCAACCTCCGCCTCCTGGGTTCCAGCGATTCTCCTGCCTCAGCCTCCCAAGTAGCTGAGATTACAGGTGCCTGCCACCACGTCCGGCTAATTTTTGTATTTTAGTAGAGATGGGGTTTCACCATGTTGGTCAAAGTGGTCTTGAACTCCTGACGTCAGGTAATCCACCCACCTCAGCATCCCAAAGTGCTGGAATTACACGTGTGAGCCACTGCACCTGGCTAACCAATGTGGTTTTTTTTTTTTTTAAGTTTTCAAATTGTTTTTTTCTATTCAAAATGAAAATAGCTTTATTGAGTTCTACAAAAATGATACATAGTTTTTCTATATATTATTTATGTATATCAATCTAGGTTATGTTCTTAGAATGTCAATAAAAATATTCGCACTGCTTTTATCAGACACATTTAGAATGACGTGTCTCTGTTGGTTTAAGACATTTTCATGATTTCCAGTTGTTCTTCAGGTGAAGACTAGTATCCATGCTGCGCCTTCCTTTTCATCTTCATCCCTCCTGTGCCCCTTCCCTCTGTGTTGCTGCCACAACTGAAGCCAGAGTTAGTGCATTCCCCTCAGGACAACATCCAGCAAGGCCCCTTTCATCTCCCGGTGTACACTAGTCCAGGTCTCCTTCATGGGCCTCCTCATCCAAGGTTGGAGATCTCCACTCTGCTTGGCAAGGCAGGCAGCAGAGTCTTATAGCCCAAAGCAGCCCAACTGAGGCCAGCTTTCTGGAAGAATCCACAGCCGGGGCAGCACTGCATTCAGATAGCTCTTCTATCAGACTCATTACCAGTGATTCTGGAAAGCTCCTTCCCTGAGTTTTCTCTTCAAATGTCTTTGCCATACCTGAGCTGAAGCTCATCATTAGAAAGACAGGAAGGCTGAAGATGCTCAAGAGGCGGCTTTTTGCCACTCCAGGCACTTCACAGCCAGCATTGTCCCTCTACCTCTCCTTGACCTCCAGGCCAACAAAAGGATGAAGACAGGAGCTGCCGACTTCCACTTGGTCCATATATTTTTTTTTTTTTTTGAGATGGAGTCTTGCTCTGTCGCCAGGCTGGAGTGCTGTGGCGCAATCTCAGGTCACTGCAACCTCTGCCTTGGTCCATACTTTCACAACAAACCTATCTCTTGGGCAAACTGAGAACCTCAAACCCCCACTACCCAGAAATGGAACCCAATCAGTGTCCCCAGTTTACCACAGGGTTGCCTTTTAAAAATCACTCCTTGGGCCACCTGCCCAGCATCTATCTCCTCTCAACCTTCTATGATCTGACTGGTAGACTCAGGGGTCCTGAGAAACTGCATCTCCGAAAGTTTGAAAATCTAATTCATGCTACTGTTGTTCAATGATGGTAACTCATAACCACTGAATTGGAGCTCATTAGCAGGGCAGCATTAAGGAGTTGCTGCCGCATTTGAAATCCATTTCTTGGGGGAGTCTGACTGCCTTTGGGGACTTTCTCATGGGGTGATTGAAGTCACTCCCTTTAGAAAACAAAGTATTCTATATAACCACCTCAAGGCCCCAGGCTGCTTTCTTTTAGGAATTTAACAGAGGCTTATATAAGGTCCAATAACTCAATTAATTAAGAGTAAAATGAAGATGGTGACTTCATATTTCTTTGGTCAGTGAAAATTTTAACATTCTCATAACCCTTTTTATTCTCTCTTCTCTTTGTGAATGCTAATAGAAAAATCCTTTTTAAATGGTATTTTGTTAGCAGGGGCTATGCCGACAACTCCACAGTATCTTCCCACAGATCACTGCTCACATCATTCAGATGTTGAAAATTTTAAATGAAATCAATACTGGCCTATTCATGTCAACGGCACTATCCCTGGCGATGTAAAAATATAGAGAGAAACTGCAACCCAGGCTACTTACCCAGCGCTCTTTTCATTACAGGTCGTCAATTAAATTATTTCTACAATATTGTATCCGTCCACAAAATGTTACTCAATATTCATGCACATTACTTCAGCTACACAGAATCCCTGTAAAATAAATGAGGGCGGGCAAGGAAACTGAAGAGACCTAGTAAAATAGGAAGGCATTTATACTAAGTCCAGTCACTTGGCCGCCAAAATTGCCCCCACGATGATGCTTTTATTATCACTTGAGAAACAGCAATGTCTTCATTCTTGTGATTCCAAATTATTCCATGCTATAGGAAAGAATATCCTCAGAGAGATTTCTTGTAACAGTGAGTGGGAACTGTAACTAGGAACTTGAAAGTCAGCCTCGTTTGCAATGGACCAAGCTGGTGGGCTTTCAGAGAAGCTGGACGTGTCTCTGTTTCCCCGGATTCAGTTGCAGCGCCAGATTGAGAACCAGGAGCCCATTACCAGTCAAATCCTCCAGTCTTCATTGATGATACCCCAGGAGGTTCTGCAGCTCCAATTGCCCCTGGCGCTGAGCAGGGGAAGCCAGTGGACTGTGCTAAGGCTTGGCCCCGGAATTAGTGATCCAGCCAAGATGCATCTCGGCAGGAGGATGAACTGATTGAATCAATAATTTCAATCACTGCCTATTCCTGATAGAAACCAGGGAGGGCAGAGGAGGATGGGGGAAGGGAAAACCCACAAGCCTGGAGCAGAGAGGCCAGGGCTAAGCCCAGCCTGAAAAGAAAACAATGAAAACATCCCCATAAGGAGAAGAGGATTGGAAAGAAGAAAAATGGACCAGGTTCACTGAGTAAGTGCCTAGGAATTATCCTCACCTAAAAGAGCCAACCTGCAAGCAATCTGCCATCTGAAAGCCACCTCCTTCTATGGGGCATAGAATTTTGAGGCTTTTATTCTGAGGATGATGATTACTATGGGTTTGGAAATGGCCCACAAAGCCTGCTGCTCCCAGTGCCTCGCCTGTGACTTCCTCAGCTATGTAGCCATCTCTATATGGCTATGTCAAGCCACATGATCTGCCTAGGCCTATTTCCTCCTGTTAGCTATATGACCTTTTTAGGCCTATTTTCTGCTCTTAAAAGGGAAGCCTGAATCAGATAACACTTTGAATCCAATCCTTCTGGGACTAACATTGGAGAATTCTGTAGGCCCGAGTTTTAGCTTGCCTGCTGCCATCACTGCCTCTCTGGCTGGTCTGGTCCTGTCTGCAGTGGAACCCAGGCACAGATGGTGAGAGTAGCGGGAGCTGCCTCCTTTAGTAAGACTAGCTGCCTTTTATTGAGTGCTTACCATGGAAGATCTCAGCCAAGTTTAATCCTCCTTGGAACCTCCTGAGGCATTATTTATGTTCCCATTTTATAGATGAGGAAAGTGAGGAACAGAGGAGTTAAGTAACTGTCCTAAGTCACCGAGCTAGTTCCTAGCAGATCCAGAATGAAAACCTGAGTCTGTGAGGCCCCAGAGTCAGAGCTTTTAATGGCCAGAGTATACTGCCTCTCTCCCTCTTTGCTCCTTAATGGAGCAACTTGGGAATTAAGTGCCTTCTTTTGCAGGGTGACCTTCAGCCACCAGCTGGAAATCCAGGAGGGGCCTCAGCCAAGTTTACTCTCGGCACAATAAGGAAGCAGAGGGCTCCCAGGGACGTTCTTCCTCACCACCCATCTTCTCTGTCTTCCATTCCCTATGCCCTGCCTAGGAGTCTCAGCTTCATCCGCCTTATCCATGTCCCGGCCATCTTTGCTGACACAATCCTCTCTTCACTCACCCCCAACACCTAGACCCCAGGTCAGAGGATGCTAGCTCCAGGTCCCCATCCTTCTGGGCCTTGTTCTCTGCTATGAAGCTGCCAACAAGTTATGCCACGGGTGTAAGCATCAGGTATAGAGCCTTTGATAGCGTATCCCATGCCCCCATTTGTTTAGAACACTTTGGAAAACAATGCTTTTAATTCAAAATTGCAGGTCAGAATTTTTGGCCTCAGGAAAGGTCATTTGAAGGAGACTTGGGAGAGGAGCAAGTCTGCTACATCTGCCACCAATCCAATCAATGACAGAGGGCATCTTAGTCTCATTGAGTTGCCGTAACAAAATACCATACACTAGTGTCTTATAAACAACAGGAATTTATTTCTTACCGTTCTGAAGACTGGGAAGTCCAAGATCAATGCACCTACAGATTCAGTGTCTGGTGAGGGCCTGGCTCTAGATGTGTCCTTGTGTGGTAGAAGCATCAGGGGAGTTCTCTAGAGCCTCTTTTATAAGGGCACTGATCCCATTCACAAGGCTCTGTCCTCATGACCCAATCATCCCCCAAAGCCCCAACTCCTAATACCATCACATTGAGAATTATGTTTCAATGTATGAATTTTGGGGAGACCCAAACACTCAGATCATAGCAGAAGGCTACTCCAATCACTCACGAAACTCACATGACCCACCCCAGGGACTTCTCAGGTCACGTTGCAGCAATTGAAACACACCGAGAAAAGAAAGCTTCAGTCAGGAAGGCTGTTGGTGGCTTGAGCAGTAGGAAATAGAGAATAGGAACAGATGACATAGGAGGTGGCCTGGCTCTGTTTCTAAATGCCAGAGTGGGAGTGACCCCCAGACTTCCTGAGAGATCTACTTGGAGCGTGTAGCACATAATTAATGGAGCCCACAATTCCAACACACTGTTTTTCAATTCAATTCACCAAAAAATTTTTAAGAGCTTGAATGCGTAAGGTCCTGGTCTTGCATCTGGAGACGTGGACATGAATAAGACATGGTCTCTGACCCTAAAAACCTTAGAGTCTAGTGGGAGAGACAGACACACACAGAAGTAACCATGATACAAAGCAAGCGGTGATTAGTGCTAAATAGAGATATACACAGAGGACTGTGGGGGCTCAGAGGTTGGCTGATTATACTGTCCACAGAAGGAATTTGCAGAGGAAGGGACCTGAACTGGGCTTTCAAAATAAAAAATGCAGAAGCCTTGTGATACGGTTTGGCTGTGTCCCCATCCAAATCTCATCTTGAATTATAGCTCCCGTAATTCCCACATGTCATGGGACGGACCCAGTGGGAGGTAATTGAATCATGGGGGCAGGTCTTTCCCATGCTGTTCTCATGATAGTGAATAAGTCTTACAAGATCTGATTATTTTATTTTATTTTATTTTTTTGAGATAGAGTCTCACTCTGTCACCCAGAGTGGAGTGCAGTGGCATGATCTTGGCTCACTGCAACCTCCACTTCCTGAGTTCTAGTGATTCTTGTGCCTCAGTCTCCCAAGTAGCTGGGACTACAGGCATCCACCACCATGCCCAGATAATTCTTGTATTTTTAGTAGAGACAGGGTTTTGCCATGTTGGCCAGGCTGTTCTCAAACTCCTGACCTCAAGCAATCCACCCACCTCAGTCTCCGAAAGTGCTGGGATTACAGCCACCATCTCAGCCAAGATCTGATGGTTTTATAAACAGGAGTTCCCCTGCACATGCTCTGTCTTGCCTGCTGCCATGTAAGACATCCCTTTGCTCTTCCTTCATCTTCCACCAAGATTGTGAGGCCTCCCCAGTCATGTGGAACTATGAGTCCATTAAAACTCTTTCCTTTATAAATTACCCATTCTCAGGTATGTCTTTTTAGCAGCATGAGAACAGACTAATACACCTTGCCACTCTCTGAGTACTTAATACGTAACCAGCTTTTGATGTGTATCACACCAGAAAACCAACATAGCACTGTGAAGAGGGAATTTGCCCCACTTTGCAAATGGGGATAGCTGAGGACCAGCCTGGGCAAGAGCCAAACCCAAATCTATCTGCCTTCAGAACCCAAGAGACCTACACAGCCCAAGAGAACAGAGGTAGCCAAGGGCCCACGGTGGGAAAGTACAGGGTGGGTTTAGAGAAGAGAAGGGCTGCAAATCTTCTGTGGCTGAAGTTCTCACGGTGGGGCATGGGATGGGGCGGGGAGATGGAAACATGGAGAGGATGAGACAGTGTCAGGTGGGGCTATGAGCAGGGACTCTGCATCCCGCTGGGCACATGCCTCGCTTCTACCCCTTACCAACTGTGGAACAGTGAGTAAGCTGTGTCATCTTCCTATGCCTCAGTTTGCTCATCTATAAAAGGGGAATAATAAATAGCAACCCCCTCAGCCCCTCCTAGCGTTGCTGTGAGAATAAATGACCTAAATAGAGAGTAATAAATATATTTTTTCATAGGGCAGTGCTAGGAGCATGGTAAGTGCTATATGTGTTTATTATCGAAAGATCTGGATGGCCTGGTTCAAACCTTGGCTCTGTCCCTCAGTAGCTACGTGACCTTAGTCGGCTTACATCAAGGTTTGCACCTCAGTTTCCTCATCTATAAAATAGAAATAACATGCCTGTCTCACAGAGTTGTCGTGAGGCCTCAGTGAGACACTGTTTGCAAAAATGGGAGGTCCGGCTCCACATGGGAAGTGATTTTCTAAATCATATTCTCACTTCTACCATGTCAGCTTGCTAGTTACGGGCTAAAAACTTTCTTCACAATCAGTTGTGCAAGTGTCCTCATGGGAAAGTCAATAAAAAGTTCAGCAAAAGAACTGTAAATTCTTAATTGTAGGGGATTAATAAGGCTGTATTATGGTAAATTTACCTCACACATAATTTAAGTCAAAACTACATTTTCTAATTAAAAACCTAAGAAATCATGCATGCTGAGTCTTATAACACACAAATTTTAGTCTGAAACAACTAACTCAGGAAACCGTAAAAGACAGGGCAGTGTATATAAATCATGCCTTGGGAAGAGGCGAGTTTTAGGAGGCAGGTAGATCTGTTTGGGGATTTATAGCAGGCCCCTCAATGTAGCATCTCAACCCTTTGACATCTGTACTATTCAGCCAACCCTAATATACAGACAACAGATCCGAGGCAGAAGGAAAACAAATGTGCAAATAGTGGCCCGCCCATGTTGATGCCCAGGCTCAGTTTTCAGTTTGGTGCCAGCGTCCCGCCCGCCCACAGCCCCTTGAGCAAAGCCTTCCACACAGATGCTAATTACGTGCCTTCATTTGAACCCACAGATCTGGCATTAATTTGTATTGGAGTTATGAGTCCTTTTTGTTTAAGTGGTAAAAAAGTCAAAATGGTGGTGAACTTCTAGAAGACTCTCAAGGTAACACAGAGTATATTTTGATCAGAAGACTGTGTTCCATAGAGGTTAGACAGACAGATGGACGGACCCAGAGTGGAGGCTGACTCTACTGCTTACCGGCTGGGTGGGACAAACTCCCTCTGCTCTCTGAACTAGAGTGCAAAATTAATTTATTCTGCAAAATGAAAGAAATAGTCATAGCTCCTACCTCTTAGGGTTGTTGTGAGAATTATATAACTGTAAAAGCATCTGCCTGGTACATGGTAAGCATTTAGTATTTATTATTATTATTACTTATTTTAGGGAAAAGGGTCAGGAGGAAGGGGGGATAGAGAAGGGGAGACCCCAAAACCCTCAGCACCCTTTGCCTTGTCCTGAATCACAGAGGCATTTCCTTCCCTGAATAAGGGATGCCTTTTTGAGTTAGAAGACAAAGACAATAAGAATTGTAAAATTCAACAAGTTATCCAGTAGTTTTGGTCTTTGGCATAAAAGTTGAGCTTTCACTTAATGTTATGCCTGACATTTCTCTTCAAAGGAAAGTAAATTGGAAGTTTGTTTCAAAGTTATTTTCAGAAAGAAAAACAAAGCAGAGGGTTAACTGATTTGAAAGCTTTAGTGGTAAGACATCTACGAATTGAATTTCTAATTGTTTTAGTTGTAAATCACATTTAGAAACATATTTATGTGTGTGTGTACATTATGTATATACACACACACACATTTTTATATATCTGTATATCTGGTTTGATGTCACAGAGATTGAAGTTCTTTGTTCATACTAATGCCAATATGTGAACAAGAAGGGAAATCTCTCACTGTAATTGCCCGGAGGTCAGGGTCACGAAACCCCCGTGAGACCTTGTGGCATCCCCCTTGATTTCAGCCCTGGGAACAGCCGTCTCTGGTGGTAGGGGGGTAAATAACTCTCCATTTGTTTGACAAGACTTCCAGCTGGGGTGTCATCAAGTGTCACTTGCTGGGGCATTGCTGTCTCTCTGCACCCCCACCCCCACCACAGTCCCTGCCTTGTCCCCAGAGGAAGGGACTGAAACCAGCCAGGCTCACAGTGGCCCTTCATTCGCTCATTCATTCATTCCTGTCCTCAGAGAGGGGGTCCTGCCTGCCGGCTCCTGCTTCCTTGTCCAGTTGTCCTCAGAAAGGTGTCTAGGTGTGTCCTCCCCTTCAGCTCTGGGTCCTGGACGGTGAGGAGCAGAATGTCCAGTTCATCTTGGGAAGATATTGTTCCTCTGCGTTGCCAGCAGCATGCATTCTAACAATTAAAATTTCTGTTTTAAGATAAACAGATTTTTTTTTTACCTTTAGGGCATTCTGCAAGCGATTACGTGACACTGATTACGTGAACGGATTCCAATCATGGCCCCAGTTTTGGAGTCTGCCACCGGGAGTTAATGAAATCAGATTAATTTGTAAGTCTGGAGTCTCAGAGACCTAAAACTTATGAGCAGAAAAAAAGAATTGGGAGCTGACTGTGGTTTCCCGCAGCAGTGTCCTTGCTAAATAAATGCTAGTCTCGTCCATTTTTCTTCATGAAGAGTAGGGAAGTGTTTTCAATAAGAGGGTGGGAAGCCAGTCATTGTCATTAGAGCCATCCGTGAGTGCTGAATGCTTTGATTTAAAATTCAGGCATAAATACCACACAGGTGTCTCTTGCAGAGTTGACACACAGTGTCCTGTCCACCCTCCCCACCTCACACGCCCACCCCCATTCATAAATGTGCGCCGCTTCTGGCCTTGAACATTTGTTGGGGTTTGGATAGGAATCCGGCTACTCTTTCCCATTGCCATAATTATGTTGGTCAAGGCCTGTGTTCTTGACAAAGAAAACATTCCTCTAACTCAACCTGAGTAATCCTTAATGAGTCCTTGTATCTTGTGATAAATTTCATAATTATTCAGCCCCTACCACTAACACCGAAATTCATCAGTCAAAGCAAATTAGCCGAGATTCATTAGAATAAGACATCTAGTAGGCACATGTACTTTATTAGCCTCTTACACCAATAGTTTTAATTAGGTACATATTTCACAGCTCTCGAGCTACTCCAGTGAAGGGCTGCCTTTATCTCTTTTATTTACAGTAACAAGCTATCAAACACACACCACCATAATTAAACTTGGATATAAAAAACTTGTTTTATTAATGGCAGCCTATTCTGGCCTTGGATTTCTGAAACCTGCACTAGACAGATATTTTTATTAATTAAATAAATATTATTCAATTAAACTGAAAAGATGGGGTGACATGAGAGGGGCGAAGAGCTCGGTTTAAAAGTGAGATTCTCTTTTTTCTTCCTTGCTGATGGTTTCCTCTGTCTCACCTTCAGCAGGGGAACAAACATCTCTTCATCAGATATTTTAGTGTTGAGAAAAGTGATTAAAATCCAGAACATTTTTAAAGTATTAATAAGGAATTTAAATGATGTTATAAAAAAGGAAATACAAGAGAAAATGTTACACATTCATAGAATTTTGGCTCATGCATAGTAAACAGTAGAAAACACTTTACTTATAATACTATCCAAATTAAAGAGGCAAGAAGCCCCCTGCTTTAGCCGTGGGTAGTGGCGTCAATAAATGACAAATGGCGCCATCTGCTGGTACTCAGATTAAACACTTAATTCAGAGCACAATTGTCAGAGCAATCAGTTCTTGGGTTGTCAAAACAAAAAAGTGATAAAACTCTGTGCCTCCTGATATTTTCATATGGTTAGACAAGGTATAACTCTGTAAGAAAGACAAAGTTAGACCTTAACATCCAGAGGCTTCAGGCAAGACACTGCAGGGAGATCTCTAGCCTTCCTGGTCTCTTGAGCTCTCTTTGAGCTCTCCTTGAGGTATATGCAGAAGGATCACAGCCAGGTCCTTAAAAGACAACATGCATGCAAAAAAAAAAATAATAATAATAAAAAATTTTAAAAACCCTGAAAATCACACACTCATTTGAGGGGCTGCCCTTGAACCCTGAATTCCTGGGTTGCCGTACCACAGAGCACACAGGACTCTAGGAAGCTACCTGTGCTGTCTCTCACAGCTTCTGTGACACCATAACCGCCATTCCCTAGTCCTTCTCTGGAATGGCTTTTCTTCACTTCCCCTCCCACCTTTCTCTTAGTTGTTTGTGTCTCTGGTGCACGAATAAGAGATTCCTCACTCTTTAGACCTCTCAGGGGCTGGTGTGAAACCAATGAAATAACATTATTTTAATATAAATGATCATATTGATTGAACCCATTTACACAACTCATTGAACAAAAATATATGTGCAATAACTTTAAATAACATCTTTTAAAATTCAAATCCTCAAAAAGAAAAAAAAACTTTATCCATTATCCCACCTTCTTCAAAGAGTCTCTTTAAGCCTGACCAACGAAGTCAGTCCTTCTGAGGCCACCAGCGCTCACAAATTGAAAATCTGCATTTTCAGACACCACAGTCACTGGGACCTTTCTTCCTGGCCACATTTTGGCATAAAATGTGAAATTAGATCATTTTTAAGATTCCTTTATTGTTGTTATAATATTTTTCATAAGTAACAGATGACAGAAAAAATAATTTACATTTTTATGGGATATTATTTAGAGGTTATTGGAATAAAAATATTAACAAAATCTGAGTAAACTTGTATTGCTTCTGCCCTTTCTGTGAGGTAGGACTGAGCTAGGCTTTTCCAGTGGGACCTCCATGAGCACACAAGGAGGGGTAACTCCAGCTATAGGCTGCATGATATGTGGATGATAATGTGGGCTACTCACATTGTATGTGTGTGTGTGTGTGTGTGTGTGTGTGTGAATTACTCCAAGTCCCAAGTCCACCTGTTCAGGCTTATATCTCCTATGAAAATAGAAAACAGCATAGGAAAAACTTCCTGCTGGGGAGAATTTCCTACCCTTGAAATCCTCCTTATTGTGGGCAAATAGTCCCCTTCAGTTCCACAGTTTTCCTGCCAGGGTACTGCCTTCCTGAATGGCCCTCTGCCTTGAATAGGGGTCCATACCTACAGGCCACTGGTGGCCCACTGTTTGGCAGCACAGGCTCCATCCCCAGCCCTCAGGTCTCTGCTTTTCTCAGCCCACCCTTTCAGAGTCGCAGATCATTCACCGACCCCGGGACTCCAATCCTCAATCAGCAAGATTCCTATACCCGTTTTCTGTCTCCCCTATGCCTCCTTGCTGCTTACTGACCCCTCATGCCGCCCTTTATTTTAACTTTTATAGGAGCAAGAGGCTGACTTAAGATCTAGCCCCTGCCCAGACACTTCAAGGTGGCCCTCCTTCTTCTCAAACTCAAAAGAATGAACAGAAATGTGGTCACTGGAATCCCTGATATGAAAGGAATGGAAAAGAAAGAGGCTGGGATGCATTGAATGCCTGTGGTGTGTCAGGCTCTGGATTAGAGCTTTATTAATGTCTCAGTGAAGCCTCACAACAATCTTACATAAATGGGATACCATCTGCGTTTTATAGATTTGGAGCCTGAGACTCAGAGAGGTGGAGAGACTTGCCAAACATCTCCCAAGCACTACAGGGCAGAGGTGGAGTCTGACTTCATGGCACTGCACTACCTCCCCAAGGCAAGGTTGAGCAAAACCTGCTTCTCACCTGGCACCTGCTTAGAGACCTCTGAGGTGCCCTGTCCAGCCTCACTTGAATGGCCTCACCATTGCTTTTGACAGGGTTGAACACTGCCTCCTTGTAACATTCCGTGCCTCCTTCCTAACTCTCTGCCTCTTCCTTCTTTATCTCTTGGGTGGACTCCTCTTTCATCAAAAAACAGTTTCGTTGAACACCGATGTCGCAGAGTTCCCTTCTGTCCCTGCTATTCTCTACAGACTCACTCAGAGTTGTCTAATTCACCCCCATGGCTCTAAAGGCCAGACAACACCTCTCAGACCTTCATCTCTAGCTCTGATCTTTCATCTGATCTTCTAAGTCATTTACGCAAATTTCTGCCCAGCATCTCGATTTGAGCATCCCCCAGGCACCTCAAACTTAACGTGTTCAGAATAGTTCATTTTTCCATCAAACTACACCTCCCTACATATTGCTTATCTTAGCCAATGTCATCACCAACCCCAGACCTCCAGGCCAGAAAGATGGGATCATTTTGCTATTTCTTGAGTGCCCAGCCCAATCAGCCACACAGTTCTGGGTGTCCCATTTCCTAAATATGCATTAAACCCCATCCCCTTCTCCCTGTCCCTGCTGGCACTGTCCCACTTGATATCACAGCCATCTCTGCCTCTGTCTATTGTAATAGCTTCCTAACTGTATCTCTGCCTCTGTCTATTGTAATAGCTTCCTAACTGTATATCTGCCTCCAGATTTGCTTTCTCAAATCTTCTCTTCCCAGAATCATCAATATATCTTTTAAAAATGCAAATCTGTATATATCAATCTGTGTTTTTCAGGACTCTTGACTGCTAGTGTCAGAAACTAATTTCAAACTGACATATGCAAAAGAGAAGATGTATTGGTTCTTGTAACTTGGAAAGTAGACCCAGGTGTTCAGATGAAGACAGCAGTCCATCTATCTTCAACTCTCACTCTGCTGTCCTCTGGGTTTAAGGTTGGTTTATTCTCAGGAAGGCTCTCCTTGTAGTGACAAGATGGTGATTAGCAGCTCCAGGTGTAAATTCTAGCTGCTTAGCAACCTCAGCAGAGAGAATGCTGTTCTCAAGCATTCCAATATAGTACCAAAGTGGTTCTAATATGGTCCATCTTGGCTCACATGTTAGCCTCTGAGCCAATCACTGTGGCCCAGAGGATGAAATATTGATGGTTCAGGTGCATAGTACATGTCCACCACACCTGTACTTCACTGACCAACAATATCACAATATCCAAAAGGTGGGAGCAACGCAAATGTTCATCAATGGATGAATGGAGAAACAAAATGTGGTGTATACATTATTCAGCCTTAAAAAGGAAGAAAATTCTGATCCATGCTACAACATGAATGACCCTTGAAACATTACGCTAAGTGAAATAAGCCAGGACAAGTATTGTATGATTCCCCTTTTATATGGTCCATAGAATAGTCAAATTCATTGAGAAAGAAAGTAGAAGAGTGGTTACCAGGCGCTGGGGGGAGAGGTGAATGGAAAGTTATCGTTTGAGGTCTACAGAGTTTCAGTTTGTGATGATGGAAGTGTTCTGGAGATGGATAGTGGCAATGTTGCACAACAATGTGGATGTATTTAATGCCACTGAATTTACACTTAATAAAGGTTAAAATGGTAAATTTTATGAATGTATTTTATTATAATTTTAAAAACCTTTCAATAGTTCCACTTCAATTTCTGGATCAAGTCTGAGCTCCCAAGCATGCTGCACAAAGTCCTTTTTGATCCAACCCCGCTCACTTTTCCAGCTTGTGCTGCCCTTCGTACCTCACCCTGAAAGCGCACTGTCCAGCAGATCTTTCTGTAATGATGGGGAAAATGTGCTGCATCCGTTCTGTCCCATTTAGAAGCCACTAGCTCTATGTGGCCACTGGTCACTTGAAATGTGGCTAGTATGACTAAGGAACTGAATTTTAAATCTTAGTTAATTTAAATGTCAATACCCACGTGTGATTAGTGGTTACTCTATTAGACAGCAGAGTTCTAAAACATAGCGTTATATCAGGTTACTTTATAATCATGTGCCTTTGCTAATTCTCTTCTTTTGTCTTTGGTGTCCTCCCCTCCCCTTTTTATTCCCAAACTCTCAACTATTCAAGAAAACCTCAGGAAGATGAGGCTGGGAAGGACTCCCGGACACTTCGTGTCGTGATAATCTCTCTCATCCTGGTTTTCTTTCAAGCATTCATTTATTCATTCCTACAGCTCCTTGCTAGGCACTGGAGATGGAAAGATAAATCCAGCTGTTACTATAGAGCTCACAGCCAATTCCTCTTCCAACAATCCTAATCATTCCTATGCTACCCATTAGCCAGGTCCTAACTTCCTCTTCTTATAAGGACACTAGTAATATTGGTTTAGGGCCCAGCCTAATGACCTCAATTTCTCTTAATTACCTCGTTAAATACCGTATTTCTAAATACAATTACATTCTGAAGTATTAGAAGTTAGGACTTCAACATCGGAATTTTTTTTTTTGAGACGGGGTCTCTGTCGCCCAGACTAGAGTGCAATAGCATGATCTCTCTCCTCACTGCAACCTCTGCCTCCTGGGTTCAAGCCATTCTCCTGCCTCAGCCTCTCTAGTAGCTGGGATTACAGGTGCATACCACCACACCTGGCTGTTTTGTATTTTAGTAAAGACATAGTTTCACCATGTGTTGGCCAGGCTGGTCTGGACCTCCTGACCTCAGATGATCCACCCACCTCGGCCTCCCAAAGTGTCGGGATTACAGGCGTGAGCCACCGTGCCTGGCCAACATATGAATTTTGAGGGAGACACAATTTAGCCCATAGCAGCACTGTGCTTTAAGGACTAATACAATTCTTCCTTGCCCAAAGTCCATAGCGACCTTACATGCACAAATTTAACCTCACGTCAGGGAATACCAGCACACTATTCTAACTAAATCTTTCTCAAAAAATCTCTTCTGCTCTTCCTTCAAAAGCACAGCAAAAGACTCATTCAAATAACTAAGTAGAACATCGCATTATCTGCCAAGAGATTTCAAATGTCCTCAGGGCTTACTGAAAGGATAATGGGTGGAACTTGCCTTACGTTTGTACAAAAGAACCAATCTTAGAAGAAGTCAGAGAATCAAACAGCTAGCAAACAACATTCAACTACCCATGGCTGCATCTTTACAAACATTTTAATGATAATAATATAACACACACACACACACAAAACCCTTCTCTAAAACTAGCCAGAAGATTCTGGTGTATTTTCTTTCTTTTTCTTTCTTTTTTTTTTTTTTTTTTTTGAGATGGAGTCTTGCTCTTGTCACCCAGGCTGGAGTGTGGTGGCACGATCTTGGCTCACTTCAACCTCTGCCTCCCGGGTTCAAGTGATTCTCCTGCCACAGCCTCCCAAGTAGCTGGGATTACAGGCGCCTGCCACCACACCCAGCTAATTTTTTGCGTATTTTTAGTACAGACGGGGTTTCACCATGTTGGCCAGGCTGGTCTCAAACTCCTGACCTCAGGTGATCCACCCACCTCGGCCTCCCAAAGTGCTGGGATTACAGGCGTGAGCCACCACACCCGGCTTATTTTCTTTTTAAAAATCAATGTCATTCCTTGGAGTCATCCCTTACGCCTATGTACACACTTGCAAGAATACACATGCCCTATGCACACTGTGTTAGGACAAAGTTCTTCAGGGAGTAGCAGAAAACTCAAGACTGTAAAGCTTACACAAGGTAGAAATTTTTTTCTATCTCAGGTAAAATACAGTCACAACATTCAGGGTTTCAATGGAGCTCCACAGGGTCAGGGACCAAGTCCTTATCTTAGTGCACCACTATGTGGCTTCCATTCCTAAGGTCATCTTCTTTTCCACCATGACTACTCCAGTTCTAGCTTCAATCCTACATTTCAGCAAACAAGTGAGAAGAAAAGAAAGAAGTTGTACATGTGACCCTGGCTCACATCCCATTGGCTAGAACTTAATCACATGGTCACACCTAGCTGCAAGGGACTTTGGGAAATGTAGTCTTATTTATGACAGCTATATATTCTGCTAAAAACTAGAGAGTGGTCATAAAAGAAAGGAGCATCAAAATAAATTGAAGTAGTATTGGATTATAACCCAAAGTATAAAACAAATATCTATGAGAACGGCTGATATAAATAAATGATTGCATAAGTAAATAGAGGGGAATAGACAAATCTCCTATGCAGAAAAATTCCAAACACTGTAATTTATTTACATATTCTACCCTTAAAGAGAGGAAGCATAATTCTCCCCTTTTTTTTTTTGAGATGAAGTCTCACTCTGTTGCCCATCCTGGAGTGCAGTGGTGCGATCTAGGCTTACCGCAAGCTCCGCCTCCTGGGTTTACTTACGCCATTCTCCTGCCTCAGCCTCCCGAGTAGCTGGGACTACAGGCACCAGCCACCACGCCAGGCTAATTTTTTGTATTTTTAGTAGAAACGGGTTTCACTGTGTTAGCCAGGTTGATCTCCATCTCCTGACCTCGTGATCTGCCCGCCTCGGCCTCCCAAAGTGCTGGGATTATAGGCGTGAGCCACCACGCCTGGCCAATTCTCCACTTTTAAGTGTGGGCTACATGTAGTGACTTTCTTCCAAAAGTACAGTTTGGAAAAGGAGGAAAAAAAATAAGAAACTTTACAGTGGAGAAACCTGACAAATACTACCTGAAGCCAGGTAATCAAGGTTAACATCAACAGTGATAAATCATGTTGATAGTATGTACCCTTGATATAATATGGTTAGAATGGCATTTTACCTCTGTGGTCCTCTTCCCCAAAACACATTACTTCAGTCTAATTATAAAAAAACATCAAACAAATCCCAGTTGAGGGTCATTTTACAAAATACCTGACCAGTCAGTATTCCTCACAACTGTCAAGGTCATCAAAAACAAGGAAAGTCTGAGAAACTGTCACAGCCAAGAGTAGCCTAAGGAGACCCGACTAATAAATGTCATGTGGCATGTTGGATGCAATCCTGGAACAACAGCAACAACAACAAAGGACATTAGGGAAAAACTGAGGAAAACAGAACAAAGCATGGACTTCAGTTAATAAGAATGTATCAATATTGGATACTGGTTGATTAACATTATTATTATTATATTATTTTCAGACAGAGTTTCGCTGTTGTTGCCCAGACTGGAGGGCAATGGTGCCATCTCGGATCACTGCAAATTCTGCCTCCCGAGTTCAAGCGATTCTCCTGCCTCAGCCTCCCAAGTAGCTGGGATTACAGGCATGCGCCACCAAGCCCAGCTAATTTTGTATTTTTAGTAGAGACAGGGTTTTGCCATGTTGGTCAGGCTGGTCTCGAACTCCTGACCTCAGGTGATCCACCTGCCTCGGCCTCCCAAAGTGCTGGGATTACAGGCGTGAGCCACTGCACCCGGCCCTGGATACTGGTTTATTAATAGTGACAAATGTGCTGTACCAATATAAGGTATTCATATGGGAAGCTTGGCATGGGATATATGGGAAACTTTTGTACTATCCTTTCAATAAGTCTGTAAATCTAAAACCATCCCAAGACTAAGTTTAGTTTTAAAAATAAAGGGAGACTCAAAATTGGAGGACAACTAGCAATTAATTAGTTGTCCCACCCCACCTAGAAGCCATATCTTTCTCTTTGCACCTACAAATCCAAGAGATGTTCATGCTAGAGAGGACTTTCAAGGCCATTTGACTTATCTCTCAAGATGAAGAACAGAAAGCCTAAAGGTCCCATAGAAAGAGCTTGCGTCTTGCTGCCCAGCCAGCTGATGGGTAGAACCAGAAGCTAGATGGCTTGACAAGGGGCCAAGTGTTCTCTCCACCCCTCCACATTGCCTCCCAGTTTTCCAAATTCCATAGAAGATAGAAGTGGACTGGGGGGATATCTGTTAACTGCCTGGTGAAGGAGAAACCTCCACATAGTGGAAAGCGCTCTACCATTAACTGTCCTTTTAACAATAACGAGTCACTCCATCTCTCTGAGCAATAATTTCTTCACCTTGAAAATGGAGATAGCGCTAACTGCCCTGCTTACCTTCACGGGACTGCTGTGAGACACGAACCCTATGTAAACGTCTGGCATTCCTATGTTGTAACAGACCAGCAGGGGCCTTTTGACATACTGAAGTTTTGTGACACAGTCCATCAGAATGGACCCAAATGCCATGTGTAGGCAGTATTATCTGTCTTTCAAAAATGGAATACAGAATCTGGTCATGGCACTTTTACTGTTTCTAATTCATTGCCGGAGGCTCTTTATTAGTAGGATGCTCCAGCGTCTCTCGGACACTGTCCTGCTCCCTGAGCAACTGTTCAGGAGGTCCTTGCAGCCTCATGTGTCAGATCAGGAAAAATACGGAAGCCTGTTCAGTCCTCCATTGTTGCTTGGCTTCTTGTACCATACAGTGTTTCGATTGAGTGGCAGTGCTGCGTCATCTGTCACGTGAAAGTGATTCCCTAGGGAAAACTGCCTCACAGGTCCAGATCTCTGCACAGGCCTGGCAGGCTTCTCCATGAAAGGATGGTGCCATTTCCTCAGTGCTGGCTGCAGCCAAGAATATCCCACTTCTCTGCTCCCACCATGCAGCTCCCAACGCCCAGCTCTTCCCACTGGCATCCCTGGGTACTCATTAGCTGCAGAGGCACTGAGTTGGTGTTGGTTCCACTGTGTACTACCTCTGGGATCCAGAGCCACCTTCTCCCTTCCTTCCCAGGGCTCTACGTTTGCAGTTCAGTTGCTTTGTTTTTGTTTTTGTTTTTTTTTTCTCTTAAAGCTTAAACATCCAAAGTACTCTGCCCCCTTTTCTAGATGTTGAAGCTATTCACTTTCCCTGTGATAGGCTGAGTTCCATGCCTCTAGGGCACCTTATACCCACTCTTTGGAGAGAAACCACCTTCAGTGACTCAGAGACATTTTAGCCATCTAAGACAGACTCCCCTACCCTTTGAGGGAGGTGGTGCTACTCTCAGTGATTTCCAGTGATTGAGGGTGTAACCCCTCAATGAAGAAAAGTGAGGAGAAGCTGATTGTACCATCTGGCAAGACATTTTGCTATAAACAAATAAAAAATAAAATTGAGTGCCTACAATGTCCCAGGTATTGTCTTTGGCATAGGTAATCAATCAGAAATCAATGAAATTTCTAGAAATTGTTCATAGAGATTGATAAGACACTGTCCCTGTCCTCAGAGAAGTTCGGAAACAGCTTAGGAGAGAAAGCAGACAGATGAGCACCATGCTGTTCACAAATATTATAAGAGGCAACTAGAGGACATGATGCCAACACAAAGGAGAAGCGCCAACCTGTCTTGCAGAAAACAGTCACCCACAACTAGTTTAGGTCTTCAAGGACCTCCTCGTGGCATGCCTTGGCATGGATTACCATCTGAGTATCAAGTAGAGGCACAGAAGGTGTGCACATCTCAATACTAACATCATGGAGAATAAACTTAATATGAAGTCAGATAAGAAACACAAAGAAGGTAAGACTCTTATATTAGTCTGGATTGTCTTGGTTGTAAGTGACAGAAACTTGATTCAAACTAGTTTAGGCCACACTGGGATTTAGAATGATACTGGACCATAATCAGGAATAAGAGCAGGGACCCAGAAACAACTTGAAAGTGAAGCTTAAACACCACCATGACTCCCTGTCATTCTTCTCAGAGGAAGGCTTCACTCTCTTCCACAGACTGACTGCCTTCATGTGGTGGGGATCACAGCTCAGAAAGCCCCTGAATCCGGCATGCAGGGGCTGCTGCCATCAGAGGGAGAGAGGCAATCTTCTCTTGGTTCCAATTCAGAAAACCCCAGGGAAAGATTCTGATTGGCCTGTTTTCGATGGGTGTCCATCCCTAGACAAATAAACCATAGGCAGGGTTTGGGGAGAAGATAGGGTTGCGCTGCTTGGAAAAAGCCATGGCAACCCTTGTTGGTGTCAGTCCCAGAGATGGGGGAACTCTGAACCAAGAGCCACCCCAGCAGATATCTACTAATTCAATGCTCAGAACACTCGGGAGTGAAAGGTATCATTACTAAGAAATTGCACCCAGTTTTTTTTTTTAATCATTTCACAATTAAAACCTTAAACTAGCCCTAAAATACTGGCATAAATAGGCTAAATCTGTGTAACTACAAGCATATAGTAATACTTTCCTAATTATTTTCTAATCACCAGGAAGTTGACTAGAGTAAATAAATATGAACTGCTTATGTGTGTCCAATATTTCGCTGAGCATTAAGGGGACCGTGTGGGAACAGGAGTTGGAAAAAGTAAGTTTCAATGCCTGCCTCAAGGAGCTTACCCACTACGGAAGTTACCTGGGACCAGAAGTAGATCATGGAGATCATCTAGTCCACAGATATTTCCCTGAAAGTTCCTGGGAAGCCACCAAAGAGTTGGGGGAGGGGAGCTGGAGTGGTGGGGAGGACGGATCATAATAGGTTGAGCTGATGAGTTCTGAGCTCCCGGTTCTTCTTCCAGAATGTCTCCTGCTACATCTGCTCTGTATAGAGGCATATCACAAAAAATAGTGTTTGTAAAAAAGGTTTTTACTCCTTTAAAAGTGTTTGAACACTACAGATATAGTCCAGCTTCCTTATGTTGCTCCTGCAGATTTCAATGCCCAGATCTGCCTCTTACATGCATTTAATTGCCACATTTAAATAAGACCTGGCTGGCTAAGGCAGGCTTGGGTCTAGAGCCCTCTCCTCCTGACACCAGGCCACCACCGTTCTACCACCAAGCCTCACTTCACTTACATGAACAGCCAGATAAAACCATTGTCAAGAGGTCTCATGCAGAAATTCAAAGAAGAAAGATCCTTCTCTTGAGTCATTCACTATTCTACAGGGTAGTGAGTAGTACTGTATTAGGGTTCTCTAGAGGGACAGAACTAATAAGATAGGTGGATATATGAAGGGGAGTTTATTAAGGAGAATTGACTCACAAAATCACAAGGTGAAGTCCCACGATAGGCCTTCTGCAAGCTGAGGAGCAAGAAAGCCAGTCGTGGCTCAGTCCCAATTCCAAAACCTTAAAAGTAGGGAAGCTGACAGTACAGCCTTCAGTCTGTGGCCGAAGGCCCAAGAGCCATTGCTGTAAGTCCAAAAGTCCAAGAGCCACAATTTTGGAGTCTGATGTTCGAGGGCAGGAAGCATCCAGCATGGGAGAAAGATGAAGGCCAGAAGACTCAGCAAGTCGGCATCTCCCACCTTCTGCCTGCTTTATCCTAGCCACGCTGGCAGCTGATTGGATGGTTCGCACCCACATTAAGGGTGGGTCTGCCTTTCCCAGTCCACTGACTTAAATGTTCATCTCCTTTGGCAACACCCTCACAGACACACCCAGAAACAATACTTTGCATCCTTCAACCCAATCAAGTTGACGCTTAATATTAACCATCACTGTTATACTTTGTGGAAGGTGGGATGGGGGAGAAGAGGAGAATAGAAGGGAGAAGAAAGCTGGCACATCTGAGGCCTGCACCATGCAAGGTGTCAGGTGCTTGGCCTGTGTAGAAGAGCATGAAGTGAGACAGGAGCTGACAAGGAAGAATATAAAGGAGAAAGGAGTAGAGGAAAGAAGGATGGGAGAGGCAGGGGCCACACCGGCCAAGAAGTTCCAAGAATCACACTTAAAACAGCTGTTTCTTCCTTTGTTTTTGTGTCACAGGTTTGAAATCCTCAAGTCACCTACTCAACATTTTCTCAGGAATTCATAATCAGACCCTTTAAAATTTGCTCTAACTGCAAATGCTTATATTCTAATAGCAAATGCTAATTGACAGTCATTGTGTGGCAGGCACTGCGCTCAGGGCCAGACAGAATATGGGCAGCTTGGGTTGACTCACCATTTGGTGTCACTACAAACCAATATCCTATTGACCAACAGTCTTTCGCTGAGGGTGAGAGAAACTGATTTTCTGTTAATATAATTCATATTCATCGATCTTGATGTTCAAAATAAGAGACTTATTTCATGTACTGAAACATTTTGACTTAATTAAAATTGCCTTCCATTTCACTTATTTCACTCTCACAACTGAATAGTGTTCTTTTCAAAGCATTAAGATAACATACTGATAGAGTTGTAAAATCTTGTTCAAATTTTGCTTAAAAATCTAATTTCTCTGACTTTCATGTTGACAGAATGTTTCCCGTGTTTTTGTTCTTGTTTTCTCTTACGATTCTTTAAAAGCAGACAACCCCGTTTGGGAAGCCTGGTATCAGGATTCTAATTTAGATAATAGCATAATTCTCCAGAATACAGCCATAAGCCCGGCATCATTTGGTTTTAGATTTTCAGCTGGCTATGACTTCCAGCTTCAGGCTGGGTGGTGGCAGAACCTGCATGTGTCCTATGCAACTCAGCCACACTGGCCAATCAGGATAGTTTTTTGCTCTATTCCAAGGGGCTGTCTATTCCGGCAGGACAGAGCCAATTCCATTTCGCCAGGATGACGTGTAGACACCTGAGTTACTGGCACCATGTTTATCATTTATTCCTGGGGTATTTGGTCTCCCTTCAGCATAGACCCATAGACCCTCAGGCAGCTGCCCTGATGGCCAGCTCTTAATCTGGCTTTGACTGTGCCAACTGTTCACATGCATTTAATCCTCACAACAATGGTAAGAAAATAAGTATTATTATACCCATTTTACAGATTAATAAATTGAAGCTGAGAGTGATTAAGTAACAAACTAACTGGAAAACAGTAGAGTCAGGGTTTGAACTAGAATATGTCATTTCAAAGCTCATGCTCTTACAGTATACACCACTCTATACTGACACCTCTTGGTAAGTTAAGTACATCTTTCGCTTATATTCCTATTTTAGAGTTTCTGCCAAAATTGCTGTTTTTAATTTGAGACCTACAAAGTCAACAGCATTGACTTTGGGTCACTAGCTCTGTCAGTTCTACCAAGACAGCAGTGTGTGGCGTAGTAGTAGCAAGAGCCCAGGACTAGGAGGCCTAGTCTATGGGTCACAAGGCCTAACACATAGTAGGTGCTTTGTGTAGAATCATGAAGCACAAGTCACCTGTGTACATTTGATTATGACTTTCTTCTGAGTATTTAAGAGACCACTTTAATTAAAGATCCTGCAGTTTATACCTGCATCACAAGGGTTGTAAAACACTGTAGTGTAGCATCAAAAACTACCACCATTTACTGAAAACTTATTAAATTTCCTACATAGTACAGTAACTGAGGAGCAAGGAGAGTGTAGGAGACTTTTGCTCAAAGTAGCCTCTGCCTCTAACTGCTATTTTATTCAACTTGTCTTCCCTTCTAACTTTGTCCCAGAAAAATCTCTAGGGAAATGAAATTAAGCTGTTTCCCAGATTTACTTTTCAAAATTAGTCCTGGGCTGGCCTTCAACACTGCAAACACATTCTGTGTAGTCACAAGGGAGGACTGCATTGAATTCTTGGACCAACTATGAAGCTTTGGGGGCCAGACAAGCTGAACAGGCTCAAGAAAAACACAGAGTGGGTGTTTTGTGCTAATTACTGCCCACCACGCTGGTCTGTCCAGGGGCGGAAGCCTCTTTCCTGTGCCCTTTTGTTTGTCCTTGCCCTTTCCTGCTATTAGAAATAATATCTGTTTTCTGCCTGTGCTTGGGTTTTGGGCTGGGTAACTGTTACCCACAGTAACTAAATCAGGCCATAGTTTTGCACAAATACCCAGGGACCATCATCAGAATTAGGGCAGTTTCCCAATCTAAATGGTCCTCCTTCACGGAGGTGGGAGGTGGCGTGGTTTTTCTTGACACATGGGCTGCCTGCTGTGGTTAGTCACCCTGTCTGAGGGCCCATCTGTAAAAGCTAGACATCGTCAAGGACTTGGCTTCATCATTTTCTTGGGATGAAGAAATTCAATTTTAAATCTGCATATTCATCATTCTGGAGAAATAAACACAGTGTGAAACTAACTAAAATATTTAATAGTCAACATTTAATAATTCCCCAATCATATGTGGAATGAGATTTCATTCTCAGGAATTGTAACACTCATACATATGTAATTATACAGGCAGTATTCAAGAAAGCTATCTTTCTTTCCCATAATAGATTTTCTTTCATTCTATGTGAGTTTTCAACAGATTGGCCCCAAGAGGAAAATACCGCCTACTCTGTCCTTTCCTTACAGTGCTGAGGTCATGGTGTTTTAAGCATTACTGGAATTTCCTTTGTATCCAAGTCTTTCTTATCTTCTCATCCTTAAAGTCATCTTTTCACTGACATTCTCTCTCAAAACAAACAAAGCAACAACAACAATTTTTTAGCAGAAAATATCTACATAAATTCGGATTTTGTTCAGGTAAGAAGTACTCCAGAGGGAAGTCCTCATCTGACACCAGTCCTCTGCTTTTTCTTAGCCATAGAAAGATGCTCAGCTCTGGGCAAATGTAATCTCCTGGTGCCCATGGTGAGGAGGTGTTGAGGGAGCAAATTTTAGGAGTCTGATATCAGTGACCATTTTGCCAGTAAAATTGTGGATTTCAACACATCTTCTTTTATAAGTGTTTTAACACAGGGGAGATTTAGAGGGACTGTTTGTGGTCAACCTTTGTAGAGTCTATCCATAAATGCCATTTATTTTTCATCACACAAGAAATTAACAAAATCTAAACCAATCCCTCTTGCAAAGACATTATTCAGTGGTAACAAGTCCCAATATGAAGAATTTGGGTTTCCTTCTGTCTAATCATATGGCCATTTTCCCAACTGTTTCACACATGCTAATGGAGTGTGACAAGTAAAACACATTTGGCTCAGTGTAGGGTCCAACATGAGATGGCTTCACAATGACAAAGCTTCTAATCATTTTTCCCCTAATCTACCACTGCTTTGGGGAGTTGGTGTCTTCCCTGTCATGAGTGATTTCAGTGCACTGATCAGGGTAGACTTGACAGATTCTTTATCAAAGTCAAATGCCTTTTGTGGTTAAGTCCAGTAACGCTAAAACAAAACGCCTCATGGATATTAGATATATGGTGGCATTATGGAATTCTCTTGCAGGCAATATTTTTTGGTCAACCTATGAAAAGAAAAATGGAGCGCAAGCTAAAAAGCAAAGGAAGATGCAGTAGAAGTCCTGACAGTTATTTCCATGGAAAACAGACAATGTGAATGACGTGGGGCCAATCGCCCTTCCCCTCTTCTATTCATGTTAAAATAGAACAAAGAGAAATTGCCAACAAAGAAAGCAATGATCTAGGAGGAGGGGACTGAATCTCATCCACTCTCCCAATATTTAACTTTAGTGCAAACTGCCTTAGAAAAAGTAGAATCCAAGAATCTCTGAGCAAAATTGTCTGGGAGATATTGAATGGTGTTTTCTTTTGGCAAGAAGGGTTTGCAATGCCATCCCCGTGCCTTTCTAGCAGTACAGCCATGACAATTGTATTATGGAGAATACTCTCTTCTTCAGTTCATAACAATGGTTATTCCACGGGCAGATTATTAAGGAATCCCTCACAGGTGCACACTGTGAGGCCTACATGTATATGTGAGAAAGATACCAACCACCCCTGCACTCCCCATCCAAAATAAATAAAATATCCCAACCACTTGCTGAATCTGAATTGTGCTAATCTAAAATTTCAGAATGCCACTCTCAGAATAACATGGACTCCAAGAAGCTTCATTTGCCTTTTTAGAAACCCCAAAGCCAAGGACAACAAAATTCTCATCAAAGCCACAAACGAACAGTGGAAAGAATTACTCCAAGTGCTGGGTGCTAACCTGAAATTGTTATGTGTTACACTATCAAACCAGTAAATTAATATGAACAAACAAGCCATACCGCACACCCTGAGTCCTCAGCCTTCAGATGCTCTTCTGTTTTATACAGTTAAAGGCTGAAGCTATTTCAATATTTTATATGATTTTTTCTTTTTTTTGTACTAATTTAGAAAGTTGGTACTTTAATGTAATTGAACTCACTGAAGCTAAAAATGTCCAGACCTTCTTAATAAGGTAGCTTCCAATATTAAACTTTGGGGTCTGTTTTCCTCCCAAGCAGGCACTTAATTCCCATTAGCACTAATGGCAAGTGTGCACAAACATTGAGTAGGAAATATATATCTCTTTGTCTCTTTGCACTGAGGTCCAAGAAGGGAAAAAAAGAAAGCAAGAAAAAAAAAACAACAACTTTGAGATTGGATAAAAGAAGTAGAGCTGTAGATTCATTTACAAAGATGAAATTAATGCCTAGCACCCCCAAGTTTCAGGGAGAACACATCTTTAATAAGCAAGATGAGGAGAAAATTTCTAAATCATTTCAAATAATACCCAAGCCATGCTTTTCTGAGAAGCCTGTTTCCCCTCCATCCCCAGCATATACATTAAACCCATTTTGCCCTTGTTATGTACATAATGATTCTAGACAACATAAGAAGATTTCATGATTTTTTCTTATCATTTTTACTTATCTACCAGTGAGCCAATTTATGCAGCTTAAACCATTGCTAAACAAGATGCATCAAAAATTGTCTGTAATCATTACAAATAATAGCACAGAATGTTCACAAGAAGCTGTTTTCTTATCATATTTTCATTAAAACATCTTTTCACCTGCTTTGCTTTTCCCACGTCTGGAACCTGTGTTGTAATCAGTCTTATTAACTGGGAACATAAATATGATTTATTATGGTCTGATAATGGAAGCTACATGGACCCAGAGAAGGGCTATATTGTCCTTTGATAAAATGGCTCTTTTCTCTCAAATGGAGAACTCTATCATGAGAACATGCAGAATGTAGTGAGTGATTATTTCCTCAGGGTGAGTGATGGAAAAGCCCGACAGAAAATCTTCTTGTTGACCACGACAGCCTCAGAGGGTCCCCAAACCTCTCTGAGTTTGACAACCTGCAGACACTTTTGATGAACTGTATTCTTCTGTCAGAGACAGCCTGTCTGGGAGGAGAAAAGAGACCTTTATCGTCTGATCGGCTATTATTGTCTTGATCTTTTATAAGCAATCTCTAATGCACATGAATATAATATCCTTTCACACAAGTGCCAAGCATAATAGAAATGTAGTTAAAGGACCCTCTCCCTGGTTATGTAAATGTCCTTACACCATAATTAAGAGAGATGGTTTGTGACTGATAGAAGAAGGAAAGAGTAATCAAGCTGTTTTAGCATTCTCTTCCTATATTAAAGACTCCAACCCGGGATAAACAGCATTTATGGTAGATATAAGGAACCAGGTTATTTTGAAGGCTTTGTCTAAAAGGAAAAAATAGTTTTCAATATGATATTAGTGTTATATTTTTGTTAAACATGCAAATGGAAGCTGGTTTTTAGCCAAGAGAGATTACTATGCTGATATAACTTAGAAGAAAATGAGTATGTTTCTCAAAATCCCTGTCTGTGGCTTACAGCGAAAATAAAGACCTATTAATAAGGAATGGACTTGCACAAATAGGTCCTCAAGTCCAAATAAAATTCTCCAATAAATTTCCCTCTTATCCATTTCCAGGAGCCTAAATATAGCAAAAATATATATATTTTTTCAATTAACAAATATATTTACAGGCAAAATGCCTGCAATTATTGGGCAATTAAATTCACTTCTTACATGGCCCCTGGGAACCATCTCCATTTCTGAACTGTGAAGGATAGTTCTAGATGGTATTTGTTTGGATCTGGTGGCAAAACTTTTCTGACCTTCCAGATAAAGCCCAACCAGCTCATGGAGGACAATAGCTTGATGTTCAATCTCAGTTGCTGGCAGAAAGAAGAAAAAGACATCATCACCCCTCCTAAAATTTTTAATCCCCTCCAGCAAAATACAATACTTAATTTTTCATTAGCCTTCTGACATCTGGACTCGGAATATCCCCACAATAATCACTAATGGGTTTTGCGTTACCAATTAGTGGAGAAAACCCTCCAGTGCTGGTGCCAAAGGGTTAATCATTAGTTTCACACCACTGGGTGGTCAGAGTTGGAAGAGCAGCCCTTGAACCCAAAGAGGCGGAGAGCAGGGGCCCCAGGCTGGGGAGAGCTCTCATTATTAAGAAACGTGCAAGTCACAGGCACTGACCTCCATACCCGCTCCTGGCATCTTGCCTTGAGGTGGATTTGAATATTACACACGGGCACGTGCACATGCGCACTCACACGTTTATGTACATGTCTGGGCCTAGAACAAATCACCAACTTAGCCAAACTTTATTGAACCTGTCCCATCAAAGGTAGCTCAGACCAGAGGAATTCCCTTTCTCTCAGCACCTCTGTCTACTTGCTTCTCTAAGCAATGACTTTCCCATGGGAACGAAAAAATTTGCCATTTCAGAGGGAGTTGGGTTTTGAGAAGTGTTTGATCTCCCTTAAGAGATACTTCTCTGAAGTTCTGCCAACCCTCGATTATCTGTACAAATGAGGCTTAAAGAAAGTATGGGTAGATTTGATTCACAGATAATCTTCAAGCTCCAGTTTGGTCTATATTTTCGTTTCTTTCTGAATAAATTGTACTAGTGCAATTAACAAGCAAAACTGATTGGATGTTTCCTTCCTTTTATGGTCAATTTTGTGGATGTCAGCAGAGTAAGCAAACTGTCAAAAAAGCTGGCAAACAAAAGAGAGGAAAGGGAAGAAACAAAATACCCAGATAATCTGCAAACTGATCATCTGCTCCTGAATAATTGAAAAGAATCTAATTTCAAAGATAATGCAAAAAAGGGGCCTGGTGAGCAATTCCATCTTGAAAATGCACAACCCCTTCCCCTAACCCCCAAACAGCTAGTAGAAAAACAAATCATCAACAACAACAACAACAACAACAACAACAAAAAACCCACAAGAAAAATTCCAACCTACTGTCCTCATCCACATTTTCCCTGATCTGATCTATATGTGTTCTAAGTAAAATTTTATTCTAAGGAGGATCAGAGCACGGAAGAGGGGAAGAAAACGTCATAAACATTTCTTATTTGTGATCTGCCTAGCCTGTGCTGATAGCAACAGGGTTGCTTTCAAAACCGTGCTGGCCTAAAACTTCAGCAATAAATCCACCTCATTTCTAATTTTTTTAAAAAGGAAAACCAATATCCAAGAAAGGGACAACAATGACTCAGTACTTTATTTTCTTTTTTTCCTTTTTTTGGTCCCAAATGTGTGATTCCTTATTAAAAAAAAAAAATGCTCAAGTACATTTGAGACCGAAATGAGAAACCGTTATGCTTGATTCTCCACGGTGCTTCCACTCAAGGTCAACACTTAGAGCTTTTCAGTTAAGAGAAGAAATGCTCCTAATGAGCCTATGCATGCACAGATTTTGGCCAGTCATTGACTGACTGCATTTATTTAGTTTTGCTTTAGAAATTAAAATCTAATAAAGTAACTGGCAGTTTAAATGTCACCGAAATTTTCTCCAACTTCCCAACTGGAATTGTGAAAACAGTCTCGAATTCCTCTAATCTCCCCGTCTTTCACCTTCAAATGCCACACTTCTGAGGTGAATCATTTCCTAAGAAATAGCAGAACTAGGCTGGGTTCAGAGGTCAGGGGCACAAGGTGGGGAGAGGAAGACTCTTTCTTCGAGTTGGAGGGGATTTGCTTTTTTCCCCACACCAAGGCAAGAAGGACAGGAATCTTGAGGCTGGGAATGTTCTGCCTCTTGCAAAGGAATTCAAAAGAGCCATTGTGTTTGATACTTTGCTTCCCAATTGGCCTCTGGTAGCAACATCAGAAGCAACAGATACTTCAGTTCTACGTCTGGAAAGAGGCTTTTTTTTGTTTTTTTTCTGGGCAAAAAAAAAAAAAAAACCCACACACACTCCTGAAAACATTGAAGCCTAATTACTCTGCATCCCATAGTCTTAAAGATTGGGATCTCTCTGATAGTTGGTGATAACCCCTTGAGGAACAGGAGCGGGTCCATTAGAAACTCAGATAACATTTCTATACTTTACCCTCAATAAAACTGAGAGCCAAAATAGGTATATTGGCTGGGTGCTTTCATTCCCCTGGCCATTGAATTGTAATGATCATTATGCAAGACACAACAATATCATTCATTAAGCTATCAAATGGAAAATACATTCTTCACTAAAATGTAGAAGGTATTTAGGATGTCCAGGGCTAAATGACCAAGGAATTGGTTTAGGTTAACTATTGTCTTCCTTGCTTTTCTAGAAGATATATAAATCAAGTCCTCATATACATGGTAGGAACTTTAAAGTTCTGAATGGCCTGAATCTTAGCATTATGAATACATTATAAGAGAATAGAAAGTATTCTATGCAGCACAGTAATCATATTCATGGAAGTTGGAACTGCTATACAATATCTTCTGGGAGAAGTTTACCCCATTTCTACTGCTACTGGGACACAAACGGAGATGAGCCACAAGCAGGAAAAGAGAAGAGAGAAAGAATAGGAGTAGCAATCCGGGAAGCATTGAGGGAGACTGAGGGTAGAGGCTGAAGCAGGAGAGAAGCCATTACTTAGTGGAGAGGGGTTTATGAAACCATTAGCAAGCATGGTAAGGAGGCAAAGAAAGCCAGCCACCAAGACAGAACGCATTCCTCACATTGTAGCCAAAGATAAAGAATCTTAGGCCATTTTAGTTGTTCTGCCAGCTAAGTCAAATCTCGAGCCTCTCTGAAGCCATTGAAAATGTCTCAAGTTTTCTCATTCTGCTATTTTGATAGAAATTAAGCTTTGTAAGTCAAGAAGAACAGAATCAACTCTATATACATGCACTCCTTCTTTATACCCTATTCCTGCCTACCTGATTTCATGCCCAAATGATTTAAGACTCCCAAATGCAAGTGAAAATTTTAAAGTTGGAGATATGCTTGTAAAACCACCTAAATGTAGGTCTAAGTTTCCAACTAAAAGAATATTTTAAAAAGATATGGAGAATAATTGTACAGTACTCTTGTACAAAAAAGAAAATTGGAGGCATACCCGTGAAAGGCTCATGAAATAGTCCTTGAAAGTGCTTGAAGTGATGGACAAGTGCGTCCTATGGGAATCTGCTGAGTCTTGTATAGACATAAACAACATTAGTGAACTTTTCTTCTCCAACTTGCCCTTGCGCATCTTTGGCTGGTTCCCCTCCCCATCTACCTTCCCTCTGGGCATCTTTTATTTAAAAAATTGTTTCTTTACTCATGTCACCTGCTATCCTCTCCTCTAGATTTTGACCATCCATTACTTGGACACAACATTAAAGAAGTTCTCCAACTGAAGAAAGATGTTGATTCCCCTTATAGAAACAGCCACTCTCAGCTACCTTGTCACTCCACCAATTAAGATTTTCAACATCTGGAGCAAGATTAAGAGATGTATATCCATTGTTGACCTGTTCCAGATGCAGAAATGATGGTAGTTGCTGAGAAACCATAAAACAAATACTAAATAAAATGAAAGGATGACATTCTGAGGAAAGCTCAGAACTAACAATTAGATACTTGAACCCTAACTCTGAGACCCCAGGGGCACCCAGGGCAACCATATTTCTGAAAAGACTCCAGTCTAGTTCTTGAATTTTTAACTCTATGCCTTTAGCTACTGAAAAACAAGGCCAAATTTTGGTGCAATTTCACTTCCTAGAGACTTTGCAGTCACTTATTCTTTTGAACACTTCTTTGGGGCTTTGTCAACATCCTGCATTTTCATTCATTCCATCATAAAAGCTTCTGTTTAGCTATAAAGAAGACTTATGCCAATTAACGTTGTATTTTGTCATCCTCTTAGAGGCTTAGCCTTTGCAGAGAGGATTGACAATGACTTCACCCTGAGTAGTGAGTGGTCTCTCTCAGCCATAATCACAGGCTCAACAGTGCATCATTCCCAACACTGCCTTTTCTTTTTTATAAGTGTTAAAATATTAAATATGTAAGGAAAATATTCTATAATGCAGCATCATCTCATGCTAGTCATCAGGTTTAAAGTTAAGAAGATAGAAACTTCATATATTTGACAAAGATGAAACAAAAGAATGAAAGGGGGAAAGTATGAGCAGGGATATTTCTTTCCTGGGATTGTTATTCAGATACAGTTAGACAACTCCTGCTGATTCTGCCGATGGAGGAGGCATTAGACTGATAAAGCCAACCCTTTAGTTTCAACTTCTCTATAATTCTAACATTACTGGGACTATTGAGAGATGTCAAGCAGCTGGGGTCATGTCCCAATACAGAGATCAATGTCTCCTAATATACTCACAGAATACATACAGACATACTCATGGAATTCTCACAAATTAGGTAGGCACTAGAGAGAAGAAAATAAAAATCACAAATAAGGTACTCCACACTGGAGAGTCCAACAGTGACGGCAACATAAAATCCAATTCGAAGCACATAAATACAAAACAGAAATCTACTGGTCCTGTAACTGAGAAGTTCAAGGCATGGTCTAGCTTCAGGCATGGCTCGCTCAGGTGCTCAAACAATGTGGTCAGAAATCTATTTCTTTCCCACCATCTCTTTTCTCTATTTTACTCTGTGTTGGTTTTAGCTTTAGGCAAGATTTTTCTATTGGGTGGTAAAGAAAGGTACAGCAGCTCCAAGCTTACACTTTTACCAAGGACATTCTACCAGGGATCCTACAAAAAAATTATGTCTATTTCCCAGAAATTATATCAAATCCCCAAAAGGACTCTTAAGAGTGCTGCTTGGAACTCTTGCTGATTGGGCAGCCTGACCATTTGATTGACATCCCTACCTGAGTCACAGAGAATTTAGGAAAGGTGAATCCAAAAGGAAGGAAAAGAACCTTTCATCAGAAGGAAGGATAATGGAGGCTGGAAGGTCAAAGGCAGATGTCCTCTAGGCAGTGCCATTCCAGTCACTTTGAACCTAAATCATTTGCAGGGACCTTTGGAACTCATTAGCATCCCCTGGCTCAATGGCAAGATGGTACCTCACCTTTGCTCCAAGTTGCTACAATGTTTTTTCATATCTGAGCAGAGAACAGACCTCAGTGCCTTACGTACCTTACTACATGGATGAATAAGATCTACTCAGTAGCTTGCAATGGTTCTTTGACTGCCATTACTGACTATGATGTAAATAAGTAGTTACTGACTTAAGAACTCACTATTTACTCAATAACTCTTGATGGGAACTGTGATCCCCTTACACACTATTACAGAAGTACATAATTATAGACCTTTCAAAACGGTTATTTCTTTCAGGCATTTGCCTGTAATAGCTCCTTCAAAGCTGTTAAGCTTTTATCATGTGAAGACCCAAGTAGGAAATATTTGGTTCACTCCTCATTGACCTAATAGAGAAAAAATTCATCTTTAAGATGGTGTTAGCTTCCTGGCAAGAACACATGGTCAGCCTTGTCTGGCTTGGGCTATATGAGAAGGAAATCAAATTGCTATTAGATCATGCTCACCTCATTTAGTAATTAAATATTGACACTAAATGATCATTGGTCACTATTTCTTCAGTCTCCTCTGAAGGAAATCTTGTCACAGCCAGTTGTCCTGACTCTATTACAATCTAGCAAGGGTTCTATAAAAGTAAAATGCCAGGTAGGTCTGCTGGCTTCAACATATCTCATTGCTGAAGCATGGGGCACAATTCTTACTTTAATGAGAAAAAGTTTTTATACATAGTAAATACATTGGTCTCACAGAGGAAACCACAGCTAGGATCAGGAGATTGATAGATGCCTGGCTCTGCCTTGAGCTCAAGAAAATCATGTAATATATGATGCAATGAACTGTATACATTTTAGTCTGTTTGGGCTGCTATAACAAAATACCTTAGATTGGATAATTTATAAACAACAGAAATTTATTGCTCACAGTTCCAGAGGCTGGGTAGTCCAAGATCAAGGTGCCAACAGATCTGGTGTCTGGTGACAGCCCGTTACTCATAGATGGCCCCTTCTTTGTGTCCGTACAAGGCAGAAGGTGAAAAGGGCTTTCCCAAGCCTCTTTCATAAATGCACTAATCCTATTGATGGGGGCAGAGCCCTGATAATCTAATCACATCCTGAATACCCCACCTGTTAATATTATCATATTGGGGTTTAAGTGCCAATATATGAATCATAAGGGGACCCAAACATTCAGACTATAGCAGTATATATCGGACACGATCATTATATGTGATGTGTATCACATTACAAAAATTATTGCTGTACCATGTTTGAAAGGTTGCCAAGATATATAGAAAAATGTGTTTAATTTGCTCAGTTCAAGTCAAGAAACTGATGAGTATTTATAACCCTGTTAAAGGGACTAGGTTAAGTGAGGAAGATGCAAATATAAAAATAAAGTTTTCTTTCTTACTTGCTCACCCACATCAGGACTCTATTTTTACTGCCCCATTTCCTACCATTCCCACTGACTCCCTCTCTAGGCTTCACTACTTACAACTTTCTCCCCAAGTCTCAGGTAAGCACAACTCCTTTTCAGCTTCCTGCTGTTACACATGCTGCTTTTTCTCTTTTCTTCTGCCTAGACCTTACTAAAACATCACCTCTTCAATAAAGCACCTGCTGACTCATGTGGGCAGAGGTAGCCACACACTATCTCTGTTTCTGAGGCACATATAAGCATCTGTATTGTACCATCAGCATTTCTTCATGTGTTTTCTCCCCCATTATACTGTGAGCTCCCTAAAGGTCAAGATTATGTCTGATTCATGGCTATCTCCTCAGGGCCTTTGCACAGTACTTGCCACTAACAAGTCCCTAGTAAGATGTCGAGTAATGGTAATTTACTCGACCTCATTCCTTCTGCACAGAAAACTACTTTGCTCTCCTTGCATTTCTACTGTCAGGCCTCATAGGTGACTGGAAGAGAGACACAGGAGCATGAGCCAGGATCAGAGAAACTGAAGTCAATGTTGTAATGGAAATTCAAACAAGCAATGAGTGGGAGGGGACTTAGAGGTACGGAGAATAGAAGGAGGAAGAGAGGAAGAAAAGGAGAGACAGAGCAAAAGAGATGGAGCTGAGAGCATCTCAGGAGGAGGAGGTGGTATGAGCAGTGGCTCTGGTTGGGGAGGGGAAGGTGAATGGAACATGAAGAAAGGAGAAACACAGGCACTTGATATGGGAGGAACTGGGGATAGCATGGGAGAATTGCAGGGTAACAAACCAGGATGTCATGTTAGAAGGGTCAGTTGAGGTAGGACTGACCATCCAAGATTTGCATTGCCAGGCTGAAGAATTTGCATTTTTGGACTCTGCAACGGTGGAGATTTGTGGAGGGGAAAGAGTAACAATGGAGGCATTTGATCCCATATGGGCATTGGTAACCCAATGGGGAAATTATGAAGATTGGGGTTCTAATGCTCAGAATCAAAACACTCAGACTGTACTTTTCAAGAATTCAACCTCTCAGCCAACTTTAGTGAAACACAGGCCTTCCTGCACACATCAAATGAGAGAACAAATTGCAGGTGATTGGCCCTGATATTTCTTAGCCTTTAGATTCTCAAGCATGCCAGCAATTTGCAGATTCCTCTGCCTGGGACTCATGACCCCCAGGCATTCTCATGGCTGCCTCTCCTTTATCATTTTTACAGAGGTCCCTGCTCAAATATCATTTTTACAGAGAGACCCTTTCCTAACCACTGTGTCAAAAAAAAGCACCCGCAGTATTTTATCCTTTTATCCTGTCTTGCTTTTCTTCAAAGCACTTATGACTAATTGACATCATATTATATGTCTATATATTTACTTTCTTAATATTCATACCTTCCAATATGAGGATCATCAAGCTTTTTCTATGAACACCATAAAGACCCAGACGGTAAATATTTTAGGATTTGCAGACCATAAAGTCTGTTGTAACTACTAAACTCTGCCATTGTGGCACCTAAGCAGCTATAAACAATGCATAAATAAATGGACACAGTTGTGCCACAATAAATCTTTGTTGACCAAAATAAGCTGTGGGCCAGATATGGCATGGGCCATAATTTGCCAACCCCTGCTCCTGTAGAAAGCTCCATGAGGTCAGTAATACTGTCTTGCTCACTCTTGGGTCTCTAAGGGTTGACACGAAGTAGGCACTCAATTAGGAATTTTTAAAGAATAAATGAAGTCCTATTGGAAGCAGACAGTTGTAGGAATACTACACCCATGTGAATATATATATTCCCTTTGTGATGGCTAACCTTATGTGTCAACTTGACTGGCCATGATGCCCAGATATGTGTAAAACATTCTTCTGGATGTTTTTGGTGGAGATCATCATTTAAACTGGTAGACTTTGAGTAAAGCAGATTGTCCTCCATGCTGTAGGTGCTCCTTATTCAATCACTTGAGGGCCGGAATAGAACAGAAGGTTGGCACACACACTGCCCCCAAGTCATCCCTCAGCAAGCAGAATGCTGCCAGTAGATGGCCTCTGGATGTGAACTGCAGCACTGGCTCCTCTCCTGACTTCAGTCTGCCAGCCCACCCTGCAGATTTTGGATTTGCTAGCCTCCATAATCTTGTTAGCCAATTGCCTAAAATCAATTAGTCAATAAATAGACAAATAAATAAATCTCCTGTTGGTTCTGTTTCTCTGGAGAGCCTTGACTAATAAACACATAAATACACCACAGATTTATTCCATTAGCAAAGCAGGAAACCAGTTGGCTCTGTAGAACTGGAAGCCTTACTTTTGGGCATGTGCAAATCCCCATCACAGCAGCTTTCAAAGATGCCCTGTGGTCTTCAGGGAAACACTCAAATGTTTCTTAGCACTAAAGTGACTTCTAAGCCTGGCTTCCACCCACCTTGACCTCTACATCCAGTCAGCGTCAGTGTACGGTGTGCACAAGAGCCGTGCAGTACTTCTCACTGCTCACTGCTTCCCGGAGGGCAAGATCTTGCAAGTTTCTATACCTTTGCACACACTGTAGCCTCTGCCTAGAGTGACACACCACCCCCTGGTCACCTGGCTAATTCTTAGTCATTCTTCAAAACTTCCCCTGAGAACTCCCAGAGGACAGGGTTAGCTAGGTGCCCCTGTTACCAATCATTACCTAGTTACAAGTAACCCTGCATGATAGATGTTGGTTTCCTTCTGTCTCCCCCATAAATCTTCTACCTCCTTGAGGGCAGGGACCCCCTGTTTATCTCCCTACTTACCTCCTTCCACCTTCTCAGTCCCCATGTCTCTACCTAACATGCAACGAAGACATTAGTGGGCAGTTATATTAATAAACAAAATATTTCAAGAAATTAAACCATGTGTAAAATGGTGTCACTTATTTGCAATCTGTGAGAATAGAGCTTAGAATCACCCAAGGAAGATGCAAAGCCAAATCCCGGGGGTATTAAGAATCTGCTCTGGGGGCCTCCGACTGGACAGAACCCCTCCTGACCTTAAGAAATATTGTCCAGAGTGAGCACCAAAAGTGAGAAAGCACTGCCCATGCCCTCTCCACTCTGCATCATGTTTTTTCCCCAACTTCTCAAAACACTACTGGGATGGGAGTAAGGTGGGAAGTGGAGAGGTCAAAAAACAACCAGAGCCTGGGCAACCACGTTCGGTTCTCCCATGTCAAAAACATTCAGCTCTATGTATGGGAAGAATCTGGGGGTCCATATCGCTGATTTTTCAATAGAAATTAATAGGAAAATGGGATTTGCTTTACAGGAATAAACAGACAACTGAGCTGAAACATCTGGTGGACAAAGGCAGGCTCTCCTGGGTGAGGGGAACTCACTAGCAGCAGTGTTTTCAGTGGATGGCTCCTAACCAGATTTTCCTTAGTGGATAGCAGCTAACCAGACTACAAGGCTCTAGGCTTCCTGTTTCTATCACTGACTTGCTCTGGAACTTTTATGCCTCATGCTTTTATTTCTCAGTGCCTCAGTTTCTGCATCTGTAAAACAGGAAGAATAATGTTTGCCACCTGCCACACAGGAGGGTAATGCTGATGAATGAGCCAGCATCTGTAAAGCGCTTCATGTTCCCATTCCTTCCTCTCTACGGATCTGAAGTTGTATTATTATTACTTCTGAAAATGTTAGCTATCATCCAAATGGGTTATTTCAATCAAAAGCCTTTCTTCAGGAAGACTTCATAAAGAAAAAGTGAAAGCATGCACATTCTCCTTGGAACCATCATAATTAGTCCCAGTAACAGTTGGGCCATTTTTTTTCAGTTCATTTATAGTCAGATTCGGCGAAATTGAAAACATCCAACATCTGGGCTGAAAAACTTATACAAAGACAGAAAGCCCCCCAAATGGGCACGTGTGGGCTTCAGTGGCAGAGGAGCCAGATGTATTTTTTGCCTCAACTACTCTTTTCAACCTTAAGAAAGACTAAAATAATAATTAAATTTTCATGCTTACAAAAACCTTTGGTTTTCATCCCTAATTTTTTAAAAGTATCTTTTTGGACTAGTTGTAAATTTAAGATTCTCTCAAATAATCAGAAATTTCTACAAAAGGAAATCTTATAATAACATACAAAAGCATTCTGGGGTTCAGTTGTAACCATGTAAAATTTTACAGGGACAAATAATAGTTAACACGTATTGTCCCTAAACTATGGGCAAGCTGTCTTTTAAGCACCTTACAGGTATTATTTCACTTAATCTTTGCATTCAATTCATGAAATTGGTACTACTATTTTTTCTATTTTATAGGTAAGGAATCCAAGGAATAGATCAATTAAGTAACTTGCCCGAAGCACCATTAAGACAGAAAAAAGAAAAATGTTTTGGTTGATGTTTAAAGAAAAATTTCACTTAATTCAACCTTAATACAGCAAGAATCCAAGACAATCTTTGGTATAATAAGGTTATCCCAACCAGATTAAGCCACACCCTCTCCTGGGAAGAGCTGCAGAGCCTTTAATACAGCTTCCTGAGATCATAGTGTTTGGGCTTCAGGAAACAAGCCCAACTAGAGAGTATGTCCCAGTTCCTGCCATCTTCTTTAATGCTCTGGGGGAAGAAAAAACCCCACACATTCACAGTAACTTATTTCAGCTATTTGCTGAAGAAAAGCTGTCTTCAATTCCTGTTGTTTTCAGCATGCCACCCAACAGCATCTAGAAGCTTCCTCAGGGAAAGAGGGGAATTTGCTAGGTTGCCAAACATCCTTAGAAAATCTGCTGGGGAACTCCACAGAAGGGCTTTGTGAACAAGGATAAAGAGGGCACATTAGCGTTGACTTGTTTCATAAAAAAAGGGAACACACACAACAAAACTTGATTACAAAATCTCATTTTAGGAACTCTAGGTAAGATGCACCACCCTGGGACAATGGCATAGCCCCCACAGGTTGCTCTGCTGTGTGCTTTCTGAGTGAAGACCTGATTCGACTCCAAGGGCTGGGTTAGATAAAACCAGAAGGGTTTATGTGCACAGCATTTAACTTTAAACATTTCTTCATGGAAATTTACAATGCACATAATTTACATATTCAATACCAGTGACAATTTACTTCTCCCATCTGAACAGAGCTTTCAACTATGCCACTTGAACTAAATTAATAAACAGTAATTACAGAATGTTGTGTGAGCTAGCTGTTGATGTTGAGCAGATTCTAATCAACACCTTCTTTTAAGGGCCAATTAGAGCCGAATGTATGCAATATAAACATCTTCGAGTATTTAGACATGAACCACAGAACAAGGTAAAAAAAAAAATTAAAATCTGAACAATTAGACTGGGGATGAGCCAGTCAAAGCTGGAGCCATAGACCCTTTTCAGCCAGTCTCTAAAGTCAAGTTAATTCCTTTAAATCATGAGATTTTTTGTGAAATGGGGAGGGGCTCCAAGGACTTGTTAGGCCAAACCCCATCCGTTTAGAGATTTCTCCAACATCTTGTATTATTTTCCATACGCTTTAAGTTTCATGGCATTTCTTTTTAAATTGCCTCAAACACTTTTCTCCTTAATTCATGTGCATCTCAGCAAAAACTTAATCTCCATATTTCTGACTCATTTATGTATAAATCATCTACATGTTATTTGGTGTCTAAGAAACCTTTCCCTAGGCCCTATCTTTGGCTATCCAGGCGCTACACAAAGCTGGGAGTGCATCCCAGGCCTTACTATCAGGGTTTGCATCCCAAATAAGTAGAGGACACAAATCACTGAGGAACCAGATTAGAAGCTATAGGAAGGAGAAATCAAACAGCCTTTCAATCATTGGTTGTCCTCAGAACCTTGCCTCAGTTTCTTACCATGGCAGCATCCTGGCAGGCTTCATGACCTTGGGAAAGGGAGTGAAGAGGAGGCATTCCAGTAATAGTAAAAGTTCTGGGAAATGGACAGAACTGTGATAGTCACCAATATGCATGCAGTGAATGGTTTTTTCCAGTGCCTGAGAGAAGTTGGTAACCACGTTTCTTTCAAAATACACATCTCAAGAGGATGGCTTGGGACTGAGTTGCCTGTAAAATCCACTTTGTAAGGGACAGATGATGGCCTCCCCAGGATGACCATGAGAAGTCTAGGATGAGCCTGGTCCAAGTGAATGTGTGAAGACACATTTATAGTCCGTGACCTGTAACCCTCCCTTCCTCTTTCTACCTTAGACCCCAAGGATGTACCTGGACAGTTCCCTGCTAACCTCAGGCTAATTGGCTCCCCTTCTTACAACACACCTGGACTATCTTTGCCTACTCTTTTCCACTCAGACCTTCTCTCCCTCCTGGAATTGGCCTCATCTCTGACTGTTCAAATCCTACCCAATCTCAAGGCCAGCTTCAAGCTCATTCCCTTCTCTCATTCCTTCTCATTCTTCTCTTTCTTGCTCTCACTCTCAATGTCTGTCTGTCTCTCTCACCTCTATCCTTCTGTAATCTATATTTTCCAAGACTTAGCCATAAATCGCTTTGAAATAACTCTCAAAAAAGTTGATTTTGATCAAGTACCTCTTCCATTGATATTTACCTCTACATGTATGCTCACCTCCCCCTTATCTAGATTACAGACAGCCTGGGGACAGAGATTTTGTACTTACCTGGCTTCACCATTGTACCTAGCAGAGGGCTGTTTATGTGAGCAAGTGATAAATGAATATTTGTTGGATGAATATGAACAATGCTTCTTTTAAAGTCAGCAAAATGAAAATCTCTCTTTGGCTTCAAATATTTTCTCAATAAAATTTGGAAGTATAATGATAGACTCTGGGCCAGAAATCAAAATTTCAAGATAGTTCTTAATTACTAGTCACATATTAAAGTGGGAGAATTATGGAGCCAAGGGGCTGGGAGGGACCACTGGAAATAATTTTATTCCACAGTTCTGCCTCTGGAGAAGTCTACACCAAATAGACTCTTGAAAAATAGTCACTTATTTTTGCTCTGTCCATGATCGTAATAGCCACATTATTATGTGACAATGGCAGTGATCATTTATCGAGTACTCACTGTAGGAAGGCAAGGGCCCTCACTGTTCTCACTCAAGCATGGCTGGAAGCCAACTTTCTGTGGGTACAAGCCAGGTGTCCCGTGGACAAGAGCCACCGGGGAAGATGTCCCGGGCCCACCCATCTCTTATCTTCGATCCGTTTGATGAGTTCCTTTCTTGCCTTCCTTCTGTTCATACTCCACATGGTTCCCTGGACAAACTCATCTGTTTCCCATAGCATCATCCAACATTTCAGGAGTAAGAAGAAGGGAGTTCTAGAGCAGAAGCCTTTGTGCCTGTTAAAGAAAAAGGGCACAGAGGTTCACTTCTCTTCCTTTTCTTTCTAAGTGGTATCAGTACTCACTCTCTTGCCTTTACCAAAGCTGAGCTTTGTCTTTGACAACATGCTGTGGAGCAAAGGGCAGGGGATTTGGAGTCCGACAAGACTGGATTTGAAATTTGTTTCAACCATCGACTAGCAGTTCTGTGATTTTGAATAATTTTCTTAGCTTCTCTGAGTATGTTTTCTCACCTGAAAATATAAATATGCTAACAGAGCTATCACATATTAGGCCTTCAGGAAATGTTCATTTCCTTTCTTTCCTTCTCTCTTCTCTTCTCTCCCTTCCCACTTCCCTCCCTGTCACCAGCAGCAGCCACTGCTGCATCCTCCTCACCCTCCTCTTCCTCCTGCTCCTCTTCCTCTGCTCTCTCTCTTTCTCTATCTCTTTCCCTGTCGCTCTCCCTCCCCTTCCCACAACAAATCAGTCATCAAGTCTTATCAATCATGCTTCCTAAAGAACTGCCTTTTCCTCTCCATCCCTACTCTCCTCATCATCTCTCCTGCAATAGCTCCCAACCCAGTTTTACTGCCTCTGTTTCCTCCTCTAGTCTATCCTGTTCTCTGCTACCAGTTGTCTGAAGACATAACTCCCTTATATAAACTCTACAATTGTTCCCAGTTGATTACAAGAGAAAAACCAAACTCTTTGACAATATATTCAAGGACCTTCATAGTCTACCATCAGATTACTTTTCCAGTCTCATCTCCAACTAGTTCCTGAAGCTCCCCCTGGTTTTCAGCTGGGTTCTTGCCATTGCCTGGCTATGCTATATTCTTACCATTAGTTTGTCATGCATGCTATTTCTTTTACCCGGAATCTCTTCTATCTCACCCAACACTCACACACCCGGCAAACCTCTGCAGAACTTCCCTGACATTGTCAAAATGTGAGATCCTCTTGCAAACCTTCCCTGGCTTCCTCTGAGCTTTCAAGGGCACTAATTAATTATGGTGTCTTGGCCTCCTTCCACTCCCATTGTCCCCTGGGTCTTGGCTTTGCCTTGTATATTCTTATATCCCCACAGGTGACATCTTCCCTGAATCCAAATTTCTTCCATCCTGTCATTCTCTGTCTAATAATAAGCCCATGTCACAGTAATTCCCTTCTGTGACTGCAGAGTATTAACTTTCTAATCTGGGCTCTGGCAATAGAAAATCCAAATTTCTAGTCTCAGCTTTACTGTATACTAATTATATGATCTTGAAGAACATGCTCAAAATTCCTGAGCCTTTAAATTACTAGATACTAACCTTCCTCACATAGTTCCTATAAAGACTAAGGCACTGGCATTGGATAGACATACAGGTCAAAGGACTAGAATTGAGAGTCCAGAAATAAAACCTTACCTTTTTTATGGTAAAATTGATTTTCTATAAGGATGCTAAGACAATTCAACAAAGCATGCTGAGATAACTAAACACCAACCTGCTTTGAAAAGAAATAACTTAGACCCCTACTTCACATTATATACAAAAATAAACTCAAAGTGAGTAGTAGGCCTAAATATAAGAGCTAAACTATAAAACTTTTAAAAGAAGACATAGGAGTAAACAGTGATGACCTTGGATTGGACAATGATTTCTTAGACATGACATAAAAAGCACTAGTGACAAAATAAGAAATAGTTAAATTGGATTTCATCAAAATTAAAGAATTTTGTGCTTCAAAAGACACCACCAAGGTGAAAAACAAAATGTAAGAAAATAATTGCAAAGTATTTATCTAATAAGGGATTTGTATCCAGCATATACAAAGAACACTTACAATTTAAAAATTTAAAAAACCAATTAAGAAATAGGCAAAGGCTTAGAATAGACAATTGTCCCAAAAGAAAACCCACAGATGGCCAATAGCACATGAAAGGATGTTCAACATTATTGGTATTAGGAAAATGCAAGTCAAAACCACAATGAAATACCACTTCACACCCACTAAGGGAAAGGATACCCTATTCAATAAATGGTCCTGGCAGCAAAAGAAATAATCAGCAGAGTAAACAGAAAACCCACAGAGTGGGAGAAAATATTCATAAACTATGCATCTGACAAAGGAGTAATATCCAAAATCTACAAGGAATTCAAACAAATCAGCAAGAAAAAAACAAATAGTTCTATCAAAAAGTGGGCAAAGGACATGAATAAATAATTCTCAAAAGAAGATACACAAATGGTCAACGAACATATGCAAAAATGTTCAACATCACTAATTATCAGGGCAATGCAAATTATAATCACAATGAGATACCACTTTTTCTTGCAAGAATGGCCATAATTAAAAAGTCAAAAATTAGCCGGGCATGGTGGCAGGTGCCTGTAATCCCACCTACCAGGGAGGCTGAGGTAAAAGAATTGCTTGAACCCAAGAGGCAGAAGTTGCAGTGAGTCAAGAATGTGCCAGTGCACTCCAGCCTGGGCAACAAGAGTGAAACTCCATCTCAAAAAAAAAAAAAATCAAAAAACAACCTGTGTTGGCATAAATATACTGAAAAGGGAACACTTTTACACTGCCGGTGGGAATGTAAACTAGTAGAACCACTGTGGAAAACAGTATGGAGAGTCTTTAAGGAACTAAAAGTAGAACTACCATTCAATCCAGCAATCCCACTACTGGATATCTACCTACAGGAACACAAGTCATTATATGAAAAAGGCACATGCACAGCCATGTTTATAGCAGCACAATTCGCAATTGCAAAAATATGGAACCAACCTAAGTGCCCATTAACCAACGAGTGGATAAAGAAAATGTGGTATGTATCTACCATGGAATACTACTCAGCCATAAAAAGGAAGGAAATAATGCCTTTTGCAGCAACTTGGGTGGAGCTGGAGGCTATTATTCTAAGTGAAGTAACTCAGGAATGGAAAACCAAATATCACATGTTCTCACTTCTAAGTTGAAGCTAAGGTATGAGGATGAAAAGGCATAAGAATGATATAATGGAGTTTGGGTCTCAGGAGGGAAGGTTGGGTGGTGGGTGAGGGATAAAAGACTACTTATTGGGTATAGCATACACCTGCCCCAGTGATGGGTGCACTAAAATCTCAGAAAGCACTACTAAAGAACTTATTCATGTAACCAAAAACCACTAAAATGTCCGTCAATGGACAAAGAAACAAAACATGGCATATCCATACAGTGGAATATTGTAAGTACCAATACATACTACAACATGGATGAATCTTGAAAACATGCTAAGTAAAACAAATCAGACACAGACATAAATGATTCCATTTACATGAAATGTTTCAAACAGGCAAATCCATAAAGACAGAAAGTAGACTGGTGATTGTCAAGTACAGGAAGACAGGAGAAATAGGGAGTGACTGCTGATAGATAGGTGATGAAAATGTTCTGGAATTAAATAGTGGTGATGGTTGCCCAACTCTGTGAGTACACTAAAAACACTGAATTATACACATTAAAGGGGTGAATTTTATGGTATGTGAATTATATTTCAATAAAGCTGCCATAAAAATAATTAAAACTAATTTAAAATGTTAAAAGATTTAGATAAGTACACAATAAATGCCAGTTACCTCTGTTGTTGTTGTATTGATCTTATCCTGCCATAATTCCAGATTAGTTTAGTTTTCTGTTTCCCACACTAGAACATGAGCTTCCTGAAGATAGGGACGATGCTTTGCTTAGAACCTATGCCATGTTTATTTCTCTTTCCCCAGTCCTTAGAGAGATATTTGGCACAAAGAATACTGTACATAACATAACTGTACATAAATTAAAATGAATGAGTGAGTGAGTAGGCAAGTGGGGTTTTCACAGACATACTTAGCACCTCTATATTACAATTTGCAGGGTTTGGGTTTAGACATCTGCAGGAAAATGTAGACTAGTCTACAGGGATGCTTACTGTTCCAGGGACCCTCCATAACCGTTTGCAGCCCTGAGTTTGGAAGGAAAGAGAGAAGGGAGAAAACAGCAATGGATGAATCCTAGTGGTTATCCTTGAGGTCTCACTTGGTCTAACTTTCATGGAGTTTCTGTCTGTTCTCCTGGGTTAAAGTTCTTCAGAAATTAACAAATTCAAACCTTGGAACATAGAAGAGTTTAGTGCTAATCAAAAGCCAGGATCTTTAATTATTTTGATTCTAAATCACAACTTTCTTACAAAAAACTGCCAACAGCTACTCCTGAGCTCCACTGAGATAGCATAAATTGTAATTTTGTTATTCTGTTACCATTTTATATAGGACTATACTCTCCCTTCTTGCCTCTATAAAGAGATTGGTAATCAGTCATAGCACATTTCCCACTAATCTTGGGTATTGCCTAAAAGTCTTTCTCAATACAGTGTTCCAAGAAGCCACCACCAACCTGTTTGACTTATCCATGTGGCATAACAAACCATCCCAAAAATCTAGTGACTTAAACCAACCATTTTATATTTTTATTTTTATTTTTTATTATACTTTAAGTTCTAGGGTATATGTGCACATCGTGCAGGTTTGTTACATATGTATACATGTGCCATAGCAACCATTTTATTATCTCTCACAGTCCAAGGGGTTGACTGGAATCAGCTAGATGGTTTTTCTACACCATGTAATGACACCTGGGCTGCAGATATCTGGGGGGTCAGCTAGGCTACAGTGTCCAAGATGGTTCACTCACATGGCTGATAGTTGATGCTGGCTTTTGGTTGGGAGCTTAATCTGAGCTGTCCACTGGAGAGCCTCAGTTCTTCTCCACCTGGTCTCCCTGTTTCACTTGGGCTTATCACAGCATGATGGCTAGACTTCAAGGGAGAGAAAGTGGAAGCTGCCAGTCCCAGACTTCACTTCCACCACATTCTTCTGATGAAAGTGAGTCACAACTGCAGTCCCGATTCAAGAGGAAGAGAAATAATCTCCACCTCTCGATGTGAAGAGCAGCTTGTGCATACTGAGAAGAGGAATTGTTAAGAGACAACTTTTGAGAGCTACCACAATCTGCTCTCTGACCAGAGAAATTCACATTCTTCTCAAGTGCAAAATATACTCTCTCTCCTACCCGAGATCCCCTAAAAGCCCCATCCTTTTAGCACTAGCTCAAAGTCTAAAATCTTATTAGCTAAATCTCAGGCATAATTATAGATGGTACTCTTAATGTGTGGCCCCATTTGTGCAGCTACTCAGGTATGGTTTCTCAAGTACAAGGACTGTGAACTAAAAAGATAAGTTCTGTGCTCCCTACACATGCAATGCACAACAGTGAGAAAGAGATAGAATAACTGCAGTAGACATTTCCATTCATAAATGGAAGAGGGGTATAAAAGACATATAAAAGCACTGGTCCATTGCAATTTTGAAATCCTCCAATTCCAAAGTCAGGGAGTGTTCCTGGAGTAAGGTTCAGTTTTGCCCGCTGAGAGCAGAATGGCTTTTGTTACAACAATGGCTATTGTGTCTGCCCTCTGAGCTCTTGGCTTCATCCTCTCTGAGTCATTCTTTTTCATTAGAAATGCTTTATGATTACAACTAAGTAGCTTTTTCAATCTTCTTGACCATAGGAAGTTAGGTCCTCAGAGACTTCTTTTCATTTTATCTGTCCCTTTTAATCCAAGCTGAAATAATTCATTTAATTTTTTAGGCTTACTATATATAAAAGTATCCTGCAATCCATTAAAAACATTTCACACTCATAAATCTTTCAAAAATAAGACCCTTTCCACCTTTGGCTGAAAATAAGGGTGCTGTGAAAACAAATGCTATTATACTCTTAGAAATTATGTTTTTCTAGCAGAGGGAGTATAGGAAACAGTCCTCCAAGAGTCTTAAAATCCTACTGTCTATCTCGGAGGATTGATAAGACTCAAACTTAAATCTTATTGAGGTTTCCACAACAGGTCTTACAGCCAAAACCTTGATCTGATCTAGACCTCCAAGGCCATGTTTTCCTAGAAGTGACATGGAATCAATCTCTTCCCTCAGGTTTTTATTTACTTTGAGAATATTTTGTAGGCTGGGGAGGCCAAGAATGAGAACTGTTTTATTCTGTAACTCAGCAAATCCTGGATTAGGAATGTTGCTTCTTGATTCTTCTTGAAAACTGAACAGTCCCTTCTTTCATTCATCTCTTTTTTTTATCTCTGTACTTTATCAGGCACAATTAAAAGCTATCACATGCCCTTTCAACATTCTTCCTGATAATCTCAGGAAAATCCACAAATTCATTAGACATATATTTTATATTATTGCATTGCCACTAACCACCATTTCATAATTAGAATCACCTTTTTCTCCAGCCTCCAACACAGTTCTCCTACAGTCATTTTAGTTTCTGTGAACAATCTCCTCAAAAACCTTCTGAATTTCACTCATTGCCTGGTCCCAAAACCAATGCCACAGATTTAGGTTTTTATTACGGCAGTGCCCCACTTCTAGGTAAAAGTTACTGTTTTAGTAGTCCATTACTATTAAAAACTTAGTAGCTTAAGGAGGTATCATGCTACTGGACTCCAAACTATACTACAAGGCTATGATAACCAAAACATCATGGTACTGGTAGAAAAACAGACACATAGACCCATGGAACAGAATACAGAACTCAGAAACAAGACCACACATCTACAACCATCTGATCCTCGACAAACCTGACAAAAAACAAGCAATGGAGAAAGGATTCCTTATTTAATAAATGATGCTGGAAGAACTGGCTAGCTATATGCAGAAAATTGAAATGGGACTCCTTCCTAACACCTTATACAAAAATTAACTCAAGATAGATTAAAGACTTAAATGTAAAACTATAAAAACCCTAGAAGAAAATCTAGGCAATACCATTCAGGACATAGACATGGGAAAAGATTTTATGACAAAATTGCCAAAAGCAATTGCAACAAAGCTAAAATTGACAAATGAGATCTAATTAAACTAAAGAGCTTCTGCACAGCAAAAGAAACTATCACCAGAGCAAACAGGCAACCTACAAAGTGGGAGAAAATTCTTGCAATCTATCTATCCGACAAAGGTCTAATATCCAGAATCTACAAAGAACTTAAATAAATTTACAAAAAAAAAAACCCATTAAAAAGTGGGCAAAGGACATGAATGGCACTTCTCAAAAGAAGACATTCATGCAGCCAACAAACATATAAAAAAAGCTTAACATCACTGATCATTAGAGAAATGCTAATCAAACCCACAATGAGATACCATCTCACATCAGTCAGAATGTCGATTATTACAAAGTCAAGAAACAACAGATGCTGGTGAGGTTACACTGTTGGTGGGAATGTAAATTAATTCAACCATTGTGGAAGACAGTATGGCGATTCCTCAAAGATCTAGAACTGGAAATACTACTTAACCCAGCAATCCCATTACTGGGTATATACCCAAAGGAATATAAATCATTCTACTACAAAGATGCATGCACGCATATGTTTATTGCAGCACTATTCACAATAGCAAAGACATGCAATCAACCCAAATGTCCACCAATGATAGATTAGATAAAGAAAATGTAGTGTATACATACCATGGAATACTATGCAGCCATAAAAAGGAATGAGATCATGTCCTTTGCAAGGACATGGATGGAGCTGGAAGCCATTATCCTCAGCAAACTAACACAGGAATAGAAAACCAAACACAGCATGTTCTCACTTATAAGTGGGAGCTAAACTATGAGAATGCATGGACATGGACATAGGGAGGACAATAATACACACTGGGGCCTGTCCGGAGGGAGAGGGAGGGAGAGCATCAGGATAAATAGGTAATGCATGCTGCGCTTAATTCCCAGATGATGCGTTGATAGGTGCAACAAACCACCATGGCACACGTTTACCTATGTAACAAACTTGCACATCCTGCACATGAACTCTGGAACTTAAATATAAAAATTAAACTTAGTAGCTTAAAACAACAATCACGTTTATTGTTTCTCACAACTCTGTGGGTCAGGAATTCGATAGAGCGCAGCAGAGATTGCTCATCTCTTCTTCTCATGTCTTCTGCTGGGACTAGATCATCCAAAATGGCTTCTTCACTTACATGTCTGATGGTGCTTCAGGTGAGATGGCTCAAAGGGCTAGGCGGTGGCTGGAATGACTTGCCTGCAGTCCTGTGTCTGGATCCTCAGTTCTCATTGGTGGCTGGATCTTCAGTTCTCCTTCATGGAGTCGCAGGTTCCCTCCCTCTCCACATGGCCTCTCCACATGGTTGCTGTAGCACAGCAAACAGATTTTTTCTGTGGCAGCTCAGGGCTCCCAAGAGCAGAAAGCAGACTTCCAGGGCCTCTTAAGGTTTAGGCCAGAACGGGCACAACTCCACTTCTTCCACCTTCTACTGGTTAAAGCAAATCAGAGGAACAGCCCAGCTTCAAGGGGAGGTGGTTACACAATGGTGTCAATACCAGGAGAGTTGATCCACTGGGGGAAATTGATATAGCAGACTGCAATACAGACTACTGGAATTGGTAAGGAAGATGGATTCTATTTGCTATTCTTGACCTTTTGCTACACCTATTTGCTCAATTCTGAAGCATACACAGCTTGCAAACAGATGTGCCACATCATACAGTAACATTGCCACATGTTGGCTCTGAGGCATCATGCACTCATGCGTGTCCTCTTCATCCCCTTCCTTTACCACTAACCCCCTCGTTGCCCTTGACAGACTTACGTAAACCATTTGTGTTTGGTTTGGTTCCCTCATTCATGTTGCCCATAGAGCATTTGGAGAAAACTGCTTCAGATTGTCTCAGCCAGACATTTGCTATTTATAGCTATTCCCATTTCTGGAAGGCCAACTGCTTGCACCAAAAATGTAGAACACAGACACCAGATAACCCCTACCCACAGATGGGAGCACTTGTATCTTGTCTTCTCTGGGGTAAACGGCAACTGAAATCTCAATTCCAATATAAGATGTAAGGGACACAGAAAACTTATCTACCAGAAGTAGTCTTGCACAGAATTAATTGAGGGGCTGCAGGAGTCTGTGAGCCTTCAAAATAAAATCACAAGCCAAATTTTAGATGTTTGTGCACTTTGTGGAGGAAAGATTCATTAGCTTTCATCAGATTATTAAAGTGATCCTATGGACTCACAAAAAAACTAAGAACCTGGTCTCACACAGAATTATGTGATATACTTTTCCCATTACTCAAAGGCCAACTTGCAACTTTTATTGTCTTAAGTCACATCTTCCTTCCTCAGTATGAAGAAATGTAGGCTTGATCAATCATAAATATCAAAGGAAATAGAAATGAAGCTCTATTATTCTCCACTGAAGGATCCTTTTTGGCTCCTATTTTTTTCTGTCCTCCATGTGTCCTTATTTTATTTCTCCCATTCCAGCTTACCTCCTGTGTATTCTATTTTTCCAATGTTCTAGCCATATCCCTGGACATGACTTGACCTATTTCTAACTTTCAATGACTTGTAATAGATTAGACTTTATAGCAGGAAGAAAGTAGATTACCCAACACCATGGAGTGACTTAATCTGAGATGAGAACTAGTAGATTATAACAAAACACCGTTGCATATTTCCAAATGCACTTTGTCTCACTTGGAGATAAACTTTTCCTTCAACAACCACAGAAGTTGAGTTGACATATGTTGTAGTATATTATTTTGATTAAATTCCAGTGAATTCCAGCAACATCATGTGTAGAACTGTAAAAAAAATTCCCTATAGTTTTCAATTTTCTGTTTCTTGTGTATATCTCATAAGACAGAGAGAGGAGAAAGAATTGATTGTCCCATTGTCATGGAAAAGTGGAGTTTCTTTATATAGATACATCCATTGACAAGTATCATCTGTTCTTGCCAATTTAATTCATTAAGCATCAAATGAACCAGACACCCACTTAGGTCCAGTGGTGGATATAAAAGGAGTAAAACTGATTGTCTGCCCTCAAGTTGCTTATAGTTTAATGGGAGAGAATAATAAAAACAGATACAAAGAGCAGGAAGCAGTGGAGAATTAGATCAGAGGTCTAACATTCTCAGAGAGAAAAGAGAAACAAAGAATTAATTCTTATCTCCCACATTTGCCTTCACTTCCTTCTAGCACTCTCTTGACATTTCTCCCTTGTTGCTTTACTTTCTTTCTTCTTCTTCTTCTTCTTTTTTTTTTTTGTTTTTTTTTGTTTGTTTGTTTGGTTTTTTGGAGTCTTGCTCTGTTGCCCTGGATGGAGTACAGTGGCGCGATCTTGGTGCACTGCAACCTCCACCTCCTGGGTTCAAGCGATTCTCTTGCCTCAGCCTCCTGAGTAGCTGGGACTACAGGTGTGCACCACCATGCCTGGCTAACCTTTGTATTTTTCATACTGATGGGGTTTCACCATGTTGGCCAGGCTAGTCTCGAACTCCTAGCCTCACGTGTTCCGCCCACCTCGGTCTCCCAAAGTGCTGGGATTACAGGCGTGAGCCACTGTGCCTGGCCCCCTTGTTGCTTTTCTTAAATAAAGAAACAAAAACAACAAAAAGTGAAAGTAGAACTTCTCAGTCCAGCTTTTTGTCCTTCCCTCTTTCCTTCCAAGCGTTTGTCTTCCTTTTTCTGCTCTTTGGCCAGGCAATGGACTCTGGCAAGTTAGCTTCTCTCGCTCTGGTTTCTTCCACTCCAGCACATTTTCCTTCTCTGCCACGCCATCTCCTAGGCACCTTTCACCCAACGAATATGGGTGGAGCAGCTCACACGTCCAAGCTCTGTGCTGGGCCCTGGAGACACAAAGGCATATCCAACCTCTGTGTAGAGAAAGCTTGTTTACAAAACTCTCCATCTCCTAGGGGTCTATCTTTCCTCCATATTATGTTCCTTTTTTATTTCTTCCACTGTCTCTCCTCAGACTATTTTTATTTCCATCTTGACTGCTGTTAGAGGTCTCCTATGAGAAGGAAATTATCTATAATGGAACAGGAACATTAAAAGCCTCAGTTTCCTTGGTAATTATTGAACTCATGAGGGGTTCACATTGGGTTTTGAATTTTAAGAACTAAGTTAGAAGAAACTTTGTTTTTCTAACTAGATTATTGTAACACTTGCCCTTTCTAGTTCTTCAGATATTGGTTTATAAACTTCAGACTGAGAATTTTCTGTAAGCTCCAGTCAATGCCAGATTATGAAGAAATGCCTTTCCAAATTCCTAAACCTGAACTAAATATGTCAAAGGTAGGAAGCCTGGAAGCAACTGGTACCTGCATCTCTGTATGAGCAAGCTTGAATGCGTTTAGGCAACAAGGTATTGCCGAGATGACTCAGCTAGTCTGAGTCATCTGCTGGTGTGCCACTCAAGTTAAGGGGAACACTAGTAATAATTATCAATTTTTGATCATTTATTTATTTGTTAATTCACAAAAATATAAACACCTATGATACAGTAAGCATTAAACTGAGAGTTGGGATTACACCGAGACAGACATAGTTTCTGCTCTGATTGAGTTTTCAGTGTGGCTGGGATTATGAACATGTACAGTAATTCTAATACAGTGTCCTGCATGTTATGACAACACCCACTATGTGCCAGGCATGTGCTAGCTGTGCCATATTCTTATCTCATTTAACGTATGCAACATCTATATCTGGTAAGCACTATTAATCTCTCCACTTTACCTGTGAGGAAACTCAGACTTAAAGATGTTAAGTAACTTGCCCCAAATCACAGATTCTGAACTGAGGTCTGCTCGACTCCATCACTAGAGTCCTTCCCCACCACACTACAGCATTTCTCACAAAGCTGAAATGTGGTGCCATGCTTGACATCGTAAACTGACTGTCAGGACTGAGAAACAGTAACATGAAGCAGCGGTGGCAGTGTCTCAAGCTACTCATCTGCAGGAAGCTCGCTTATGAGAATTAGGAATAAAATAACAACATGCTTTTAAAAGGCCATTCTCTATGACCCAAACAATTTTCTAATTCCAGGGGTAGAAAAATCTCTGCAAAATGATAGAAGAATTTTTTTAATCTCACCAATTTCCACAAAGATCATATTCATATTTCAAGTGCTTTGTCTTGAAAGGCCAGAAAGGGGAAAAAGTAAAGACTAACTCCCCTTCTTAAGAGAGAAAAAAAGAATACAGAGAAGAAGTGATGATACATAAAAGCACAGTTAAAAGATCTGTCTCCAACCAAGGTCAGCAGGCTGCCCAGATTCAGACAATTCCAAATGCAACCCAAAGTTTGTAAATGCCCCATACCTCACTCCCTGGGGCCTGATGGGACATATTCCTAACAGCTGTTATTACCATTTAGCAGGTCAGAGGAAAGATGATATTCTTTGGTTTTACCTGGAAAGATTTTCTTTTATCAGCAGAAAAGGATAAAAACTTAATTCTTTCAAAGGAAGAGATTTCAATAAGTGAATCTAAAAAATAATCCACTCTGGCAAAACGTGCCTCATTAAAGAATTTTCTGCTACATATCGATTTGCAGTTTGTACATGATATCTTAAGATAACTGGTGCATGGTCTGTGAATTGGAATGTTCAGATTTTTGTTCCAGCTTTGGAATAACCAACATGGTGACTTTTTGCAAGTCATTTTACCTCCCTGGGCCTTGACTTCCTTTTCTATAAAATGATAGCATTTGGACTTTATAGCTCTCCTTTCAGTTCTAATAATCTGTGACTGTATTCCGTGGACCCTAACTAGATAGTTACTTATCAGGATCAGCATCCCCATGGGAAACCAGACTCCCCAAGCATTTATAGCAAGCCCTATTTAGTCTCTAAGGAGGTGGGCCACCCAGCCCTAATGGCCTTTCCTATGCCAGGAGAAGTTTGAAATAGGGAAAAACTAAAGAGAAAATTAGAGTTAAAAACGGTTTGTTAACTTCCTGATCTGGGAAAACAATGAGGCTCAACCAACTGAATCTAAAGGGAAGGAAACTGATATGATTTGGCTCTGTGTCCCCACCCAAATCTCATCTCAAACTGTAATCCCCACAAGTCGAAGGAGCAACCTGGTGTGAGGTGATTGGGTCATGGGGGTGGTTTTCCCCATGCTGTTGTCGTGATAATGAGTGAGTTCTCATGAGATCTCATGGTTTAAAAGTGTTTGACAGTTCCCTGCCTCATTCTCTCTCTCTCTCCTGCTGCCATGTAAGATATGCCTTGCTTTCCCTTCACCTTCTGCCATGATTATAAGTTTCCTGAGGCCTCCCCAGCCATGTGGAACCGTAAGTCAATTAAATCTCTTTTGCTTATAAACTACCCAGTCTCAGGTAGTTCTGTATAGCACTGTGAAAACAGACTAATACAGAAACTAAATATAATGATCTTTGTAACGGGGATAATATTCTTAAAATATTAATTCTTTGTGTATTTATTACCTCTTCTTCTAAATTATGTCTCACAGCAGCCACTCCACATTTTGAGCCCAAAGAAACAGAGTGAGTAAATGCCACTTTGGGCATCAGGAGTAAGTGATGATGTGTGTGTGACTGGGGACAGCAGGAGGGGTCCTCCCATCAGACTGAAGGAGGAAAATGCAAGTGTGCTCTTCTACCCCCCAGCAGGTTGTGAGAAGTGTAAAAGAGCTGGAGGAGGAGAAATAATGGACATGCGTGCCTCCGACTCTCTCTCAGCCAAAGTTCATTGCTGCATAACAAGTTAGCAGCTTGTTATTTAAACCACAAATTTAGCAGCTTAAAACAATGGACATTTATTATCTTACAGTTTCTGTGGATCAGGATTAGCTGGATCCTCTGCTTAGGGTCACACAAGACTACAACCAAGATGGCAGCTGGGCTGCATTCTCATCTGGAGGCATGACTGGAGAAGAATCCATCTCCAAGCTCACTCAGGTTATTGGTAGTTTTCATTTCCTTGTGGTTGTAAAACTGGGGATCCTGGCTTCCTACTGGCTGGTGGCTGTCTTCAGGTCCTAGAGGCCACCCACAGTTCCTAGGGGTAACCGAAACCTACAGTTCCTCACCACACTGGCTTTCCCTAAACGGCCACTCCATCAAGTCAGCAAGCAAAGTCTCCTGCAAGTCAGCTAGCAAGATGAAATTTTTTATATAATGTAACATAATCACCAGAGTGATGCTGTATCCATTTTTTATATTTTATTGGTTAGAAGCAATCACAGGTCCCACCCCCACAACTCAAGAGGAGGGGATTATACAAAGGTATGTGCACCAGGATGTGAGGATCATAAGGAATCACCTTAGAGCCTGTCTGCCACAAAACCAAAAGCAAAGAGGCTCTTGTCCTTCTCTGAGTCTCTGAGAAGAAACCTTGCAGGGTACTGTCCCCCCCCCACACCCAACACGTGGTGGCCATATCAGAGCAAAGTCATGATTAGGCTGAAAGCAGGCCTGAGTTGGTTTGCTGGAGTCTCCATCCTTGTATGGAAAATACTCAGAAATTCCTGGATGCTCTTTAGGAGGAACGAGAAAGTAACCGACTTGCTGAACAGTCAGCTCGCCAGAGTGGTCACCATGGGGGAGCAAAATGACCCTGTGGCCAAGGGCAGCCAAGGCCAGAGAGCAAGTGGTAGTCACAGCCAGGCCTCAGAAGGATACATAGCACCAGCTGGCTCAAAAGAGAAGCCCACCAAGCCATTTCCAAGCTGAGAAAAGAAGAGCTCTCAAGTTTCCAGCAGCAGCTGCCACATGGGCAAGCACTAACAGTACAGGGAAAGGACACAACCCAGCAGGACCAGTGAGGACTCTGAGAGCAGCCAGAGGCCTGCACAAAGACCTCTGGGGCCACCTCTGGGCTACAGAGTAAACTCACCCATCGACCCTCTTGAGGGTGAGGATTCTGAAAGCCTGAGCAGTTACCTGAAAGGAACTATTTTAAACCAAAAGGAGACTGACATATTGTTAATTGGCTCATTTAAAGTTCACATTTGTTTCCCTGCTACCCCAGGGCTGGAGGATCTTGAAGAAAATTCAATCAGTTGTAGAGAAATAAAGGAGCACATTTTCTTTGCACAATTGGATTGTGTGAGTGAATTTGTAATCTTGCTACACCTGCTATGTAACAGACATTATATACATATGTTTTCATAGAGTTCTCCCACCATCCTATGAGGTAAGTGTTATTATATTCCCATTTTACAAATGAAGTTGAAACTCTGAGAGGGTAAGTAATTTGTGCAAGGTCACCCAGCTGGTAAGTGGAAAAGTTTGTATAGAACCCAGAATTGTCTAATACTTAGGCTCTTATTCACTGTGCCTCTGTATTAGTAAGGTAGGCTAAATTCTGTAATTAGCATTCCTCAAATCTCAACAGCTTAACACAAAAAAATTGGTTATTGCTTATTTCACAGCCAAGTGCAGGTCTTACTCTACAAACTCTTTGCTCATTTAGAGATCTACACTCTTTCTCTCCTCTGGGTCCACTATACTCCAAATCTACAGAGTCCTCTCCATTCAACCAGTGAATACAGGAGGAGAGACCATGGAGGGTTGCATAGGGTGATTTTGTGGGCCAGGCCTGGAAATGGTACACATTGCTTCTGGCAACATCTATTGGCCAGAACTCATTGACATGATGCCACCTAGTCACAAAAAACGCTTGGAGGTATAGTCTGGGTATGTGCCTAAAAGGCAAAGTGATAGGACTTGGCGGACACATAGTATTCTTTGCCACCATTCCATACTCATAACCTAAAAGACGTACACGTATGTCATCTTTTTCACCTTTCTTACTCCAGAGGAATCAGATTTTCCTTCCACTAAATATGAAGATCAAAATTCAAAACATTGGTCTGATAATACAGTGGTAAAGATAACAGATACATCCAGAAAACTTTTTAGATTTGGCTTCATGGTACTCTACATCTTGCTATGAGTTGTCTATCATTCATTTTAGTTTCATACCTGGGTGTCAGCAGCTAAAGTCCATGGCTAGCATGTGCCCTGGACTGTCTATAGGAAGAAAGTAAGCCATGGCTTACTCTAGTTGCTTAGGTGAAATCATAATGTGACCTGCCTTAGTGTTGTGTCTATGGTTTGGATGTTGGAGTTCCTGTGGGAAGAGAAATCCAACACATGATTGTTTTGCTATAATCTTAGAGAGGACCTAATTGCCTGTGCTTAAGCCATTCAGAAAACTGAGAATAATAATAATCATGATCATCATCACATAACTTAGAAGTTACCGTGTCATACTGAGATTTGTTTCCCCAGGGCTGGCAGGCACTAGACAAGTGTTTATGGATTTGATCTGACCAATATGTTTCTTTTAATGGTAATTATAGGAAGATGGGCTTAGAAAATATATTTTTGGCTGGAATGAGGACAAAACATTGCTGTTGTTGTTGTTGTTGTTGTTGTTGTTGTTGTTGTTGTTGTTGTTGTTGGTTTTAACCATAGATGTCTTGGAATAATGTTATACTTGATAAATGCAAAAATGGAATAAACAACTATCCACCTAGTGAAGGTTGGTATGTGTTCCTGACTTAAGATGAGGTTAACTGATATTACAGCTGTGCTTTCAGGTGTCCTTCAGGGTTTGATGGAAGAACTGCAGAAACCATGGCTCATGGGAGGTAGAGCAGGGGCACAAGAGGGCACAGGTCCCCTATTGTGAATTCAACGAGAGTAGCTCGGTCTTGATCTCTCGTACCATGTAAAATGTGAAGAAAGGATGATAAAGACATTGGGAAGCCACTGGAGTAAACCAATGGATTTGTTTGGGTATCATATGTGATGTAGTTAATCCTACATCATTCTCTCCATGCCGAAGAAAGGAAAAACTGGTGAGGTGATAGCGGGCAACTCAGAGTCTATCTTCCTCAAAGGCAATTTGGAGAGTGGAAAAAGCATGGGCTTTGGAGGCAGGCAAGCCTGAGGTCAAAGCATGGATCTTATTAGGTCTGCACAGCAAAACACTGCCCTTGCGGGATACCTGTGAACAATAGGAAAGGCCACAGGCTTAAAAGAAGGACAATATATTGTAGTGATTAAGAGTAGGGCTTGGGAGTTGGACTGCCTGATTCAAGACTGCCATTTACTAGCTTAGTAACCTTGGGCAAGTTAATTAATTTCACTAATCTTCAGTCTCCACATCTGTAAAATGGGTTTATTAATAGTATTCGTGTCATAAGTTTGTTATAAGACTTAAATGAATCTATGTCTGCAAAGCACTTAGCACTGCTGGACACATAGTAAGTGTACAGTAATGACAATTGTTACAAATAATTATTAGTTCTAAGCACAGACCCAGACACACAGAAGACATTTAATAAATTATAGCTATAATAACTTTCATCCAAGATCTCCTCTCAGAAAAAGAAAATACTAAAGTGAAGAAGGAACAGGAAGGGGTCATGGGTTAGTAATACAGAATGAAAGAGTGAGTTTCTTAAAGTATTGAATATGAGTAGAAAAACTGCATGAGTAGCAAAGAAAAAGATTAGGGGATGTTTATGGGCTTGGGAACCATGGTAGTGACCAGATAGACAAACATGGGGCCAATTTCATGCTCAGAGATAAGGCATTACTGTGAAAGAAGAAAAGCTAAACAGTCTGGCATGACTCAGTAGGCCTCATTCCAAAAGCAAGGCACTATCTTCAGACAGGCTCCAATAAAATGTACATGGAACACAGAAGCCAGCTAACACAGATCATTTTCTCAACTTTCCAAACCCATACCTTATGTCCTGTGGGGTGGCCATCCTACTCAGGGCCAGATTCAGGCAGGCAGTGGGACAAAGAAAGCCAAGAGAGATGTTTAGAATGAAGAATGGGGGTAACTCTCCAGCTCCCACGTATCATTAGTAGGCAAATGTGTGGTGCCCAGTCGTGCAAGGCTTTGCATTAAATAAAAGACAAAGGGAATTGTCTATATGTAGCTCCTGCCCTCATGCACCTCAGGATCCAATATCCATCAGAGACTCCTTTTCCTAGGTGGCCCACCAGGCAATAAGATCAGATGGCAACTTTGCAAACTCATGTTTTATCTTCTTAATATAAAAGCTGATTCCCTCAAATCATCCATTAGAGGCAAAAGAAGAAGAAAAACATCACCCAACAGTAACTCTTAAAATCTGAACTGATTAATTTCTCAAATGAATAATTTAGATCTGAGACATGAAATCATTTGGAAAAGAGCTTCTACTTTAAGTGATTTCATTCTACACCTTTCAACACCGATGGACGCCACTATTTCACAAAACTTAATGCTGGTCTTATCTGCAAAATGACTTCCAGTATAACCAGTCAAAGGGAGAAAGAAGTGCCTAACGGCAGGGCAGGATTCCCTTCCAATTCTGAAGAGGAAAGGGCAGGACAAGGGTGAGCTGTAGCCAGGTCAATCCCGTCCACTTAAGCAAATAGCTCCTTCTGGATGAATGGCCAGGAATTGAGATATTAATCTGCAAATGTTATCTGGAAACTAGATGGATGACCGATCCCCAAAATACTTGAATACAATAGAATAAATCTCCCAACAAAGACACGGTGTTATGTTTAATCTGTCTTTAATGATCAAGGGCATCATATTACACATAAATTGTCATTGTATGGTAGTTGTGTGGAAGTACATGTCAATAATAGGCACCTTAGATATACATATAGCACAGAGGTTCAAATCCTACTCCATAGGTTTAAATCCTGTTTCCACCATTTACCAACTGTGTGACCTTGACTCATCTTTGTGCCTCAGTTTACTAATCTATAAAATGGGAATAATATTGCTTATCTCATAGAGTTTGACAAAGACTCTCTCCTTTGACTGAAACTTTAGTCAGGCTCCTCTGAGTCCTCAGCTTGACTGGGCCTGAACTTGGGCTTCCCTCTCTGTCTTTGTAGAATCCATTTTGAACAAGAATCCTACTAACAAAAATCCTCGGCCAGGCGCCATGGCTCATTCCTGTAATCCCAGCACTTTGGGAGGCTGAGGCGGGCAGATCACCTGACGTCAGGAGTTTGAGACCAGCCTGGTCAATATGGTGAACTGTCTCTACTAAAATTACGAAAATTAGCCGGGCATGGTGGTGGGCGCCTGTAATCCCAGCTACTCAGGAAGCTGAGGCAGGAGAATCGCTTAAACCCAGGAAGTGGAGGTTGCAGTGAGCCCAGATCGCGCTGTTGCATTCCAGCCCGGGCAACAAGAGCAAAACCCTGTCAAAAAAAAAAAAAAAAAAATCCTCTGCCCTTGGTATCTGATCACCCTGGCCTGCCTTCAACAATAATCCCATCAAGTCGGTTTAGCCAGAAACCCCCTTATTCTCAATGTTCACTCTTAGTAATTTTCTATCCACTGACCCCCACCCTACTCCATGGTTGTAAACCCCTTGTCCTTGTTTTTGTTTTTGTTTTCCAGACAGAGTCTTGTTCTGTCACCCAGGCTGGAGTGCAGTGGTGCAATCTCAGCTCACTGCAACTTCTGCCTCCCACGCTCAAGTGATTCTTCTGCCTCAGCCTCCCCAGTAGCTGGGATTACAGGTGTGCGCCACCATGCTTGGCTAATTTTTTTTGTATTTTTAGTAGAGACAGGGTTTCACCATGTTGGCCAGGCTGGTCTCAAACTCCCGACTTCAAGTGATCTGCCTGCCTCGGCCTCCTAAAGTGAAGAAAAGTTTTTATATGAGCTGCTGTGAGTTCCTTCTCTAAGACTCAGAATCTAGAATCCAGCAGACTTGGTCTCAAGTTCCAGTTATGCCCATTATGAGCTGTGTGGCCTTGGGCAAGATGCACAACCTTATTAAGTCTCAGTTTTCTCATCTGTAAAGTAGGGATAATAGTAATAACTATTCAGAAAGAACTTGTGAGGATTAAATGAATTTATGTACTACAGACAGCATAGTCAACACCATTATTAATATTAATACCATTAGAGTAACAAATCTCTCTGGCTTCAGGATCCTTTTCTCTAAAATAAAAAGAGTTAAATTATCTCTAAGATCCCTCTCAGGACTAACATTTTAAAAATTTCTGAATCTATTGCCACTTTACAGATGCAAAAACTGAGTCACATTTCACAAATAACAAAAGCCATGGTTTCCCAGACCATTACCCTCATAAGTAGACCCTAAATACTTTATTCTGTTTTAATTTACAGGCCTACCAAAAGCCCGGGCCTTTTGAATATTCAGCTGGAATGTTAATTATGGGAAATTCCAGAATCCATGGCTTAGAGACAAGTTCTCATTTACTCTGTTCCCTGGCACTGGGATCCCTCCTGCCTTGCCTTCAGAACACCAACTTACTTTCCAAAGCCCACGCAACCAAAGCCAGATGGCAGTGCCACTCGGTCCCTGCTGCCCCAGGCCTCCATCCCTGCCAGCCCTCAGAGCTCCATCCACTGGCCTGGGTCTCCCGTTCTTACCCCTCCTCTACTTGCCCAGGTCTCAAAGGTGGCCCTAAAGAAAGGCTTCCTTTATACCACTTCCAGAAATACATTCTAAGCCTTTTTCTGGGCCTGAGTCACAATGAACCAGGAAGAACCACAGGTTCATTTGTTCCTTATCAGATTTAAACACCATCCACTTATTGGAAAGAAATCATTTCTTTAGTTACGGAGGTTTTGCTTTTCCTTTGCTTGTTTTACTGGTGGTGGTGGCATTTTGCACACCGTAAAGGGCCATTTCACCAGCTGACTCAATGATAAACTTGTTGGACTCCTTGTCCCGTAACAGAGAAGCACAGGAAGGTTCCAGGAGATCTCAAAGCCTGGGGTTCCTGGTGGGAGCTTTGCACTGGCTGACCTGGGTCCCCATTTTGCCTGTTCTGCTGTCTGACTTCATGACAGGTTAACATGATGCACAGAAAGGCCAGGCTTATTCCCTGGCGGGAGGCTGTAAACATCTGCTCTGCGGTAGGAGGTTTTAGGAAGACTGGGGTGGTGGGTATTCATAGAAGACTGAGGGAGTTTGGTGAAAAGAATCTAAAATCCTCAGTGTAGTCACAAGATAGGGGGAAAAAAAATCTCAGTTATTTCAACTCCCTGACTCACCATATTCTTCTAGGCAATGATCTTCATGTCCCAAGGCTAATCTTGAGGGGTGGGATCATCTTCAAGGGCAGAGACACTAATTAGCCATGGTGGGTGGATGGATGGTGTGACAGGCATCAGGCAGATCGTCCTCAGTTCCTTCAAGTGAAGGGAGGCTGAGGAGACAGATGGGGCATGTCTCTTGCCCCTGAATGAACTGAGTGATTTATGTCTTAAGAAACCCCATGGCCTTGTAGTGTCTTGAACAGTGCATGACTGTTAGCTTTTGACTTTCACAAATGCTTTCAGTTTACCCTCAATTTACAGAAAAAGAAGAAAAAGTAGCCTTTCAGGGATCAAGGAATTTTCTTTAGGTTATGTGGCCAGCTAAGCATAAGAAAGGACAACACCGCTGGCTCCTGACCCCTGCCCAAGTCTTCTCCCCACGAGGTCACTCTGCATGCTTGGTGCAGGGTCAGGGCTCTGGGCATTGGCCTGAGATGCTCAGATGGGCCTGGCTTCCCTCCCTTCTCACAGGGAACCAGCCACCTCGACAACAGAAGATGAGTCTTGCTAGGAAAACAGCCAGAGTCTTGGAAACCTTCATTTTTCTCCTCCAAGTACTCAACTCCCAGAGAGTCAAGCAATCTGCCTACTGTAGCAGAAAACCATGTCCATTTTTATTTGGAGCTATTTAATAAGTATTAGCCACATGCCAAGCACTGTTCCATGATCCCCGAGAGCCTTCCTCCCCACTTTGAATTGATTTATGCTAAAACAATTACACACCCTGGAGCTTCATTCCTGAAGTCGGCTGGAGGGGACCCCCATGGGACCCCATGATAGTAAAAGTGTTACAGCAGCCATCCCCTTGGCATTTCTAAGGCAAGGCACCCCAGATGTACTCTAGGGTAGACCAGCTCTATGTCCGGTTTGCATGACATGCCTCTGTGTTGGCCAAGGTTTCAGTGCATTGTGATAAAAGGTGCTAGTGGAATGCTAGAAGCTCTCTGAACTCAGGATTAACCAGCTCTCTGGAGGACACACAACTGAGGCCCTCGGCACATGCAACCATCTAAAAGAAGAGGTCTCTCTACTTAGCCTGTGTGTTTGTACTCCCACAGCCTCAATTATGTTCTGATCAAGAGGTAGTTGTGATGGTTCTCAGATTCCTCATTCTAAATGTCCTTGTTATCATAATTACATAATTTTGATCAATATTATGTAACCTGATGAAATATGAGTTCAGGGAAAAAAAGGACTGTTTGCATGAAAACTAAGTAGAATGATTTGAAAAGAATTGGTAAAGGCTATTGCTAAAAAAAAAAATATTGCCTAATGGTGTATGAGAAAGACAACTGTACAGGATTGGGGCAAAACATAAAAGCCCCAAATGGTTCTGCGTTCAGATTGCTTCACAGTTTTATTTATGTTTGCCTTCTGCATTAAAAGAACCTAAGCTGGAAATCATAAAATCATAGCTATTGAGTTACAGGTGTGGTTTATTCAAAACGAGGTAGGGGAGCTTCCTTCAGTGGGTGCTTACTCAAAGGAAAAGTCTTAGCCCTAGGTAATAATAAAAATAATAGAGATGGTGAATTAAAGTATATTTATTTAAGATAAATTAAAAACATTTAAGGTGTAAATCCATACTTTTCCATGGCTTGCCTCTTCAACTAAATTTTTTCCACATAACCAACCCTAGACTGAAGAGGGGGCTTCTACTGTACTAAGAGGTAAATATACCAATGCACCCAGACAGTGAATTAGACAAAAGAATGTGCTGCCACCAACATGAAGACTTTTGCTCCTTGATTGCTCACTGGGTCTTGTTCTCTCATTTGTTCATTTATTGAATTCATCAATATCCTTGAGCCTCCTGAGAAAGGCATTGTGCCAAGGACTAGCAGTGTGGCAAGGAGCAAAGTTGATGGCAGCACCAGTGCTCACTTTCCTGGTGCTCCCATTCTCCCGTCCACCTACCAGCCAACCAGATGCCACTCCTATCTAGCTTCCCTGCCCCCATGCTGTGGCAACCCCATGACCTGGCCTCTGCTGTGTCCTTTGTCTGGAATCCTCTACCCACTCCCAGCCTGCCCAAAGCCTTCCATCCCATATGCCGCCTCCTCCATGGAGTCTGCCATGATCTCTCCAGGCAGAAATGATCTCTTCCCACCCTATCTCCCATGGAACTTTGTTTGTTTCTCTTTTATAAAATTTGTCATGTATTAACATTTATTACAAGTTTCTTGCCTTAGATTTAACCCCTTTCCTAAATTGGAAGGCCACCTACGTCAATGACCAAGACTTGCTCATTCTGGCATCTCCATGCTGCCTGGTCCAGGGTCTTGTTAATAAATTCCAAATGTTGCTTTGAGTATTAAAATACTGTATATAGAGTTCGAGACCAGCCTGACCAACATGGAGAAACCCCATCTCTACTAAAAACACAAAATTAGCTGGAAGTGGTGGCACATGCCTGTAATCCCAGCTACTTGAGAGGCTGAGGCAGGAGAATCGCTTGAACCTGGGAGGCGGAGGTTGCGGTGAGCCGAGATCATGCCATTGCACTCCAGCCTGGGCAACAAGAGCGAAACTCCGTCTCAAAAAAAAATACTATATATAAAGATTAACTAACATAGAAGATACCAAGAAAAAAATACTTGTTGATAGATTATGTGTCTTTTTATCTCTAAGAAACATTTTTGATTGACTATGCAAACTTCAAAGCTTCTCTTATTCACCAGCTAGTTTGCAAGTAATACCATGTGATCTGCTAAAAGGAGGATTCTTTTGGAAGTTTTATTTGTTTGGGAACCTTGCATTCTATGGAGATTTTCTTTCCTGCTGGAAAACATCTGGACGTAAAATGAAAGAAATTAAGTTTTTCCTCATATTTCTAGAAATATTATTCTGCCAGGGATTATGTTTATTCTCACATGCCCAGAATGGAGAGCAAAGGGACGATGAAGAACATGATACCTCTGGAAATTTCAGAATGCTAAAAGTTTCATTCTCCCAACCTGCACTTTAAGAGTTGTGAATCTGCCTCGTCATAATGTAAGCAACAGTAAATGAGGATGACTTAAGCAGTTACCCAAGATGGCCATGATTCCACTTTCCAGGAGCCCAGAATTGCATGTTTCTGAAAAATAATCATTTCCAAAGAAAATAATTACTACTCAATAATGCTCTTTATGTTGCTAATGAGACTTGGTTGGTCACCACACTGATCCAGGCTATGTCTGCACAGCTTTGGCAAATGTCTATTACTGGGTGCATAACTGAAGTAGATTATGCCTGGGAGGAAGTAAATTCATCCGCCTTTTAAAGGACTTGGAGGGAAGCAGGATCCCACAGTGGAAAGATGGTGGGACAGGAGGTCAGCCATCCCAGGCTAGCATCCGGTTCTGTTCCTCATAAGCTGTGTGGCTTAAACTGGCAGAGCCTTATTCTCCTCCCCTGCTAAATGGGAAAAGAATATGTGGTGAGAAGTAAATGAGATATTGAAAGTAAAATGTCTGTGCCTAGATCACTATGGAGGAAATAGTGATCCTCACTTTGATTCATTCTTGTTGCTTATAAAGCATTTGCACACTCAGCTCATTTGAGTCTCTTAAACTCCCTGTGAGAGAAGTAAGATAAGTACAGGTTGAACTTTCTGAAAAGGCTAATGTTTGACTACTTAGACCTATTAGAATAGACTATGGATCCGCCTGACATTATCCCCATTTTATAGATAAGGAAACTGCGGAACCCAGTAATTTTGACTCTCAGGCCAGTATGTCTATCACCAAAAGTTTGTTCAAAATGAAAAAGGTGAACATACCAAAAAAACATAAGCACAGTCCTTTATGAGTAGACATCTAGCAGAAGAAACACAAATGGCTAATAAATGCAAAAAAATGGGCAAACTCACCAGAAATCAACATATATAAATTAAAACAAAAGCCAGGTACTTTTTTTCCATTATCAAACTATCAATTTTTAAATGTTACTACTGTGGGAAAAGGTGAGGGAAATGTATATGCTCATTCATACTTGCGAGAAGTGTAAAGCAGTATAAATTCTCTGACATGAACTTAAATATGTATAAAAATCCTAGAACAGTTCAGGAGTCAATGTCCAGGAATTTATCTAAAATCACAATCAAAGATTTGAAAAATGAAAGATGCATATTACAGTATTATTTATAATACAAAATCGTAAACAACCTAAATGTCCAAAAGGGAATTAAATACATTTAGCAACACTTATATATTATGAACTCTGCACCCATTAAAAATTATGCTTTAGAAGATTATTTAATGAATGAAAATATTTCATGCTAAATCAAGAACAGGTTTAAATGAGGTATATATATATATATATCTTATGGTTTTAATTTTATAATTAGTTACACATACATATACACACACCACATATTTAAAAATCAAACACAATTTTAATATTATTCTCAGTGGGATGAGAAATTGCAGTTTTTTTCTTCTTGTATTCTTTTGTATTTTCTGGATTTTCTTTAATAAACATGTATTTATCATCAGAAAAAAATGTTGCACAAAATATTAATATTTTTACATTGAAGGCTTAATTCAAGCAAAAGAAATCATATTCCTAAACAACAAAAAAAGTACTCATAATCCTCACACATCATCTTAGATGAAACACTGATGTGCTAACATATTCAAAAATCAAACTCACCCTTACACCAAAAACAGAGGTACCAACCCTGGTTTTGTGCACATTCAGGACACAATTAAACCTGACCTACAATCAGCAATGGGATGTGGCAGATGGAGAAAGCTCAGGATGTGGAATTTAACTCAGCCACCGAACCAACAATCAGTGTTATCATGGCATTGAACACAGGCACCTGAGTTCCACAAGGAACACTAGAGGTAGTGAAGATGAGAAGACCAGGCGGTTGGGAAGCTTCAAGTACAGGATTTAAAAACGACCATCTATTGAGCATATTTGTGTAACAAAAAGGGCAAAAGCTCTCTATTCCACACAGTCTGGTTGTTTCAGATTGCTTCTATTGTGGACATTTATTTTTTATTTTCCCTTCTTTTCATCTGTTACCCGTTCTATAACAACATGGCTCAATCTGTTCAGTTCAGGTAGGGCTGACATACCCACAAGTTGTGCCCCGCAAAATACACAGAAGGACTTTTGCGTTGCCTTACGCCTAGTTGATAGACTCCTCCACCCTTCTAGCCATGGTGACAGGTGCAGAAGTGGGTTTACAACTCGATCAGACTAATCAGCCTTTCCTGGTATTTTACCAGAGTTCTTGAGACATATAATTATTTGGGGCTGCCAGCAGTCATCTTACCTATTCATGAAGAGAAACTACTTGAAGATTAGGCCAAGCAGAGGCATAGAGATGAGAGAGTTTAGAGATAGAGATAGAGATGGAAAGAGGGAGAAACCTTATTTGAAGCACTAGATCCAACTGTTCCTAAAGTTGGCTGTCTCTCATGAACTTCCCAGGTACCTGAGCAAATTAATATCCTTTTTTAAAATAAAGTTATGACCTAACCCTCTATCACCTGTAACTGCAATATTCCTAATTAATACAGCTTTTTCTCCTCTCCTCTGTCTTTTCAGTATTATGGCAGCTGCAATTAGACAGGATTTGGTCCCCTCCCACTTGAAAGTAGCCCCTATCCCTGAAAGAACTAGCAGGTATAGGAAAGAGGTTTTATGATTCATTTCTCCTTTAGCCATTAGCATAGTATTACCTGGAAGACTAAACAGGCATGCATAGGAGTAGAGGAAAAGGGCTTGGGTTTAAGCTTATAGGTCAAAACTAGTCTTTGTTCTTCCACGAGCTCCATCCCAGTTCACCAAGTGAGCAAACCAGATAGTAATTAAAGCCATACCCTAGCTATTAATGAAATATCTATTCCTTGGGAAAATATTCATAGTTACAAAAAAAGGGTGTGGAGGGGACCCTAGTACCCCCACTATCCCCTTTCTCCTCTTATTCCCGGACATACAGTTAACTACATTTTACAATCTCTCCTGCAATCAGATGGAGTGTTAGGACTAGATCCAGCCAATACAATGTGAACAGAAATGCACTGTATTGATTTACTCTACAGTTGTTTCTGAGCAGGTAAAATAGAGCTCAAGGTGAAAACTAGGTCTTTCTTTTAAAAAAAAAAAAAAAGGTAAAGGACCAATTTTCAGGATACAAGGGATAGAGCTGGCATTATTTTGACTCAAAGCTGATGGAAAGAAGTTTCTTCTATCACTTCTGCCATGGTCAACAATGTTCCTCAACCCTGATGGTGGAAGTACAGGTACAAGTCAGCAGATGCTGCTGGAGGGGCCTCAGGAGAGGGAGAAAAGGGTTGCAAATGTCAGGAGCCAGACATGGTCTGACAAACGTGAGCAGGAGCTATGCCTACAATCTTTGCTGGTTAGTAGCCACTGCCTGTATCATTAGTCAGTTCTACTGACGAACCAAGCATGCACTCATTCACATAGTACCAAGCACTGAGGAGCTGCTGGCACCACAGAGAGGAGGAAGACAGTCTCTTCCCCTGTAATAAAGTTACACATAAGCTCCTCTAATACCCCAGGGTAGGGCCTGAAACTTCCAGAAAGTGTTCACAAAAGAAAAGTTATTTGGGCCGACTCCGCAGTAGAAGTCCACATCAGACAAAGGAGTGGAGAGCACTCCGGGGAAAGGGAGCAAGGGCAGAAGTCTGGAGTGCAAAAGAGCATGGCATGTGCAGGAAATGGCCAGAACGTCTGTGTGACTGGAACCTAAGTTAACTCCATAGGGTGATGGGGAGGAAGGGCTGTATGATATGTGAGAAATGACATGCTATCCATTATATGAGCAGATATTGTAGGAAATCAGGCCAGAAGGATTAGAAGAGGAGAGAACTAAAAAAGCATCCACATGGATAGGACCAGCAGATATTCACTCACTCAACAAAGGTTTCTCAAGCTCCTGCTCTATGCCAAGGACTGTTTTAGATGTCTGGAATACATCAGTGAGCAAATCAAAGATACCTGCCCTTAAGGAGCCTACATGCTAATGCAGAGAGGCAAGCAGCAATAAACATAATAAATAAGCAAACTCTATAATAAGGCCGACGATAAACTAAAAAACAGTACAAGAGGTAAGGGGGTCAGGAGTTGGGGGAGGGAGTGTTGCAGTTCTAACTAGGGTGGCCAAGGCAGGCCGCAATGAGAAGTGAGATTTGAACAAAGACTCAAAGGAGGTAAGGGAGTCAGCCAAGCAGATACCTCGGAGAAGAGCATCTTAGACAGAAAAAAAAAAAAAAAAGTCCTAAGTTTGGAAGACCAACAGGGAGACCAGGGAGCCTGAAGGGAAAGGAGCAAGGAGAGAGAATCAGGAGGTGAGGTCAGAGAGAGCCTATAGGGCAGTTGGATTGCGAAGGGCCATATAGGCCACTGTGAGGACTTTGGCTTTTACTCTGAGGGCAAGGGAGCTGAGGTGACAGGAATGCTGCAGTAGAGAGTAAGACATTGCAAATGTCAGAAGGGAGAGGTGCTTGTGATGGTTAATACTGAGTGTCAATGTGATTGCATTGAATGATACAAAGTATGGATCCTGGGTGTGTCTGTGAGGGTGTTGCCAAAAGAGATTTAACATTTGAGTCAGTGGGCTGGGGAAGGCAGATCCACCCTTAATCTGGTGGGCACAATCTAATAAGCTGCCAGTGAATATAAAGCAGGCAGAAACATGTGAAAAGGAGAGACGGGCCTAGCCTCCCAGCCTACATCTTTCTCCTGTGCTGGATGCTTCCTGCACATCGGACTCCAAGTTCTTCAGTTTTGGGACTCGAATTGGCTCTCCTTGCTCCTCAGCTTGCAGAAAACATATTGTGGGACATTGTGATCGTGTAAGTAAATACTTAATAAATTCCCATATATATATATATATATGTATATATATGTGTGTGTATATATGTGTGTGTGTATATATGTGTGTGTGTGTATATATATATACACACACACACATATATGCTATTAGTTCTGTCCCTCTAGAGAACCCTGACTAATACAGTTCTGTAGCAATATCCTTGAGTAGAAGAGGGAGGCATGGCATACTGCACAGGCAGACGGACTGGCTTTAGAAGGGAGCACAGACAGATCATCTATAAAAACAGGCTGCAAGGTGGAGTCTGTGGGTACAGATGGTAGTAGGTAGGGGGAAGTAGGGCAGGAGTCTGTGGACTTTCTCTTCTGCCTGCTTCAGTTTTCTCAGTGAAGTACGAAGCAGGGTCATTAGCTGAGAGTGGGTATGGGGAGAGAAATTAGTTAACTGGGAGAATGAAAGGACCAGGAACTAACAGAATGATTGCCTGGCAGCATTAAGGACCCACTTAGGGTTCATGGTCATGAATTTAAAGAGAGACCAGTCCATGTGGCTGTGTTTTTCTCTAGTCATATTCAGCTGCACGGATGCGGGAGGAAGCGAGTTGGATTTAACCAAGATTGTGGTTTCACTAAATAAGTTTGAGGAAATGAGAAAGGGGCAAGGGGGGTCAACAAGATAGAGCAGGATGTGATTATGAGGATTGAGCCTGAGATTTAAGCTCAGTAAGAAGAATGGGGACACCAAAGGGGTGAGGGACAGGGAAAAAGTGGAAATACCAATCAAGTATGGTCCTCATGGCCAAGGGCATCATTCAGCATGGGTACTAAAGAGAATGAGCTGGAGGCCAGGCACAGTGGCTCATGCTTGTAATCCCCACACTTTGGGAGGCCGAGGCAGGTGGATCATGAGGTCAGGAGATCGAGACCATCCTGGCCAACATGGTGATACCCTGTCTCTACTAAAATACAAAAAAATTAGCCAGGCATGGTGGCACATGCCCATAGTCCCAGCTACTCAGGAGGCTGAAGCAGGGGAAGCACTCGAACCAGGGAGGCGGAGGTTGCAGTGAGCCAAGATCAGGCCATTGCACTCCAGCCTGGCAACAGAGCAAGGTTCCATCTCAAAAAAAAAAAAAAAAGAATGAGCTGGAAAGATAGGAGCTGGGGGCCAAGAGTGGGGCAGTAATTTGAGAGTATAGAAGAGCTGCCAGGGTTGGTAATGGAAGGGCACAGGAGTTAGTGGCTGGGGTAGGGTCAGACAGTTGAGAAACCCATCTGGGCGAGCCATGCTAGAGGTAAAGATTCACAGGTCCCGGGTGTTTGAAACCTTGTTGTGTTTGTGAGTTGCAGAGAGAGAGTACAGAGGGAGGAGAGAGAAGGGTTGAGCTCAGAGCCCTGGGAGGACAATGTTAGACAGAGGGGAGGCCCAGCAGGGAGGAGGTGAATAGGCAAAAATGCACACCACTGTCCTGGTAGTCAACAGAGAAACAGTCTGAAAAAGGAAATGCATGGCGGGCAGAGTCGGAGTCCTCAGAAAGGTCAGATCAGGTAAGGACCAAACATTGTCTATCAGATTTGGCAATTTACACTTCATTAGTGGATTCAGGAGCAGCTGGTGGAGTGAGGCGTGAAGGAGAGGTGAAGAAATGGAGCCAGCAAGTGTGGACCTCATTCTCTCTGAAGCAGCTCAGAAGCAAGTCCAGACAGTAGTGAAACTACATCTGATAGTTAGTCCCCTATGGCTATAAGCTGAGCCTACTGACAGAACCTTTCCTGGAAATGCAAAATGAAAAGAGAAAATACAAAAATGACTTCATTGCTTTAAATCATGCAGATCTGTATGCACACATCTGTAAAACACTGTTGTCAAGACAACTGACAAACCCTGGAAAACCAATCCCTCACTTCATTCATCCATCACCTTGTTCTGTGCCGGTGGTGCCTGCCTTTTTCTCTGTTGCCATAGATAACCTTAATTTAGATGAGAACCTGCTCATTTAAGACACAGTGAAACCATGATCATTTTTGGATTGGATTATTGCCCATTTGAGAAAGTGGTTACTGAAGAGGACCTGTGATCGTGCATGAAATGCAGGGATGACAATGACCCTACATATCAGATAGCCAAGTTGCAGTGCTAACTGGGACACAGAGGACCTGAAGATCTCAGCCATTCATTAAAGCAAACATCCTATAAAGCCCTACTAGTCGCTTATTAGAGAAAATGGGAGTGAAAGTATGAACCACCTACTTCACAGGATTGTTGGAGAATATATTGTGAAGAGCTACAAAGTATCCTAAGGGAAATCAAGGCCTTATACGTGATATTTTAGTTATTCTAGCTGTTATGAAACCTTCCTGGGTATTGGCTGGGTTTAAACTATAAATAAAGAAAACATCATATTTCACTTAAGTTACTGACAAGGCATATAGTAATAGGGTGACTTCAAGATATCCAGTGGAATAACCCTCTGAGTTTATGTTATAATAAACATAATCATTAATGCTAGGCCTAAGTCTTGGATAGACAAGGACCCCTAAAAACTGAAGTAGTTAAAAACTAACACAGGAATAGAAAGCCAAACACTGCATGTTCTCACGCTTAAGTGGGAGCTGAATAATGAGAACACATGGACACAGGGAAGGGAACAACACACACCAGGGCCTATCAGGGGGCGGGGGAGGGAGAGCATCAAGGTAAATAGCTAATGCATGCTGGGCTTAATACCTAGGTGATGGCTTGATAGATGCAGCAAACCACCATGGCACACGTTTACCTATGTAACAAACCTGCATGTCCTGCACATATATCCTGAAACTTTAAATTAAATTAAAAAAAAGAAAGAAAGAAAGAAACTACCTCAGTATCCCAGGTCAGCTCTGCAAGGTCTTCAAATGTGCTCTAACAGCAATTCCTTTTTTTGGTGGGGGGGTGGGTGGGGAACAAAGGCATTATCTGACCATTCTGGGGGCCAGAAGTTCAAGATGCCTCTTTTAATCAAGGAAGCTTTTCTTGTCCCTGCCCCCAATTAAGAAAATACCTCCCTGATCACTGATTCCTTTTTACCCCCCCTTTTTTTTTTCCAAGCAACACAGAATCTTGGGCTCCTGAGGACTGGTGAACTCCTCTGGAGACATCTGAAGCCATAACCTGGCTGCTGTGCCAGGTTAAACCTTGGGAAACCTTCCCCTCAGCCAGGCTTGGGCCCTGGGCATCCTGTGGCAAGGCTGTACCTCAGCCCCAATGTCTACCCTCTTCCCATCTCTTTCTCCTCTCCCTCTACCATCACTGTCATCTGCCCTATCCTGGAGCACCTCTAACTTTCACTGATCCCCTCATTGCTCAGGATTCATATTGTTAAAAAGAGCGACCATCATGATGAGTGTCCTTCAAGAACATTGTTAACTCACATGTATATAGTGCATTATAATTAATAGCAAGCACTCCCATAAATTGTTTCATTTGAACCTCAGAGCAAACCCATGAGAGGGAAAGGATTAGTAGTAATACCTCCATGCTACAGTTGGGGGGACTGAGGCTTAGTGAGGCCAAAGTCACACATTATTCTATATTAGTTTCCCCTGGCTGTTGTAACAAATTACCACCAACTTGGTGGCTTAAAACAACACAAACTTATTCTTGTATAGTGAGGGGTTACCTTTTTTCCCTGTATCGTCATCACATGGCCTTCTTCCTCTTCTGTAGTCAAATCTCTGCCACACTCGTGATTTCATTTAGAACCTACCTGATCACTCAAGATAATCTCCCCCATCTCAAGATCCCTGACTTAAACACATCTGCAAAGCCTCTTTTACCATATAAGGTTCCAGAGATTAGAAGTTGATGTGTCTGGGGACCATTATTCAGGTTACCACACGCGTCAAATTTGTACCAAGAGTTCTACATTCCCTATTGAAGCATTTCCACTCATTTTCTTTCTCTTTGGAATTTGCAGTCATCACAAAGTTGCTACGTTTTCAGTTAAGTTCCTGGTCAAGGGCTGAGCAAGTGGCCCCTCCAAGCATGCTTCTGCAGTCAGATCACCAAATCATGCGGACAAAGTGAGCCTCATGGTGACCGGCATCACCCTGAAGTGGCCCCATAGGCTGCACAGTGCTTTCACGGTTCTGCATCTTAGCCTTCAGTCCCCTCTGCCCAGGCACATCTTTCTCTTTTGTCTTTTCTCCCATTGAGTCTCATGCCCTTTTCTACCACCAGTCCTCCTCAACTGGACCCTATGGGCTGCTTCTCCATTTCACCAGGGCGGACACATTTAGTATGCTCTGCAGTTGTCACTGACATTCTGTTTACTCCCTGGAAGGCCTAGTTATTAATGGCATTTTCACCCTTTCATTGCAAATTGCAAAGACCTTCTCCAGGCTCCAAGATGGCCCCTCAGAGAAGACGCTCTGATTCACAACAACAAAATAAAGCAAGACCCAGCTCTCCTTTGGGAAGCTAATTTAAAATCCCCTTGTTCCTCTTTAGCCCCTATCAGTTTTTCTTTCATATAACCACCAAGATTAAAATATAACGTATATTTCGCTGAGAATCCAACTGTCTCAGGTGGGGGCAGGACCATGCCTGCTGGCTGAAAGGGGCTGCTCCAGGAGCTCTGTGAGACAGCTGGCAGAGGTGGCCTCAGACTGCCAAGCTGTTCCCACAAGGGTCCTCCAGCAGGCAACCTACTCAGCACCCTCCATATCCTTCCAGGGCCACCCATCACCTAGTACCGGGCCCATCCATGGGGAGGGGACATTGTCTCTATTGGATAGATGAGAAGATAGTAGAAACGGTCCAATATCACACCCCTGTAAGTGCCAGAACCAGGGCCAGAAGCTAAATCCATTTAACTCCAGTGACAACAGTAAGTAAAATCTGGAGGCAAATTCCATGAATATGTGTCTTCTCCAACCACCATTGCAGAGATCTACTTTTGGGATTTGATGCATTCCCAAACAGAGACATGAGTTAACCAGAATAGGTGAGCAAGAAATAAAACTAGACATGAAGAAGATATTCACAGTCTGCCTCCTCTTATCTCAAGTGTTCATTTTATACAATTACACTTGTTACCTGATAAATTTAGGTTATACACATTTTAAAAATCCTCCTCTTTCCCTGCATCCTGAACCTGCACCTCCCAACCCTTCAAAAATTTGTCTTAGATTGAAAATATGGATTTCTTTTTTTTTTTTTAATTTGTTTTCCACTCAGGTTTTGGGCCACAAGTTAGATTGGAACCTAGTCATAGAAGGCTTCCCAGCTGTGTGTACACATTGCTTCCATCTTTTTTTTCCTTTTTACCTTTGGACACGTGCTTCAGAAAGCCCTCTGGGTCTTTGTGCTCACCTGGGTTCATATTTGTGGACCGTTTCCACAGCTTTGTCAATTTTCTGTGAACACCAGAGTTTTGTGCATAACAGCAATGGGTCATTAGTCCAATTAAGTCTGCACCCATTTCAATGGCTTCTGTAGGAGGAGATGGAACACAATATGTAATTTCAGCTTTTCTTGTGATGGTTTTCAATCCTTCCATGAACTAAATCATTATATCAGTTTTTTATTTTTTTTTACATGTCCCATTAAACTACAGAACTGGAACATACTTGTGAATGGTTTCTTTCTGCTTTAACTCAAGGAGTTCCTGACATAACAAAAACTGGTAATTAACTGGCTCAGAGACTTTTACAATAGCCTCTTTAAATAAGTTCCAGCATGCAGCCTCGCCATCCCACTCCACACTGCTGATAGCACCGCAACGCACCCTCTATTAAAGCAGCTATCACTCCTGCCATCAGCTCCCTCACTCTCTGCCACGCTGTTGTTCTGCCTGGAAATGCCCACCTCTCTCCAGTTTCCCTCCTTAGCGAAGTCATCCCTTGATGTGGGACTCCCCCCTCTCTGTTCTCAGCCAGGCCCTTTCTTCGCTCCCTGAGAATTCAACCTCAATAGCATCAGCATCACAGGGCCAGGGCTTCTGAGGTTCATTTTAAATGTAGATGATGCAAGGATTCAGTCCAGAAGAATATCCAGAGGAATGTCACCCTGGCTCTCAGCCACACGCTGTGAACCCTGATCTGCTACTCCACTTCCGCTTTCTACTACCAGCCTCAGCAAGGAAAGCCCCAGTTTCTTTCTGGAAATAATCCAGTCAGTTCAACAGATTACCACAAAAGCCCCTTCCTGATCTTCCTGCTCCCAAACTTGCCCACCCCACCTACAGCTCCTTTTCCACAAAGCAGCCGTAGTGCTCTTTGAAAATGCAGCATTTCTCCCTAAGGTTTTCATTGCCCTTAGAATAAACCTAATTCCTTACCAGTGCCAGGGTCATCTCTGAACACTCTCCTCACGCTCACTGTGTTCCTACCTCCCTTCTGCTCCTCAAAGCCAAGCCAGCGTCGCTCTGGGGCCTTTGCATCAGCTGCACCCTGGGCCTGCAGTGCCAATTTGCATATGTCTGGTTCCCTCTTGCCTCAGGTCTCCACTCAGCAGTCATCTCCTCTGGGAGCCCTTCCTTCACCACCACCACACACACACACACACACACACACACACACACACACACACACACCCCACGAACCACTGTATCCCTGTATTCTATTATTTACTTTTATTTTTAATAACAATCTGACTCTACAATTATTGCTACAATCCTTTACCCATCTGTACCTGTGTTTCACCCACAGAATGTAAGCCCCTTGAGAGCAGAGACCATTTGTCTTGCTTGTGTCACATCTGCATCTGCATTTGGCACACAATAGATGCTCAGGAAATATTCCTCGAATGAAAGGTTTTGTAACAGGAGCTGTACGAAGCGCAGAAACTCCACCAATGACCAAGACCCCCCACCTTGGGCTCCACAGCCTAGAGGGGTAAGCAGATAAGAAAATATTATCTGAACTCAAGTACACTTTAGAAGTGCAATGGGGATGCACTCTGGTGGTGAGCTGTACAGGGCCTTGGGGGAGCAGAGCTCTGCCCTTATGTTAAACCACCAAGGTGTGTGTAGATCAAGGATAGGTGATCTTTGGCAGAGGTTCGGTACTGAAACAAAGTGACTGAAGTTAAACACCAAACACCAAACTGAAATGAAGGCAGTTCCTGGTTAAATACACCAACTCTGTTACTAACTCACCCTGCTGTGCAAATTTATTAAAGCAGTCTCCAAATAAACAAGTCCTAAAACTAATCAGGAAGTGGAAAAACATAAAAATAATCCCCAGCCCACAACACACAACCATGAAAACAAGAAATAAAGAAAAATGTTCTATATAAAACCCGCGGGGCCAAACTCTGTCCTCAATTAGTGGTGCCGGCTGCCAGCTGAAGTCAATGGAGGTTTTCAGTCCAATAATAGAGGCAAGATTCGGGGCCCACGATGCATTGCATTTACTTTTAGGTAATAAATCAGGAATGTCAAGTAGATGTGCGTGGGCTTCGATGATGTGAAACTTAAACCTAACAGCACTATCCTCCATGTTGAGATCCACTGGAGCTCAGGGCAGCCAAGGAGGTTCTACAGTGTTTGTGAAGAGACACCTTGCGTGGGTTGTGCTAGGCATCACTAGGAGGAGGGAACTCATCCAGCCAGGCCTACACCCTGAGGACTGGCTGCATAATTTGTGGGCCCCAGTGCAAAATGAAAATAACTCCTTGTTCAAAAATAATTAAGAAGTTCAAGATGTTAACAACAGAACATTAAACCAAGTCCAAGGTCCTTCTGAGCACAGAGTCCTATACAGTTGCATAGTTTGTACACTTATGGAGCCAGCCCTGAGTAGGAAAAATTCTGGAACACAAGCTTGGGCTCAGATTTAGAGCTCTCCATCAGTGTCACAGCTGACAATTTTTAAGCACTTCCTATGTTACCAGGAACTGTTCTAAGTGCTTTACCCATATTAACTCACTGATGCCTCACAGCAAGCCCATGCAAAAAGAAGTCCAAGTAGCCCCATTATATATTGAACAAATTGAGCTGCCCAAGGTCGTACAGCTTGTAAGTGGCTGAGCCAAGATTCAAACCCACATGATCTAGCTGTTAGCCACCTTCTACTGCTTGTTAGCAGTAGTCATGTTAACTATGTTAGTCACTCGACACGTCATTGTGTTTCTCTCATTCTAACAAGCCTCTTACTCATATCTCATGAGATTCATTTCCATCACAACCAAGGACTGTCTGAATTAAATTATCCACTTTGTGGCTTGCTACTTGTGTGACTTTGAATCAGTTCTTTGGCCACTCTAAGTTCAAATTTCCTCATCTGAATAAAAGAGATTAAAATAGTACTGATCTCATGATTGAGTTTGTTTGAAGGAAAATGCCAGGTGAATAGGCAGTACTCAATAAAATGTTAGCTCCTGCTATTGCTATTATTGTTTGCAAACCTTAAATAGATCTTAAGCTGACTGGAATAAAATAATAGTTACCATGTATTGAAACTTATCATATACCAGGAAATTTACATAGATCATATCATATATTACTACAAACCTAATGAAGGACACCAAGATAACTAAATAGGGAAAGAATATTCTTTTTAACGAATGATGCCAGGACAATGACATATCCATATATGTACAAAATAATAAAGGTAGACCCCTTCCTCACACCATATACAAAAATTCAAAATGGATTATAGACCTAAATGTAAGAACCAAACTATAAAACTCTTAGAGAAAAACATAGGACTGAATCTTTATAATCTTGGGCTAGGCAATAGTTTCTTATACAGGGCACAAAAAGTACAAGCTACAAAAGGAAAAAACAGAAAAATTGAACTTCAACAAAATTTTGAAATTTTGGGCAACAGAGGACACCATTAAGAAAGTGAAGAGAACCCATAAAATAGGAGGAAATACTTGCAAATCATATATTTGATGAGGAAATTGTATCCAGAATATAAATAATTCTTATAACTCAACAATAAAAAGACAACCCAATTAAAAATCAGCAAAGAATTTTAATAGACATTTCTCCAAAGAAAATATACAAATGGCCAATAAGCACGCAAAAGATCTTCAATATCATCTGTTGTTAAAGAAATGCAAATAAAAATCATAATGTGACAGCACTTCACACCAAGATGGCTAAAATCAAAAGGACAGAATATAACAAATTTTGTCAAGGATGTGAAGAAGTGGAAACTCTTATTTATTGTTGGCGGGACTATAAATGGTACAACTGCTTTGGAAAATAATTAGATAGGTCCTCAAAAAGTTAAACATAGAATTACCTTCAGTTCCAGCAATTCCACTTTTAGGCATATACCCAAGAGATATGAAGATAGATAATTCAATACAAAAGCTTGTATACAAATGTTCACAGCAGCATTATCCATAATTGCCAAAGAAAACCCAAATGTCCATACACTGATGAATAGATAAACAAAATATGGTATATTCATACAATGAAATATTACTCAGCAATAAAAAGGAATGAAGTACTGATACATGCAAAAGATTGGATGAATCTTAAAAACATTATGTTAAGTAAAAGAAGCCAGTCACAAAAAACCACATACTGTATGGTTTCTTTTACATGAAATGTCTAGCATAGACAAATCCAGAGAAACTGAAATAAGTGGTTGCTGGGAGGGATAGGAGAAAGGAGGAATGGAGAGTGACTATTAATGGGTATGAGTTTCTTATGGGGGTGATGAAAATATTCTGGAATTAGTTAGTGGCAATTGTTGCATGACTCTAAATATACTAAAAAATCACTGACTGAAATCACTTTAAAAGGGTGAAATGTTATAGTATGTAAATTATATCTCGAAGAAGCTGTTATGAACAACAAAACCCCAAAATCCTAATAAGGTAGGTCTCATTTTCCCTGTTTGGTAGACAACGAACTGAGATTCAAAGTGGATAAGAAACTTTCTTAAGGTCAAAGAGCAAGGCAATAGGAGCTACTATTGAAACCTACATGCATCTCATTTCCACATCTACGCCCTTCATTAAACTGCTTCCAAAGCTCTGATAACAACAACAACAACAACAAAAAATCCTTCTCAAAACAAGAAAGAGGTTCCAGCCACATTTGGTTTAGATCTGAGGTTACTTAATTCAAGCCTCATTTTCTCAAGTCCTTTACCGCCAGCTTGATCCTAGGCCCCGGGCAGATGGGTGTGTGGTGAGACACATGGGAAGCCTATGAAAGGTCATAAACCTATGTCAGTCTGGCCACTGACCCAGACTGTGGCCTACTGGCTCTGATGGAGAAGTCTATCCCAACAATCAATAGTAATGGCAGTGGCTCAATTCAATTGTTCACGAATCCCCATCCATCATTAGGACAGCAGAATGGCAATGCTGGCCTTGCTAGGACCTAGTCTTTCACCTTTACAGGCTTCATGCAAGTAGATAGCCCTTTCACCCTTAATGATTCCCTATGTCAGAGCACTGACACGTCTCCTAAAGCAATACTCAATATTTACTCCTATTATTATACATTGTATTTACTATGGCCTGTATATCATAATTATCCACTGACCTGTCTTCTTCTACTCCCTCTTCAGTGAGATTCTTAAAGAAAGGACTGTGTTTCATTCATTTAAAAATTTTCCACACCATAGAAACTTCCCATCACGTATTAACAAAAGTTCTAGTACCATTTCCTATGTGTATACTGTATACTTGCTGAGTGTCAGGCTCTAGCCTAAAGTTTTATTATAGTGATCATATTTGATTCTCCCAACAACTCTATGAGGTAGAGACTATCACAACCCCGATTTTACAGCTAGTAAATGGCAGCCCAATAAATCTCCTTAAACTTCTGTGAACCGTATTCTTGGTCAGTATAAACGCTATTCTTTCTGGGTCACTCCATAAAGACATGGGATATGTTTTCATTGATTCAGATCTTGCTGTATATGTACACCCTTAGCAAACACAGATGCTGGGCAGGGTGGTACCGACTGGGACATGACAGGCAAACAGCCCTGTCTTGGATCTGATCATAAACATCACGCCACGGGTCAGCTGCCTAAATTCCAATCTTTCCATTCAGAAGGCAAGTTTATACAATTGCATACTGAGAATTACCTCCATTAGAATTTGTTACTACACTAACGCAAAGTGAGAAATGGTATTGTGTTTTTAAAGTCCGAGTAATTTTGTTGAATGCCTTTATTCCCATTTTGGAGAGATTGGAATGTTTTCCCACCGTGTGGGGCTATTTTACTGACTAAGGGCTGTGGCACCCACAGTCTGATGGTTTGTAACAATTTTCTGGGGTTTAGGAAATCACCTTCAGTGACTAAGGCAAGCCATTAAAAAATGGGACTATTCCTCTATTCACAATTGGCTGAAGAATTTGAGGTGTTTTACTCACATCCCAAGCATTCATAATGTCAGTGTTTAAAACCAGCTTTTCCAGTTCAAAACCCTCAGCCAGGACTTGAAAGGGGATTTCAAGTTCTCTCTTTGTGATGTCAGCCATTGCAGGATTCTCACACCTTTATCAACTCTCCACAGCACTCTTAAAGGCCCTTTTTAATGGGCCTTCTGCTTCAACTTTACACTCAGGGACAGAATTTAAGACATGGGTTCTCACTAGTGTGTATCTGTGAACACTGAATAAGGCATGAAATATCCCTGTGGCCACCTTCTGCTGTCTTGGCCTAAAACTCCATCTTAGCTCATCATTTGTGCCACATGCAACGAGGTTACCCACACTTTGCTGTTGTTGCCTGTTCTCCCTTTACCTTACCACTGGAAAGTGGGGTTTTCTTGTTGTGGTGATGGTTTTTTTTGGCAGAGGGGATCAGTTTTTGTGTCAGTTTTGGCTTGGGACATGCATTTGTTTTGCTTTCTTTCATATGGTAGAGGGAGGGCTATGAAATGGAGCTTCTGCTTTCTTTACTGATTCTCCCTTTTCTTGGACCCTGTCTCTCTTCCACTGCCTGGTCCTCCATCTTTCCTAACCAGCATCCTCATACTACCAGCTGGTTCTCTTACGCCTACACACACTGCCCAGGTAGACACGTGGGGAGAAGGAGCAAGAGAATATTTGAGCCAGTCAAGACCAGAGCAGGCTGGTAGTTAGTTTGGAGAAGCTGTAGCTGTTGAGGGTAACACAGATGCCAGCCAGAGGCTCCCCAGCTCTTTGTGGGTATGAAGAAAATTGACCAGAACCTACCTCCCACCCATTCTGTGGCCTTTGGAAACCCAAAGCTCTCCTCCAGATTGCTGCCACTTCCAAGGGGCCTCTTCTCAAGGGTTTTAGCTCCAATTTCTGAACCAGCTACCTTTGTCCCACACATATCAATCCCAGTGTGGAATCCGGTACTTTCTTCCTTTTCTGCAATCAAATGAAAAAATCCTTCACCCAGCTCTTGCTCAGTTTTATAAACTTTACTGAACCACCCCAGGCAGGTTTCTGCTTTCTCCCTCCACTTCCTGTCTTCACTTCTAGATTCCATTCATCCACTTATCATGCCCAGCAGCTGCCTTTGCCCCAGGGGCCTGGGTGCCAGTCCAGGCTCCTCTCCCCAAGCACCCATCAGCCATCTCTTGGAACCAAAGACTCTTTTCCCTTAAAGAAACTCTGTTGTCAATTATTATAAAATTTTCTCTATCTTGTTACCCTGGAAAACCTTGGGACTGTTCAGAACACGGGAAGAGGGAGTGTTCTGCTGAGACGTCACTGGGAGCAAACGAAGTTACGTAAGAGGGAGGGAGGGCAAGCAGGAACTGAACAGGTAGATTAAGACATGGGCTGCACAGATGGCCAAATAAGAAAGGGAAAAGGAAGAGAGAGAGTTCAAGGAGAGGAAAAACCAGTCTTTGGGGGTCTGCAGGAAAACCCCTCTGAAAAAGACATCAAGGCAAGGGCAGCAAGAAAATCTTTCACCAGAGCTAAGCCAGCAGAACTATTTCTCAGCACTGTGGAAACTCACAAGCACCCACTACCAGTGTAGCTGGGAATCTAGGCCTCCCAGGATGCTGGCATCTTATCTGACACTCTTCACAGGCAGGCCCCACTGCAGAAATGAGGTGAAGCTCAGCCTCCAAACTTTGAGATCCTTGAGTCTTGCAAGAAGCATTGATGGTTTTTAGTTTCCCTCAGCATCATCCTCTCCCTGCAACCTCATGAGCTGATCTCAGCAACATTGTGTTCACTCAATGCAGGTGGGGAGTGTTGGGTTCTAGTTCTGATTGAACAATTAGCTAGCTGTGTGGCCACAGGCAATTTTTTGACTTTCAGTTTGAGTCTCTGTTTCTTTACCTGTCAAATGTAGACAATAACACTGGCCTCTTAGGGCTGTTATGAGGACTACAGACAATCTATAACAGGTACAGGATCTGACACATAGTAGGAGCTCAGTAAAGGGCAGCTGGTTCTGCATACAAATGGATATGAATCATTCATGTTTAATTATTATTGCAAACAATAACAAATGTAATATGTCCCATTAATTTTATTGTAAGTTTTATTTCACTGTGATCAGTGATGTGTTGATAAATATATACTAACAATTATAGTTAAATCACAACTAGATCCCTGATTTGTATCATTTGCTGATTTCCATGATGTTTCAATACTACCACCCTGGCCGATTTCTAACTACCAATGTGATGGTAGTTAGAACTCTGGGCACAGAGTTGGGAAGAGAATGGAGCAATCAAGAGTCATGTGACAGGCCCAGGGCGCCTCTGACAGTAGTCTCAAATCTGCTCAGATGTATTCAGATGTCACATATTGGTGCTTACAAATTAAGTCAGGCACTTACAACTAAAAAAAAAGGAAATATTGTACAGCATTCTCACTAAATCAAGAATAGCCTCCTCACACGAAACAGAGATTGCTCCTTTAGTTCCCCATATGCCCCTAATTCCACATTCTGCCACTCCTTGGTCACCATTTCAGTGTTCATAATTTTTAAATTAACAACCCCCTGAGGTGTGTGTGTGTGTACACGTGTGTGCACGGGAACTGAGCTTTTCCCACCTCTTCTCTGACTATCCACATAAGTATGGATTGTATTTGAAAATCGGCCTTGACTAAACTCTTATAATAGCTTGTAATATCAATTTAGTGATAGATAAAATAAAGGAAAATTACATTCTCCTTCATTTAAACACTAAGCCCTTTTAATTGTTTTATTAAAAAACCTCATTTCCCCCTGTAATTGTCAATATATTTCCATCACCCCAGGAAATAAAAAGGCTCCTTTCAGGGGCAATTTTAACACCTGTAAATCCCCCAGATGGTAGAATGAGTCTGTAAGAGCTAGAGAGGAAAAGCATTTGTTTTATAGTCTGGCAGTTTCTCAGTTTGCTCTTTATTTTTTTAAATCCTTTCATTGCATTTTTGATTAGTGTTGGATAAATAATGTTTCGGTTAAAAAATCCCTCTGTATGATTGTACTCAGCATTCTTGCTACCAGTTTCCCAGATTCCACATTGAATAATATATCTCTGTCTCCATGTAACGCTTTAGATGGTCACATACAGAACTGGAGCGACCCAGAAGATCATCTCACTCCAACTTTTACTTTGCAAATGAGAAAATCGAGGTCCAGAATGATACCATGGTTTGCCCATGTGAGGGCCTGGCCTTTTACAATTCTCCAGGCAGCCACAGCCACCCTTGCCCGCCATGCTTCCACCTCACCCCACCACACATTCACAGTGGGATGTACAGTCACAAAATTCAGCAGAAACTAAAACATCAGCTATGCCCCAGCCAAAAACAAAAAAAAAATCATTTATTTATTCAATAAATGCTTACTGGGATGGGCGTGGTGGCTCACGCCTGTAATCCCAGCACTTTGGGAGGCCGAGGCAGGTGGTTCGCTTGAGGTCAAGAGTTCGAGATCAGCCTGGCCAACATGGCAAAACCTTGTCTCTACCAGAAATACAAAAATTAGCCGGGCATGGTTGTGTGTGCATGTAGTCCCAGCTACTTGGTAGGCTGAGGTGGGAGAATCGCTTGAACCTGGGAGGTCGAGGCTGCAATGAACCGAGATCGCACCACGGCACTCCATCCTGGGTGACGGAGTGAGACTCTGTCTCAAAAAAAAAAAAAAAAAAAATATATATATATATATATATGTATATATGTGTGTGTGTGTATTGGACACTTATTACTGGTTGCTGCCATTTTGATGCTACACTTTTTAAGCTTATGATAGATACTCACTTCCTTAAGCTCCTGCATCATCAGTGTAACACACAGCTCTCTCACATGGAAATAAACCTTGTTAAAGAAAGCTTTTAGATATTTGCCTGTTATGTTCACCAGAAACTTGACAAAACCTGGATATTGTGCTCTGTGTTGTTTGTTTAACTCTAGACTTTATACAGACAACAAAGGATTTATTGAACTGATCAAATCCTTAGTGTGGAAGAACACTCTATGGTTTACTAAACCGTTCATTTAAACATAACTATGTGCTGTAAATGAGGTTCTCCTCCAAACCCCAAGTCATGCCACCAATGGAAAGAGGGTGGTTTTTTAAATAGACAGTTCTAGAAACATACCCAGCTCCAGCATGTGCTGGGTGAACTTCAGCAAGTTACTCCATTCCTCTGGGACTCAGTTTCCTCATCTGAAAAAATAGGAATACTACTACTTAGCTCAAAGGTTTGTCAGGTGCTAAAACCTGATCACATCTATAAAGCTTCTAGCACAGCACCCCGCAGGACGATCGCCTTGCACACATGAGCTCCCTTTCCTGTGTCTCCCCTACTCAGGAGATGGAAGGGGAGTTGACAAGAAAAAGAAAAATTAGGCGGATGCACAGGAGAAGGGGATGGATGCAAAAGGAAAGGTGTGGTGGGGGAGAAGGGGAGAGAGAATGGAAAAAGAATGGCTTAGACATGGGGCCCAAAGAACAGGAAAGGAAGAGGCTGCTGCTGAAGAGCAAGTGGGACTCTGCCTAAGAGCCCTTCTTACGCAATGTTAATCACAGTTTCAGAGAAGGCAGCCTTGGCGCAGAGTGAGAAGGTAAAAAGGCCTTCTTCTCAGTCAGAAAAGAACTATCATCCCCCACAGATTCCGCATTGGAAAAACAAATGCTAATTCACTCACAGAAATATTTCTACTAAAACGCTCTGCATTCTGAAGGAGTCATTTCCGTATGGGCTCCCTCATAGTTGGCACCCTTATTTGCAAAGCCTGCTGTCCTTCAGTGGTCATCCAAATTTGGTGAAACTCCAAACAGTCCTAAACTCAGAAAATAATTCTCTAATCCAACTGTTTTCTAGCAATTGAATCTTTAGGCTCTGAGCCTGGTATTTTTACCTATGCCATTCAAAAAATCTGATTAATTCATATAGACCATACTATGGGGCATAAAGAACTTTCATGAGTGTTGTCATGGATCATGTAAAAATATTGGTTCCACACCAAGCCAGTTCTACTGACTAGAAAGCAAGATAGGAAATCATGCATGAAATGAACCCAATTCCTTACTAAAGGGCATGTTAATAAGGGGACAATGGTGATGCAGGCCAAAGTCAGCTTATTTCCTAATACAGGATAAAATGTCTATTTTTGGTTTTATTTTTGTGTTTTAAACGATGTACAGGATTTGAATGGAATTAAATATGAGTAGTAAGAAACATTCCAGTCTCCATCCTGTGTAACAAACTACCTTAGAACTTACTGACTTAAAACAATGACCATTTTATTGTATTTCATGAATTGTCAGGTCAGGAATCAAACAGGGCTCAGCTGGGTGATTCATCTGCTCCTCATGAAGTCAACTGAGGTTACTGAGTGGTACTTAGTTGGCATAAGGGTAGGTAGTTTCAAGATGACTTTACTCACATGTCTGGTACCTTAAGGATAGCTAGAAGGCTGGGCTCCATTGTGGTTGCTGACCAGAACACCTACACTTGGCCTCTCCTGTACGGTGGTCTCAGGGCAGCCGGACTAGTTACATGACATTGACTTCTCCTAGAAAAAGTGTCTCGAGAGAATCTATGAGGAGCTTTATGGCCTTCTCTGACCTAATCTTGGAGGCCATGTGGTGTCACTTCCACTTCATTCTATTGAGTCTAAGCAAGTCATAAGGTCAACCCAGATTCAAAGGAGGGATATTAGGTTCCTCTCAAATAGCAAAGTGCAAAGTCACATTTTAGAAGATATGTAGGATGGGGATATTACTGCAAAATAAAATCTGTAACTGGGGACTGGGGACAAAAGTCTCTGATTGCCTTCCCATGGCATGGTATCTAAAATATCCAATAGCTTTAAGGCCAAAAATGGCTTTGTCTTCATTGACAGATTCTTTGCCCTGATCTGAAGTTGTTTGTTCACACAGTGCAATCCTATAATACCTACTTCCTGCCATCCCACTCAAAGACTTAGTGGATGTGGCTCTGGCAGGGCCAGCAAGGTAGTGACTTGGGGCATCAATCTATAAAGGGTGCTAAATTAACACTTAGACCTAAAATAAAATTACTGGAAGTAAAATAATATGGAGAAAATTGAACACATCAGAAGTCCTCTAAGGCAGCATGCAGTGTATCATTGGAACGAATGGCTTGATAGACCCTCAGAGGTAGGAAGTGAGACTCAAAAGGAGGCATGCTTAAGTAACAGCAGAGGGTCACTGAAGTACATTCTCAGGAGAGTAGATCCAGGCAACTCAGAACTTTTGCCTTCCTGGATAGATTATGCAAGTCTGGGACCAGAGATGAATTGTTTGTAAGAGTAGAAAGCAGGCAGAGTGCTACCACCATCCCATCATCTCTGCACATCCCTCAAGTCAACCTCAACTTCTCTAAAGAAACATTAAACAAATAATTAAAGAGTGGCATTTCACTGTCTGGCCCTGGACTCTAGACCCATTATTCTAGGCATCAAATCTCCCACCCAAGTAACCTTGGTTCAAGGTTGAGTGATGGACACAATGCTGAAGCAATGGGCTTGAGACTCAGGCTTCAATCTCTGACATTTACACTGCACTCTGGAAGCTTTTGTCTCAATTATGATCAATTTTTTGATTTGTAAAATAGGAACAATGATAATACTTACCCCCATAGCATTGTTGTATGAACAGTTTAGATAATGCCTGATAGCAACCAGTGAATGCTGGAAATCACATTATTGTTGTGTTATTGTTTTTGGTGCAATGGTGGGGGTAGTGTCTTTATCCTTCTTCCTAAACACTTGCTTGGCCACAGTACAATTTCAAAATGACATAAGTTTGGCCGGTGTCACCTTCCCCATTACTGACTTCTCCTTGTTTATACAGAGTTTGGCGAATGGCTCTCAAATTAAATAAAATACAAAAGATAATCTACCATCTTGGAACACACAGTACTTGATATTGCAGAGCAAGGAGCCTGCATTCTCCTGGAGCTATTCTTTTTACCTTGGCAGCAGAGTAATTTTCAAATAAATATAAGTTCCAATAGGTACAGTGCCAAGATCCAGTTGTGACAAAGCGACCAGCCAAACGAATAGAGTTATTAGGGATGATCTCCTAAGAAGAGAACTAAATGTTGATTGAATGTGAAAACTATATAATGCTCGACCTTCACTTCAACAGCATGGTATTTTTTAGGGTTTGGGGCCAGCCACCTAATTTCCAAATGCCTGGATGTATTCAGAAATCAAGCCATCCTGATTTCTCTGAGAAAGATGAGCTAGACCAACAGACTCCCCTAACGATGATTCAGAGGAGATGCCTCCACTTCCCTATCTCTCTTGCTTCTTCTCCCTTTTGCAGATGTAAACATGCCACAAAACAGGGCAAGACATTTGCGAACCAGCTTTGCAGCTGCTTCATTACTCTACTAATATCAATATTAATTTTTGCAGGCTTCCTTTCTCAGCACATCAGGCTAGAGGTGCAACTTGTACGCATCCTGGTGTTTGGCAAGGGGATTTGTGAGCCTGCTCTAAAGGGCACCTCCTCTGCCACTTCTCCTGTGGCACCGTGCAAAAATCTGGTTCAAGCCCAAGACAGCAGGGAGAGAGCAGGGGAGGCAAAGTCAGGTCTCACAGGCCAGATCACAAAAGCTGAAAAACAAGTACCTGGGTATTATGTGCCTGCCTCTCTGGTGTTTTCGCCGCCAATTTCCTACTTGGCCACATGTGCATGTTTAATTAATGTTCTGCTCATCACCTCCTGCAAGTCATTAATAATGATGCTCTGTAGACGCCGGCCCATCTCAGAGCCTGCCAGAAGCACGCCGCTGGCCACCAGCTCCCAGTCACTCCACGGCCGCCCACCGGCTGCTCACGTGGCCTTCCAGCCGGCTTTCAATACAGGAGACAGCTCAGAACCAGCCCCGTTGAATTCATCTTTCAAGTGAGATTTCTGGATGCATCCATTTCATTTCCTTCACCCACTAATGTTGTGGATTTTTTTTAATTCTATTAAAAAATGCAATTAAATTTGTCTCATGGAATTTGCTCTTTAAAAATCCAGACAGCTGCTTGCTCATGGTGGCATTATGCTCTTGATTCTTACACATTTTTTTCCTCATCTCCATTCCATTACTTTACTGAGGATTAAAGACAGGCTTACCAGATGGCAAATGCCAGGATCTCTTCCCACCCCCACCTCCCGTTCGGAAGACTAGTATCATATCGGCCATAATACACAGCCCAGGTTCCTCTATGCAGCTTTTGGAAGACATGAGCAATTGCTTCATTTAAATTCATTAGTCAATGCCTAAAACACAATTAAAGGGCAGGAGGTTAGGAAGGAGAAAACCTGAGTACTGCTGGGAATGCCACGTCCGGGTCTCTCTCTGTGTGCCTCAGTTTCTTCATCTCTTCAGTCTCACTCGCTTCCTCCATCATTTCTCAGCCATAAAGCATTCATTAGGCTGTGAAGCAAATGAGGTAATGTCTGTGGTGAGATGGTTTGTGCGTTTCCAAAGAAAGACACCATATAAAAAGCATTCTGATTGCTAACAGTCAGGGATGCTGAGGATTGGGCCTGGCTGGCTTTATAAACTATTTAACTGCCTGCTTCTTGCAAAAACTATTTTTATCAGTTAATTACACATTTTTCTTATTAAATAACAATGTGAAAGCATTTCTTGCTCATTTTCCTGTCTGATTAATTTAATCTGTCTCCCTTTATTGAAAGTCCAGTTTTCTTCCCCTCATCTTATCCACCCTGATAGGCTAGTAAAAGCCCCACAACTCTTCAGCCCCTTTGATTAACATTAACCCACTCTACTTCCTTCTTTTTCTTATCCAGAGTCCCTGAAAGAGTTTCTTTTTCTCCCCAAACTGTGTGCCTGGTGCCTAAGGAAGCACCGGACGTTAAAGAATGGACCTTGCCCTCACAGATGACTTCCTTCCTCCTTTCCTTTCTTGTGCCCTCTCTCAACAGGCAAATTCCCAGAGGCAGAAAAGATTGAAACTCAGCCTCCAGCCATGTCCTGCAAGGGAAGGAGGCCAGAGAGTCAGCGAAGGGACCACTGGTCATGTTCGATTTCAAAACAGACACACATGTGATGTGAACGGGATTGGACAGGAGTGAGAGGGAACATGCCAACACCACTGGCACTCACTGCCCTGTGGCACTCTTTTCTAAATTATTGGTTATTATTAACTAAAATTACGAATTATAATAAGCAATAATACCATTATTCCATGCTTAAGCCCCTGACACGGAAAGGGGACACGAGGCAGGCCCTTGTACTATTGCTGAATGCACAGAAAGAGACTGAGCTTCAAGAAGATAAATCACAATTTTTGAAGCAAAATAGCCAACCATGACAATGACAGAAATGGTAACAGAAGAAGTAACTGCACGTTTTTTTCATCTGTTGCTTGTTGGGGGTAGAATACTGTACAAGTGATGGGATGGCCCTTCTGAGGTTGGGCTGCAGAAAGGCTGTGGCTTCTCTTCTGGATGCCTTCTCTCACCTGCTGGCTCACACCAAGGAAAGCAGCTGCCACGGGGTAAGTTGTCCCATGATGAGGCCCAGGTGGCAAGAACCTAAGGAACAGCCAATGAAACATGGAGGCCCTTTGTCCTAGAGCCCATGAGGAACAGAATCCTACCAATAACCACACAAGTGGGCATGGAAGCAGATCCTTCCCCCAGCTGAGGATACAGAAAAGGACACAGCCCCAGCCCCAAACTGATTGCCACCACATAACCAATTTTGAGACAGAAGCACTCAGCTAATCCACGTCTCTATTTCCACATCTCACAGAGACTGTGAGACAGTAAATGCCTGTTTTTCTTAAGCTGCTAAATTTGTTACTCAGTAGTAGATAACTATTACACCATCCCTCCCACAGTCAAGATAATCCAGAAAGACCTGCCTCATGGCATACTACAGTCATGAGGAAAAGTACACTGCTGCCCTACCTCACGCCCACGAACTTGCTAATCAACCAAAACCCTCTTTCTTTTTGGATGTGGTCTTACAACCCTTCCCAACACAACTCTCCAAGCAGGCACCCCCAATCAGTTGTTCAGAGATGAAAGAAAACTCTTGCTGTCCCTAGAACAATGCAAAGAGAAGAAAACTCCAAGTTAGAAGGCCTGATTTCTACTTACAAGCCAACAGGCTTTAGGCAGGTCATTTATACTCTCAGAACTTCATTTTCCTCATTGATAAAGTAGAGATAATCTATTTGGATGCTCTGAGGTAAAAGGAACAGAATACTCAACTTAAAAAATCTAAAGAGAATTTTGTCTTTTCCTAGTCTGCCACCTTCTATGTGTTGGCATCTCCCCTTATGGCCACAGGACGTTTGTAGCAGCTCCAAGCCTCATGCCTTCCCAAAATAATGCCCCTGGGCACGAAAAGGAAGCATTCTTGTCTCCTGATCTATGGGTATGAAAAAATTTCCCCAAAAGGTCCCCCAGCAGAATTCCCCAGGTGTCATCTTGGCCAGAACCAGCTTACATGCCTACCCCTAAAATCATCACTGGCTGAGTGGATCGAGATTATCCTGATTGTCTGAGACAACCCACATTTCACCCCTGAGGCTGGGAGAGGCCTGGCCTCCCCTGGAGCCAATGGCCATCCAGAGAAGAGCTGGCAAAATTTGAAGTTCTGTCCATGTGAAATGAAGAGGGGCAAGTTGCCGTTGGGTAAGTGTGTTAGTTTGCACAGGCTAGGCCATGCTGGAGTATAACATACATGATGATTAACCCAATAGAAACTTATCTCTTGCCCTCACTACATGCCCAGCACAAGTCAGTGAAGGGCTCTTTCTTTCTGCACAGAGTGACTCAAGATCAGACTCACAGAGGCTCCATCCTATCAGCACAAGGCCTCAGGTTTACTCCAGCAGCAGAGGGAGAAGCTGGAGACGTCACTTTCCCTTATATTTCTTTGGACAGAACCAGTGAGTGACCCTGCCTAACTGAAAGTGTAGTCTCCCATGTACTGGAAAGAAGAAAACGAAGCAGGAATTGTTCTGACCCTATTAGGCAAACAACAATGTCTGCAATAAAGTCTTATTTCCTCAGCAGGTTTTTGTGACATTCAAATAAGATAATGTATTAACTCATTTTTCAAACAATCATTAAGCACATAAGATCTACCAAGCACTGGACTGGATACAAGGATATAGATACAAGGATCAATAAGCCACAGTTGCCACCCTCCTGGCAGATATAACCACTCAGAAGACACCAAACTTATCAGAATATCATTCAAAGTTTGTTTGCCCTTTTCTTCCCCTTCCAGGCCCTGAGTGCTCACCTCACAAATTTTATCTCCCTATCGTTGGCTTAAAAGCTTTTGCAATGGTTTCAAGAGGGGTCATTGCCAGAAAAGACAGAGGACTAATCGAGAGTGGCACAGCATCCAGGGACTGTAGTAGAAGATGGTGAGATACTTACAGATGTCATCTTTTCCTTAATCTCTCTTGTCTCACAGAGTGTTAAAACAAATGAGTTTTTACGTGGTTTCTTTCCAAAACCCTTTTTGTATGGTGCATGAGAGAGAAGAGATTCCTGCCTGAGTCAGTTCTAACAGTCCACTCCCCTCCTTCCCCAAGCCTGTCTCCTTTAGCCAGCATTATCAGCAACTCGGTGTTTGATGGCTTCACTCCTTTCATGAGTGTGATCTTCCTAAAGAAGAGGTCATGATGCTGTTAGGATTGACTAACCTGCACTTACAGATAGACCCTGAAATTGCAGTGGCTTAATATAAAGTGCTCAGCAGGATCACCTGGTCAGTTCAGGGCTGAAGGGAGGGTTTTCTCCATATCGTCTTCAGATACCCAGGCTGATGGTGGTTTTCCATTTTCAACCATGGTTTCTAAGGTTGCCCTAGGCATTGAAAGCCCCACCAACCGGAGAGAAAAGATCACGGGCAGTGCATGTGGGAGGTTTTCAGTGGGCTGGGCCTGAAAATAGTACCCAGCACCTCTGCCCACAAACCACTGGAGAGAACTCAGTCATGTGACCACACTTAACTGCTAGGGGGGCTGGAATATATCATTTCATCGTGTGCCCAGGAAGAAAGAACAGATTTTAGTGGACAGCTAGCAGTCTCCCCCACACTCGCCCACACAACTTCCTATTTTTCAACTTGGCAAAAGCTGAGTCCAGGGAGTATTTCTATACAGCAACGTACTCTTTGGCCTGCCAAGAGGCCACATTTTTTATGTGAGAAGTTTCACAAATATCTTGGTGCGATTAATGGGCAAAGACCTGACTCCACCCATTTTTCCTGTGGTATCACTACACCTAGATTCTTGGTTAAGTCCTCCAATACTAGACATAAAACCTTAAGGATGTGAAGTGATCCAGACATTTCCAACCTAAGGAGAAATCAAAGGATGCTTCCCATGTAAAATTCATCTTTTTCCAAATAGTAACCAAAAAGATAAAGGCTTATGTGACAATAAATTCAGCAGCCATGAGACTTGAGGAAAGGGGCTTCCTAGACACCTTCCACGCATTCACCCCCTGAACACATGTTTACTGAACATCCGGTGTGTGCCAGGCACTGTATTAGGCACAAGAGATACACTGATGAACCAGAATGATGTGTCTTGCGGACCTCAGAGACTAGATCGAAGGAAGAAAGTACACGAGAATATAAAGGAAACACATATCATGATAATTACAAGAAAAAAATCAGGCCAAGGCAGAGCATAACAGCAGGAATGGGGAAGGGTGATGTGTAAATGAAGACCCTAAGGATAAGGTGTTAGCCACGCAAAGGGAGTGAGGGAGGAGGTGGGCACTGCAAGTAGAGGACACAGCATGTGCAGGGGCTGGGAAAGGGAGAGTGCAGTGTGACCGAGGAACAGAGAGTTGCCAGTGTGGCTAAAGATGAGGAAGGAAGCATGAGTGGGAGATGAAACTGGAGAAGCCAGCCAGAACCAGATCATGAAGAGTTTTATAGGTCATGATGGGAGGCATTTGAATTTGAATCTGAATGAAACAAGAAGCCATCAGGGCCTTTAAGATGTGAAGGGACATGATTCCAACTGTATTAGTTAGCTAGGGTGGCCATAACAAAGTACCACAGGCTGAGTGACTTAAACAGCAGAAATTTACTGTCTCATCGTTCTGGAGGCTAGAAGTCCAAGAGCCAGGTGTTGGCCGTGTCATTTCCTCCTGTAGGCTCTGAGGGAAGATCAGTTGCAGGTCCCTCTCCTAGCTTTCAGTGGTTGGCTGGCAATCTTTGGCACTACTTGTAGACGGTGCTTAACTGTGCCTTCTCAACATCTTTTCTCTGTACAAGGCTCTTTCTCTCCAAGCGGCATTCTTTTTATAAGGACAACAGTCATATTGGGTAGAAGCCCACTCTAATTCCGCATGACTTCATCTTAACTAACTATATCTGCAATGACCCTATTTCCAAATATGGTCACATTCTAAGGTACTGGGGTTACAACTTCGTATAATTTTGGGGTGGGGACACAAGTCAACCCATAAAACCCACATTTTAAGATTAGTCTCTGCTAAGTATGAATGGGAAGAAGGGGTGATTGGAGTGGAGGTGCAGAGGCAAGATCTGGGAGACTAGGGTCACTGCTGCCAAGGTGAGAGTTGATGTGGGCCTGGGCTAGGTGTCCCAGGAGATATTTTGTTGCTAAAACCAGCATGACTGCTGATAGACTGTATTTCACTGGTAACGGAAAGGGGTGAAGCAAAAATAACACTTCAGTTTCTGGCTTGAGCAAGGAGGAAGATGTTGATGTACTTGAGGAGATGAAAAGGAATTGGGGGATAGAGACATGTTTTGGGGTAGACTCCCATGGTTTTATTTGGGTAATGTTAAGTTTGAGATATGTATGAACCATCCAAGTAGTTATACCAAGTAGAAAGTTGCATATAAGGATCTGGAACTCCAAGGAGAGGTGTACTCTAGAGATTTAAATGTGCAGTCATGAGTGTAGAGAGGAATTAAAGTCACCAAGAACAACTGAGGTGCAGAGCCATTGTTGCTCCTTCTCAGGGTTGGTCATTCTTCTCAGAGGGCTGAGATCCTGACTGTCAAACAAGCCAACCCCTGACTGTTCCATCTCAGGCTTCCCACAGATTCTCTGGGTCCTTGGTTTCTAGAGAACATGAAGACAGTGCTCCAAATTCTCTCCCAGGTTTATACAAACTATTCATCATCTACGTCCAGGAACACCCACACAGCCCAAGGTACGCAGCTACCTACATCGTATGAACATTGGTGAACACACAGACGCACGCCCTGTCCCTTCAACAGAAATGACCTAAACTTAGTGAGGTTCACATGTCCCTAGAGATGATCTCATTTGCCTGCTTCAAAAGCGCTTTGGTCTGCACAGCCTGTAGCAGCAAATTTACACTTCAAAAAGCAGACAGCTTTTTCCACATCTTATTCACTTAATGGGTGAGAATGTAAAATTAGTTCCGTTGCTGATGAGGACCTTGAGCCAAATGAAAAGTGTTCATTTGTCAGCACAGACTTACAGCCTGAGACATGATTATATAGCTAATCCAATAATGGGTTTTGATGCTGAGCATTTATTTATATACAGTATGTCTTGTTATCTGTTGATAATCAGGACCTACAATTTACTCTTTCTTGTGCGTGTAGTGTGAAATAGCAACATCTTCCAGACATATTGCATTTAAGTACCAACATGCAAACACATACAAAAAGCACCATCATCAGCAAAATATTTTATTTGCTTTCTTTAAGAAAGAGAGAGAGAGCCAATGCATGTATTCAGGCTTTTATATTTTTGGATATAATAGTAAATAACATGTGAAGTCTCTTTCAAGGCTATATAAGGGTTAAAAAAGAACACTGAAAACAAAATTTCCTTTATCATTTTGATCCACCCAAATCAAGTGATTTCTTCCTCTTGCTCTCTAAAAATTCTATCTGCAGGTCAAATCCTACACATATTTTTACATATAATGGTATAAACCAAAAAGATACCTGGAGAAAATCCTCACAGTGCCACCAACTGACTCTCTGACTACCTGAATCTTTCAGATACTCTGCTTGTTGCAAAGATGCGCATTATCACCATGTGAGCATGGAAACTGTAATAATTATCTCAGGCAAAATCTTTCTTTAAAAAATAGTAACTTAAAATTAAATATAAAACCACCACATTTCTATAAACTCTTGCAGAGACTACATACTGCTACATTATATTGTTTCTTACCCTGTGGATGAGCGTAAATGTCTGTCACTAAAATATAGGGACACTCTCATCCTAATATAAATATAAAATGCATAAAATCCAACATTTAAAACAAGCAGGCATTTTTATAGGTATGATGCCTTGTCACATATTCCAGCTATAATAAAGCCTACGGGAAGGGAAAGGCACGTCAGGATTAAGTATTCTGTTCATTGCAAATGTGTAGCACACCTGCAAAATCTGTGAAAAATCCCACATTTTGGGAAAGTCACTGCAAGTTCCTTTCCATGCTACCATCTCTTGGACAGGCCTAGAAAAATCCAGAACAAATGCAGCGAAGCATCAGAGAGCTGTTATCTCCAGCTGCCACTTTTCCCCACTTAGTGATCCCCAGCCCAAAGGAAGCTGAGAGGACTGGTCACTCTTATGATATATGAGAATGAAGGGGGGCAAGCACGCTTTTTTAAACTGAAATGTATTCCACAATAAATACTTCAATGTTGGTGGGACATGATGTTTTATTGGATTACACTCGTTTGCTAGAGAAATCACACTGGGAATAGCAAAGCTTGCGGTTTTGTGGGTAATGCATTTGTAGATGTGAGGGTTTTACACTGGAAGTGTGTTGAAGAAGGATAACAAGCCAAATTAGGAAATAGCCAAATACATGCAAATCTATATTAGGGCAATACTTGGCCGCGTTAAGTCCAAGAGCTTTCTGCGGCAGTTGCTTTACCTAGGCCGGATAATTCATTAGGTTTTGACTCTGGTAAAGATTAAATGAATATAGCATACATTACATTCTTACTTTCGTCGCAGAAACAAATCTTCCTTGTACCAGCCAGTGTAATCTTCAGAGTTTTCGTTATATAAAACACCTCAAGAAAAATGCACCTCAGTAAGATTTACACTTTATTACTCTAATGATTCTACAAACACTACCACAATGTGATGAAAGACAGAGTAGTCCCGGACTGATTGAGAGCTAATAAAAATCAGTACTGAAAACTGAAAAGAGCACCCTTATCATCTTTCTTTCATTTAGAGCTGATTACTAGGGGATTATAATGCAATCACAGCTATGTGTGAGAGGTAGCTATGGGAACCAGTTTTAACTGTTTATCTAGCCAAAGATCTTAATTTAAGTTTGAACACTCTGATTCATTTATATGTAAGACACCAAGGAGACAAAATGCAGAAGAAACAGATGCGCACTTGTTCTTTCCATTTAACTTCATAAGCTACCAGCCAATTTGTCTTTCAGGGACAAAATTAATTTCTGATGACAATGTGAGCAAGTAATAAACTAGAAGTTCCTGTCCTGGGAAACTTGTTAATGCCATGTAATGTTCTGGAGTTATTTAGGAGGGGAAGAAAGAGATTTGCTCCTGGAGTTACGGGGACGTCTGTAACAGACTTGCCTTTGTCCCAGCTCTTAGTCACCCCTGCAGAGGTTTATGACACCTTTTCTAGAAGTTGAATTGGGAAAGTTTAAAAGAAACCATGTTACTTACCATTTCTTTCCTATGGAGTATTTTTAAACTTCTCATTTTCCTTCATATTCTCCACATGATTCAGAATTGCTCAGAGCACAAACCTCTGGCCCATTGCTTCCCAGCCTTGGCATACAGGCAAGGCGAGTAATGATGAGATGAAAAATGAATCATAAGGCTTCCTTCGTGGGTCCCACGTTGCTAGAGAACACAGCCCTTTGCAGACAAGTGCACTCAACCTGAGGGGCTCGAGGCCATGGCAGACACTTCACAGAGGGGCCCAGGATGTGTGCCAGGACATCTCAGTGATGGGATTCAGTGTGCTAATCTGCTGCCAGCCAGAGAGAAGGGTGCCAGTCAGCTAAATGAAAGGCATGCACATATTTACTTGGATGGGAATTGAGACTGGCCACCTCCTTGAAAGCTATCTATGATGCTACCTATTTCCTCATGTCAGCAAGAATAACCATAATGATAATAATAAAAGCTAGCACTTACTGAACATTTACTGTATACCAGAGAATAAGATGGACACTCTGCATACATTACTTCGTTTAATTAGCTCAAAACCCTATGAAGAAGTCATTTTTATGGCCATTTTTTGGGCAAGGAAACTGAGTCACACAAAACCTAACTTGTCCAGTGTCATGGCTAGCAAATGCAAAAGTCAGCATCTGAACTCCATCTGTCAGACTACAAAACTGATGTTTTCTAGCGCTCTGAAAGGGAAACCTTGACAGCGTTCTTTATCTTGGCCATTAATGTTTTCCCATCTTATTACAGCAGTCACCTCTTATCTGCAGAGGTTGCACTTCAAGACCCCCAGTGGACACCTGAAAGTGAGGATAGTACTGAACCCCATGCAGACTATGTTCCCGCCTATACATACACACCTATGATAAAGTTTGATTTCTAAATTAGGCACAGTGAAAAATTAACAACAATAATAAAATAGAACAATTATAACAATATGCTGTAATAAGTTATGTGAATGTTCATTCTCTCTCTCTCTCTCTCTCTCTGCCTCTCTCTCTCTTTCTCTCTCTCCCCCCTCCTTCTCTCTCTCAAAATATCTCACTGTACTGTACTCACCTATTTTCAGACTCAGTTGACCACGGGTAACCGAAACTGTGAAAAGCGAAACCACAGATAAGGGGACTAACGTACATACCCAGTTTTTTCTGTCTCTAAATTGTGTTCGTCTGTTAACCCATAGGCTCTGTGCTCCGCTCCCCACTCACTCCCACCCCCGACTTCCCCAGCTCGTATTTTTCTGCTCTCCAGGGGAACTCCCCACGGCATAATGGCTATCCATTAGTGTGTTTTTAAAACCTCGCTTTCTCCTATCCTCTGACAGTTTTCATATGCTCCACATGAAGGATCCTTTTCCAGAAATACTTTTGAAGAAAGTCTAAAGTAAGCTGAAAAGTATTACATTTTTCATCTCAACGGGGAAATGGATTTACGAAAAGGAGAGAAGAGCCTGCAGGTCTTTCAGATTTTAAAAAGAATTCAACACACTGCTGCACTGGCACTGGGAACACATCTATCACAGAAACCAAGAGAGCATCTGCATTTACACGCGGAAACGATTCCTTCGTCCTTGATCACGATAATGACTTAGAGTTCCGCTGAGCCTTTCATCCAGAGGGACGCCATGGCCCCTGCAAAAGCCAGCCCAGTGAGAGGCTCCTTCCACCACCAAGGCGCTGCTTCCTCCAAGGTGAAAGGAGGAAACGGCTCTATTAGGGGAAAATTGAAAACGACAAGCAAGCACTGTAAATTCTGTTTCCAAAGGCAACTAAAATAACAGCCCGACTGTCCGTCTTTAATTGCCCCATCTAGAACTTGGGCATAACAATGTGGTCCCGAAGAAACCATCTACAGAGCATTAATAGCAAGACATACATAAAAGAAGGGAGTTGCTTTCTGGGCCTAGAGAAAGCCATGATCTGTGAGCACCAGGACATTTTACTAATTGCCTTATTTCCGGTTTTTAAACCTAGGTCAGGCAACTGGGGGACATTCCCTAAACAATTTCCGCATGCTTCCCCTTGACCTCAGGAGTCCAGTGGGATGAGTGCAATGACAGACACAGGCTGGTTTACTGTCTGGGGCAGCGCAGAGCTGCTTCCCTGGCTGAGTGTAAACGATTGGATGAAACGTAACCAGCATCACCGGCTATTGTTCTGCAGGTCCTGGAACCCAGGGTGAAAGTCAGACTCACACTCAGCAAGGCACAACTCAGAAGGTGCCGTTCCAGCCAGGTGGCGGGTGGGCCCTGGGCTAGCCACACAGCCTTAGCTAATCCGCAGGTGGCAACCTGCCTCTGTCAGGAGGCGCCGCTTGTCCTCTGCCTGGAATTCCTCTCTCCTATTTCCATCCTTATCCACCACCAATACTCCACTCAGGTGTCATCTTCTCCAGGTAGCCTCTCTAGAACTCCTTAAACTTGGGCTAACTGTGCCCCCCTCTGTGTTTCCATAGCATCATGCACATACCTCAGGAACGCCATCGCCCACATTGTATGATAAATAGGCATCATTTTATTGAAGACACACGTGCCACTCACCGTGCTAAGCACTTCACACATAAATATCTCTTTTCACCCGAGGTACTATCATCCCCATTTTACAGGTGAGGAAGTTGAAGGTCAACAAGATTGAAGTCCTGCAACTAGTAAATGGCAGACTTGGGATTTGAAATTAGGACTTTCTGCCCCCACAAGCCACACTTGCCCCCAATGATTTCAGCACCCTGAGGCTGGAATCCTATTGTATCCATTTCAGTAGCCCCAGCACTAGCACTTTCCAGGCACTTATAGGCCCTCAGTGCACACTTATTGTACTGACACCACAGGGGGAAGTTTATGGGGAGCTAACTGACCTATGGTAAGATAGCAAGTGAGCTGGCCTCGGTAGCCTGGCATGCTACCAAACTATTCTGATTTGTCTGGGTAACAATAGAGCTGTTTTTTGTTTGTTTGTTTTTGTTTTGTTTTTTAAAAAAAAAAGAAAGAAAGAAAGTTGAAACGTTTAGGCAGGGTCCTTGATGTCATGCTGACACTTCAGAAAATGTGTTGTCTTCCTGAATTCAGGTGTTCTTTTCACTGAATTCAGTCAAACCGGTTCTGCAGATTGACACAGGAGGTGTAACCTATAGCAATTCAATTGTTATGCATCGCTGCATAATCACTTCTGTCATCCATCCCTGTCCTTCGGCAAGGCTGCTGCCGCCACTGTGGGAGCAGCTGCATATTTCCCCAGAGACTGAGTGTGGTGGAGCACCCCGCGTGGCGTGCAGGGATCATGGTGGCAGAGCCCATCTCCGTGGGATAGCAAGAGGCTATGCTGTCTGACAGGTGCGCAGCCCTGCTCATCCTTCTCCTTTCTTTTCCACATCCCAGAACTCAAGTCCATCCTTTCTTTTGTCTTCATAAGGGTCTCCCTTCCATCCTTTCTTATTGTCCCTGCTACTGACCTGGCACAGGCCATAAGCAAGTTGCCACTGGCCTCCTGACTACAGTTGGCCCAGGTCACTCTGCATGCTGCTGTCATGTCATCCCTACCCTGACCCACTGAATACCTCATCCTGCCTGATCTTCAAAAGCTAGTTTTGATTGCCTTCAGCATAAAGTCTACAGTCTCTTGATGCCCAAGCCCTCCACCAGCTACCTTTCCAAGCTTATTTTCTATGATTCCCCAACTTAACCCTGCTGAGCTTTTAGCTGTTGTCCTCACTGGTCCCCAAACCAGCTCTGCTCTGCACTGGACCCCACATCCATACACACCCTGCCCTTTGCTCAGGCCAGCCCAGTGCTTGCTCCTCTGTGGAATCATCAATGATGGTTGTCTTCTTTGAATTCTCATAGCTCCTGTCCACTTTACAGTCAGTGATCTGGTATATCATCTTAGGTAAATGTATGTTGTTGTTTAACTTTGTAGATATTTGTGTACAGTATTCCTAGGGAAATCATAGGTTCCTTGTGGGTGGAGACCGTCTTTCTCACCTGTCTCTGCCCCAAGAGGACCTAGAACAGGCAGTGTTTTAGTGATTGTTCAATGCCATTTAGCTAGACTGTGCACAATCCATTCCAGGCATCCCAGAGTCCCTGTAATTCCACAAATGTACCATTTTATCTCTTATTTCCAGGTATTTGCGTGAGATGTTCCTTTTACCTGGAACTCTTCAACTTTCACACTCCCTACTCCTCCAGCTCTGGTTTTCCTGGAAAGCTACTTGGCCTCAGCTTAGATATCACTGCTTTCAGTGAGTCCTCCCTTACCTCCATGAGACCAGATGAGGGTTGGATCCCCCAGCAGCTATGTTAACTCCAACCAGTGATAGTTATACTATGTGTTCGTTTTAAGACCCTTTTGATTATGTGTGATGGAGAAGCAACTCAAGCTAAGAAAACTAGGTAATCTATTGGCTCAGGTATCTGCAATGGCCAGGGTAAAGCTGGACTCAAAGTATGTGGCCAGTTTACATTCTCTCTTGGTTTCTCCTCATTCTCTTTCACTTTTTCTCTATCTAGTGGCTCTGCTTCTTATCCTCTACGCAGCAGAAACTAGAAGGGGGAAGAGAGTGCTAGAGGACAGTCTGACTTTGAGGATACTGGGTTTAATCATCACAACAGCCTCCAAGGAAATGGAGCTGCCTTCTCCCAGCAGCCACACAGTAAACCCCAGGGAACTGCTCTCATTGAGCTTGCTTCAGTTTGCAGGTTTATTCCTGGGCTAATCACTGTGGCCGCAGGCATGGAAATGAAGTCTGTAACCTGTCCCCCACCACAGTATCATGGGGAGTAGAGGTGAACTACTATGATTGCCACCCTTCCCAAAACCAATTGGAATTAAAAAAGAGAACTTCTCCATAGGAAAGAGAATCTTATTACAAAAAAAAAAGATACTAGATAAACAAAAACAATATATATTCACTACACAACATGTCTGCCTCTTGCATCCGCTGAAAGCTACTTGTGGATATAACTGAGCTTTGGTCATTATCTGTCCTTGGTACCTGGCACATGGGAATGCCCAATGAATATTTGTTAAATATATGAATGAATGGATTCTCTGAGTGCCAATCAAATACCCTAAGTTCTAGACAAGGGAACACAATGTCCTGTTTTAAAAAGCCTAAGAGTTCATACAGTGTCCACTGGCCACTGCTGTTTTGCTTTCCCAGCCAATGCAGTAGTGGCTACCAGTGGGTTTTTGGAGAACCCACGTTGACTGCTCAACAAATCCATAAAGTATCCAAAGAAGGACCCTAAATTTACCTTAGATCTGGCAAGATGTGAGCCTAAGGTCACTCACCTACCTCCTTAGGCCTGAATCAATCCAATGCTGTGATTGCAAAAATATACAAAGCAGGACTCTATCAAGGCAGAGGGCAACAGGAGAGATGCTTCAGAAAATCAACAAGATGCCTGTGTTTCTCACCAGATGGAAGTAAAGAAATGTGGTAAGTGAGTTGCTTTATTTGACCATTCTGTTAGTATATGCTAACAACCTAAGAATATTCCACTCTGAGATTATAACAAAATTTGGCTTCTATGCCCCTACTCAATGGCAAGCTCTTAGAACACAAGGACCCTATCTTTAACTACTTTGTAATTCCCAAAGTGATTGGCACAACAAAGATGCACAGAGAGGCTGGAACTAAAGTACCTCAATCTATCTGGAGTTTTTATAAATCTAATTCTGCAAACCCAAATCTGATATGCTACTGAGTTTCAGAGACAGTGCCATCACCTTGATTGTCTCGTTGCTTCCAGAAGAACTTTATTTATAATGATGGAGTTCTTGTATTTCTTCTTAGGCCCTATCATTAACATAAACAAAAATGCTTTTAAAATCTATTTTAAAATGTGGGTCTTACCCATTTTCTTGTCATCTGCCAAATGCCTGTAGTTTTTCTAATGAATTAGGCACCACAACATACAATAAATGTGGTGCTCATACCCACTGGTCCATCTTTACATAATTTTGGCCAAATGCATGCGTGTGCGCACACATACACATACATACACACACACATCTTTAAATAATAAGTTCCTTTGGAATCCCTATGGGGTATGATATGAGAAAGCTATATTCCTTAGTCTCAGGATGCCCAGGCATTCAAAAAATTTTGGAACAAACTTTAAGAAGGTTTATTTTAAACCTTAAATTCATTAAAATTTTTGGTTTATTACTGTATTAGTGTGTTTTTACACTGCTGATAAAGACATACTCAAGAGTGGGCAATTTACAAAAGAAAGAGGTTTAGTGGGCTTACAGTTCCACATGGCTGGGGAGGCCTCATAATCATGGCAGAAGGCAAGGAGGAGCAAGTCACATTTTATGGGGATGGTGTCAGGCAAAAAGAGAGAGAGCTTGTGCATGGAAACTCCTGTTTTTAAAACCATCAGATCTTGTGAAACTTATTCACTATCACGAGAACAGCATGGGAAAGGCCCATCCCCATGATTCAGTTATCGCCCACCAGGTCCCTCCCACAACATGTGGGAATTATAGAAGCTACAAGATAAGATTTGGGTGGAGACACATAGCCAAACCCTATCAATTAATAAGTACACCTTGGTGTAAAACAATTGGTGGTATTGTCATCTAATTTATTTTCCAAAGACTTCTGTTAACTTTATAACAAAAAATGGTAACTTTTTAATAAATACCAAAGATATAATTAACTAATAATCTTCTATCTGGTCTTTGCACCATCATTCTTTCTTCCTCCTTCACAACTTGGATTCACAAACACTTCTTAAACACTTTGTAGCCTCTTAAGGAGAACTCTAATTATGTATTTATTCTCCTAATCTCCTGGCAAGTCTATAATTCAACTATCTTGGCTGGTATTCCAGAACTTCCCTAAGCTCCCAGCTCTCTTGCTAACTGACCACTTCCTGCACTGTTACCACATGGACACTCTGCACTCGGCTTTCCGACTCACCCACCAAACACTGAATACAGCAGGCTCTGCCTCTTGGCCATAATATACTCTTAGCCATAATATATTATTTGCCTCAATTATTTGGCCTCTCTTGTTCACCAGTCAAAATTCTACTTTTTCTTCAAAGGACAAACTATGTCCTACAGACATAAGAAGGCTTCCCTGAGCCCCTAATCCTAGAGTTCCCAACCTGTGAATTCATGACTCTGAAGGTCTGGCCTCTGACCTAGCACTTAGGTACTGACATCTACCTTATCTCTGTTTTCCCCTAATTTTCCCTGCATATATTTGCAACTCCATTGGGTAATTAACATAATGAGCACAGAAATTAGTTTGTTATACTTCCCTTTGTTACTCAGCCCAACATTGTAATAGTTTCTCAACAAATGTTTAATTAAAAAAAAAATTCTGGCTGTTTTCTGATATATCCAAAGAACATTAGAAGAAAAAAGTCTTCTATTTTAAACCACTTAACTATTCCTTCTTTAATACAGGATAAGTATGAGCTAAAAAGATAGTTAACTAAAGAGTGAGTGGAGTTCTAATTAAGAAAGTTCTCTCCTGAGAATTGACTTCCTCATAGAGTATAGGGTTAGGAATTTATTTAGGAAAGGGGAGGACAGACTATAAGGCAGGAGTCTCATGCATGGGTCTTTCCTGCTGTTTACTTCGAGGTAGTGCATACACCCAGGAGAGCAGATACATCCATATTCAGAGACAAATTCAAAATTATAGAACAAAGAGCTCTGGTTCATGATGATGTTCTGAGCACAGATATCTGCCTTCCCTTCCTCCAAAGATCCTATAGAAATTATAGAAAAGATGTCTTTGAAAATAATGAAACCAAAACTGTTCAAGAAAAGTAGAATGCAACGTAGTAGAAATGGAGGAATTCCTGGACAACACAAAGCACATGACACTAGAATGACAGTGAAATTAGAACTGAGGAAGCTGCAAAGAAGTCCTGGACAAGTTCCAAGCTCAACAAATGCAAAGCTGGAGGGGTAGGGAGAGGTAGCAGGGTGGGGAGTGAGAAACCGTGGAGCAATTAATTAAAAGAACTGCATTTGGAACAGCTGAACCAATGAGGCAAAATTTCTCCACACCCCTCGCCCATGCCTGCAGATCAGTTAACAATTTAGTGGCTTTTGCCTTCCAGTTAAAGCCAGAATTTCTCCCTAGAAAAGGGGAGTATTCTGCCTAGATGGGGGTCCTGTTTTGGGGCTGGGCACTGAGGTAGAAGCAGAGTAGAGCTGGAGAGAATTCTGGACTTCTGCAACAGCTGCCAAGAAGAAAACTGTAAAATGTAAGGTGGCTCAGCCTTAAATATTAGATAACCAGTTATCCTGGGTGACTCAGATTGCTCCAGTTTATGTTATAATCTCCACACAATTAACATTTTTCCTTTCACTCTCAAATATATCCTAGCTTGAATTATAAGTTATGTAGTCACTTTATCCATGAGTGAAAAACAATGAAGCCACATTTTTCAAACCCAAGCCCAGGCACTGTATAAGGATTCGATCCTTCCCAGACTTGTCTGTCTGTTCAAATCATCATCCATACATTGGGCTCTCACGTCATTTGTCCAACACAAGACTTGGATGCCATAGTAAACACAAATGCAAATGTGGGTTCTTACATGTTTGTCATATTGGGTACTTCAGAATGTGCAATTGATATTTTAAAAGATTGTCACTAAAATGAAAACCAAATTTTAAATTCTCTTAAATTTTAGGACTCGTCAACTCCTAAGAATATATAGTAGAGACACATTCCAAGAATTACTAAACATTTAAGGAAATGATGAAAGCAAAGAAGGAGGAACAATTTACCTTATAGGGAACAGAGATTATTCAAAAAATAAAATAACACTTTAAAAATTCAATTAATTTCAGAAGAGATTCAAGAAGACAACATATTCAATAACTAAAAACAAGGTGCTGTTTTTCTTAAATTGTTCAGAGAACAAAAAGGAATTATTGGAAATAGAAAAACATAATATCTAAATAAGAAATTTAATGGACAATCTGAATAACTGAATACACTATGGATGACAAATGGAGATCTGGAAAACTCCAAGAAATCTGTCAAAATATGGCACAAACTGACAAGATAGTAAATGTGATAAAAAATAGAGATTATGGAGTCAGTAACTGGCTAATCAGAATTCTAGAAACATAGGACAAAATCTACAGAAGAAAAGAAATAACCAAAGACATAATACAAGAGAAGTTTTTGCTCTGGTGGAAGACACAAGTCTTCAGATTTAAAAGCCAGACCACATGATGAGCAGTGTGAATTAAAAAAAAAAAGAAAGAAAGAAAAAGAAAGATCCATTTCAAGATATATCCTGATGAAATTTCAGGAAGCCAAGGATAAAGAGAAAATCTTACACTACCATAGAGAAAAAATAGACTATTCACAATAAAGGGTAGATTGACAGATTTCTTAACAATACTTGATGCTAAAAAGTAAGTAGAGTAGTGCATTCAAAGTCCTAAGAAAAAAGTATTTCAAAATTAGAATTCTGTATTCAACTGTAGGAGGGAAAGGTAATATTTTTCTTCACCCATCACAAGGATCATGACAGACACTCCTATAACAAAAGACAGGTTAGCAGGAGGAAAACATAACAAATTTATTCAACAAAGTTTTATGTGGTATAGGAGCCTCCAGATTTTCCCTGAATTTTCCCCGAAAATTCAGGGAAAACTGTATTTTTTTTATGCTGAGTCTGATGAAAGAAGTGGCTAGTTGTGGAGAAACATGACTGGACAAAAAGGGTATGATCAAATGGTAACAAATTGAGAGAGGAACCCCACAAGGACTGTTTGTTCAGATTCTTCTTGGCCTGCCTTTGTAGCATTTCTTACCTCCAGGTATGGAGTAGGACGTGTGTCACATGAAGGCCTTATGACCTACTTTCAGAAGAGGTACTTTGGAGAGTGATTTTTCTAGGTTTCATGGCTTGCTTTGGGAAAGAGGAATTCTAGTTTCTTATGACCCATCTCTGGGGAGAATGAGAGAAGGAGAAAAGGGAGTGGGGAGATCAGGAAGGCCTTGCTTCTGAAGTTCTCCTTTCTCTTTCAGTTCAAAGTACTCAGCATGCCACAGCGCCACATTTTGAGATATTGTGTTCTGAGCCCTGAAACAACTAAATGGTGTGTGTGTGTGTGTGTGTTTGTGTGTGTGTGTGTGTGAGAGAGAGAGAGAAACGGGATAAAATAAAGATATCTGAAAAACTGCAAAGGCTAAAAAGTTTGCCACTATCAATTCTATGTGAAAAATTACTCAGAAAAGCAAACAAACAAAGAAGTCAAAGATAGACAACATGAGAGATTTTTTAAAAAGAGTCCAGTTTAGCCAGAAGACATGAATACAGCTAAAAAGGCATTTTAAAAGAATCCCTTTGACCTTAACAGTCAGAATTCTCACTTGAGGGAAATACAATGGTGACCCAGGATTCGTTTTTTATTCTTTAGACCCAAACACAGACTCATGGGTTGTGTAGTGAATAATATTTGCATAACCATAGGACTGTTTTTTAATTTTTTAAGTCAAACTATGAACTCAGTACAGAAAACATATAATCACCAAAAATGTAAATGTAAACTTTAACAATGTGAAAATGACATAATTAATCAAAATTGGGAGAAAAAGAGAAGAATTACAAGAAAGTGTAAGTAAATTAATCTAACTTCATGTTGCATAGCAAGGAGTCAATAGATCCAAAGTTGATAAATTAGTGGGTAGAAGTACACTACTTGAAGTTATAACAGTAACTATGACAAGAACTAAAGAGTTAAACACTTTTAACAGTTATTACCTATGAGTGGCTTGTTATCTTATAGCACTCCCCATTTTACCATTCTTTACATGCATTTGTATTATTTTTCTAATTTAAAATTAATATCTTTCAAGCTTTGGATTATGTTCCTTCACAATCTCCAAAGACCAAAAGAAATTATTTATTTTGAAATATCTCTTTTTGACAAAAATTGAGCCATCCACCCAATTAGAATTAATCACTGTAGTTCTAAGGAAAACTCATCGTTGACTGGGCAGGCTGTTCTAACTAGGCCGTGGCAGAATGAAAGCTCTTAGAAGGCCCCGTTGAAAGTAGAAAGGCTACTTTATGTGGCCAGTTTCCACCGCATCTTTCCATATTAATTGGTGACAGGGACAGCCACCAGCCACAGGATGGTTCTTATGGCGAGACTCACCCCTTTCAAGTGTGTTGCGTTTTTATGCAGGCATTATCTCCCTGGGGTAGGTGTGGACAGAATTATTATTATTTCCACATCATAGATGATCAAATGGGCACACCAAGAAATTAAGTGGAAAAGTCCCAGGACTTAAACCCAGTTACTCTAACTCCCTTATCACACTCAGATAAGAGGACAGGATTTTTACATTGCTGAAGGCAAGGAAATGAAAAGGCTGCAGCTTCTATTTACTCAATGACCATAAGGTTAATGAGAAAGCCATCAACCTTCACCACACACATATCCCCAAACCATTATAAATTCAATTAATCAAAGTTTGGAAGAAACCAATAAAATATCCCTTTTTCTTAGCCTGATAGCTTGATCTGAACTATGAGTTCAAAAACAAAAATACTCTTCTGTAATCTGAAGAGATCTTAAACAATTATCTTTTGTACTCCTTTCTCTACTATGAACAGTTATAAAAACATGCTTTTAGAAATAACCAGTTTACTATTATTTAGTGACCAATTATGTAGTTGGTGCATTATCCAGACCTTTTACAATCTGTTGTTTTACATAATGATTTTAATGTTTCCTTTTGTTTTCCACTCTTTTACTATTCCCAATTTCCTCAATCATCATTACTATATGTCCTGTTAAGAGTTTTGACTGAAAAAAAAAAAGTACACTAAGTTTGTGGTATTTGCTGGGAATTTCATCTCTCCATGTTATGCATCCCTCCCACTAGCAGAAGAAAGAATCAATGTTGGAAACAACCTGTTTCATATCAGATTTGAATACCATTGACTTAACTTGAAAATAAATCTTGATCCTTATCAAGGGAATTATTTTTCTTTTGGGGGTACGGGAAAGTTTTCTTTAATATTTTTCTATCAGTTTTATAAAAATGGGGGTGGGAATTGAAAAAATATTATGTATATTCTCCAAAGCAGAAACAGTATCCCTAAACAATTAAAAAAAAAAAAAGTCAGTGGTTACCAAGTAGACAAGATATGTCCCCGTGCATGCTCTCCCAAAGTCCTCCTCAGCCATACATCAGAGAAAATCTGCCTGGGGAAAAAAATAAACAAATCAGTTGTGGCTTGGTGGGTCATTTTCAACCCCAAGCCTCTTCCATTTCTTCCTCCGTTTCACTCTGGAAAAAAAAAAGAAGATTCTTGGCTTCACAACTGAAGACTTGAGGGCTAGCTGTAAAATGAAGTTTGTCTTCCTTTCCAGTTCTGCAACACTTTGCAAAAATGCACAGATTGTGGAGGGTTTAAAGCTAAGGAAAGAGCAAGAGCAGTTGAGATGACTGATAGTAAATTGATGTGGTTACTGGGTAGAAGGAAGGATAAGCTTTCCTTAGCTTGAGTCTTAAACTGGGCTATCTCTTCCTAAGGCTAATGAGGGGCTACAAGAAGATATATTCTTTCCCCAAAACCTCTCCTCTCACATGCCAGCCCTCCTCCCGGTCACTGTGCCTGGAATCTGCTGAAAGTTTCAATCCTTGGGAAAAAGATCTGTGCTTTACCAGGCTTTCTCCTAAGTACAGATTGTCCTGAAGCACTAACAAATGAAGCTGTTGTCTGTTATCCTCTGGGATGAGTTTTTCAAGTTGTCTTCCCCAGAATAAATTGTAAAAGGAAATGGGCTGGGCAGGGAGAGGGAAGTTTTTGATGAGTAGTAAAATTGGAAGGATAAGCCCGGAGCTTACAGCCCTGCGCAGGGAAGGGAAAAGGAAGGAAACTGATATTTACTAATGATTATGTTTTCCAGGTGCTATCTTAGGTGCCTTACCTACAGCCTCATAGCAACCCCTCAAAGTAGAGATAACTGTTTTCATTTTCTAGAGAAGAACATAAAGGCTCAAAGAGGTTGTATAACTTGCCTATTTCAGTTGTCTGTTACTGTATAACAAACTACCCCAGAACTTAGTGGCTTAAAACAATAACTGATTATTTCTTACAATTTTGTGGATTGACTAGGACTCAGCTAGACATTTCTTCCCAACGGTCTCACTTGAATCTCTTAGATGTCACTCACATGACTGGTGCAAGGGACAGCCACTAGGCTGGGTGCAGCTGGGATGCTGAAGTCCAGGACTTAACTCTCTTTTTATGTAGTTGTAAGGCCCCTCCCTCTCCAGCAGAAAAGCCAGACTTCTTACATGGGGGATCAGGGCTGTGAAGAGAAGGAAGCAGAAGCTGCCAGTCATCTTAAAGCCTAGTCTGGAACTGGCATGACAGCACGTCCACCATATTCTATTGGTCAAAGCCAGTCACAAAACCAGCCTAAATGCAACAGCACCTCTGAAAAAAAGACAGTAACTAGAAACTTGCAACCATCTCTAAACTACCCTGTTGCTTAAGGTCACACAAGGGCAACAGACTCAGAATTTTTGACAGGACTTAATGCTTCCAGATCTGTGGGTGTGGGACAAGGATAATGCTGCAATGAGGACTCAAGGCTATAAGGGAGTTACGGGTGTGGGGAGGGTCACAAGACAAGGGCAGGGACAATAAACGGCTAGAGGAGGAGGCTAGTGAATGAAGTCCCCAGGAAGGCTCCATACTGTCCTGAATAGATGAATTAAGTGTTATTCATCTGGGCCAAGGCTTCAGTGCAGACTCAGATCTCCAGAGGAGATCATAGAGTCAATGGAACATTGCACAAGCATTTTGAGTAAATAAAAATGCCCATCTCCACTTGAGGAGCCATTTGGCAGGTGAGGCAGAAAGCTATGCAAGTGTGCCTCATCTATTCTGTGAACCCCAAATCACTAAACATAGGCTACAGTCACATTTATTCAACTTATACCTTCAAGGCAATGCCCTTTTCCCCACCTTCAACTCATTCATTTATTTATTTGTTCCCACAACAAAGTACTATTGAACATCTACTAAATCAAACACTGTGCTGAGGGCTGGGGATACAGCAGCAAACAGACTGCGGAGGGTTTAAAGCTGAAGAAAGCAAGAGCAGTTGAGATGACTGATAGTAAACTGATGCGGTTGCTGGGCAGAAAGAAAGATAAGCTTTCCCTTAGCTTGAGAATGGAGTCTTCAATTGGGCTATGTCTTCCCAAGTCTAACGAGGGGGCTACAAGAAGGCACATTCTTTCCCCAGAACCTCTCCTCTCACATCCTGGCCCTCCTCTCCTTTCCCTCCATGGAACTTACATTTTTTAGTGAGAGTGATAGGTAATATACAAAACCAGCAAGTAAATAACAAGTATCTTCTGTAGTGATTCCACTGGAGTTTGAGAGTATGTGGTGGGGGGGAATGGGAGGGGGATCAATTTTATTTACAATAGAATAGTCAGAGAAAGCCTCATGGAGAAGGTGGCATTTGAACAAAGACTGCAGGAGGTAAGAGAAAAGAGCTTTCCAGAGGGAAGAGCAAGAGGCAAATACCTGGAGCTGAAGGGCACAAACATTCACCCTTGGATTCATTAATTTAGCAATATTTATTAAGCACCTACTACTCACCAGCATTGTACTCAGCAATGAGTATACAAAGATACATAGAGGTCTCTACCCTCAAGGAGCTGACTATTTAGAAAGGGAGACAGGCAAACAAAAATTCCCCCATGGCATTAAAAAACGTGATAATGGGTGAAAACAATGTCTCAGCAGGCAAGCTGCTCAGCTTAGCTGAAAATTGTTCTCAGTCCATCTGTTGGTGGATCAGAGAGACAAGGGTGGTGTTTTGTACTTGACATATAATCTGCCCATATCCTCAAATATTACAGAATCATAATTTTTATTAAATGCAAATTTTATTATTGCACTTTAAAGCAAAAGTGCTGGGTAAACTGCATAATATAATCACCATATGACTATCACTTTGAATTAGTATTGCAGATACTTCTAACTACTTAATTATTTATTTTTAAAATATATTCCAATATTTTAATTATGTTCAGTTAAGTGTACTTGAATATTTGCGGCACTCTGCATTATTTATATTAGAGAAAAAGCAGCCTAAGTCAACTTGCCCTGGCATTCCATAATTTGTGCTTGCACATCTCTAAAATAGATTTATATATAGCTATCAAATGGTTATTCTGGATATGCTATGATTTAAAATTTTTATCTGAATTTTATTTTAATGTACCACAAACATAAAATTTATTGGTTTCTTTATACTATTACATGTCTTATCTGATTATTCATATTCAATATTTGCAGAATACTAACTAGAGCTGCACACTCTTCAATTAGATACAAATACGTAAATTTCGTGACACTCATCCTAACCCCCACTCCACCCTACCCCTGCCTCATTCCTGGAAATAGTCTAAATTTGGATGAATCAAATTCTCTGGCAGCCCAGGGGTAAAGAGTAAGGGAAACTTTGTCAGCTTCGAACAACACCATTGCGACAGGGAGAAGGGAGATATCAGAGACCCCAAGGGCAGTTACTGTCCTGCACCAAGAAGCATAGCATAAGACTGCTAGAAAGGAAGAATCTGGATGGAGAAGCTTACACAGATGTGGTCTCTACTATAACTAGTCTGAAAAATAATGCAGGCTGCTCTGTTCTTTGGTATCTGTCCAATGTCTTTCCTAGTTTCTAAATTCATTTAGAACTCATTTCTATCTACAGGATAAAAAATATTAAAGTTACAGTATTTCAATAACCCTCTTTATGTTATACAAATCCAGTAGACAGACGCCCACTAAAGAGATTACAGCTTGAATACTTAATCCCAATTTGGATGTTTTTAAACAAGGCAAACCTGGCCTTAAATGCAATGCACGCAATTTAGCTAAGTATAAAATATTAATGCGCAAACATGGCTTTAAATATAGCCAGAGAATCTGGCAGGAGGAAGCCACCCAACAGCCCCCTCTACACATCACTCTCTCAAATCAAAGGCTGGGTGAATAATGAACATACCCATTTCCAGGTCGAAAGTACAGGTGGATCGTGACAGACCATCTCAAATCCTGGGAAGGGAGGGCTGCTAAGAATGACAGCCATTTCAGAAAACAGGCCTGGGTTAGCAGTTTTATTCAGACAGGGTTTGGCCTCCTAACCTCTCCTGCTTTCCCTGGACTCTCTTTGAAAAAGGGTGACTATATTCTTTTTTTTTTTTTTTTTTTTGAAACAGAGTCTCACTCTGTCCCCCAGGCTGGAGTGCAGTGGCGCGATATTGGCCCACTGCAACCTCCACCTCCCAGATTCAAGCGATTCCCCTGCCTCAGCCTCCCGAGTAGCTGTGATTACAGGCACATGCCACCACAACCAGCTATTTTTTTGTATTTTTAGTAGAGATGGCATTTTGCCATGTTGGCCAGGCTGGTCTCAAACTCCTGGCCTCAAGTGATCTGCCCACCTGGGCCTCCCAAAGTTCTGGGATTACAGGCGTGAGCCATGGTGCCTGGCCAGGACCAGTATATTCTTGATGCTCAGGGATGTGGTTTGTACCCAGGGCAACACAGAACAGGGTTACAAGCATGGGCTCAGGTGTCAGATTACTTAGGTTCAAATTTCTCCCTGCAACACTTGTTAGTTGGGCCAACTGGGCTTAATCTCTCTGTGCCTCCATTTCCTCATGTGTTCATTTGACACATTATAGTAGTAAATCAGACCCACGATATAAAGTCATTATGATAATTAAAATGCACATGGTACAATGCCTGGCCCATGGGAGTAAGATTTAGCTATTGTTATAGAGGTTACTACTAGAAAACCAGAGAGCAGGGCTTCTTGCACTGCGCTGTACAGTGGTAGTTTGCAGGGCGGAAAAGGTTATCATCCATTTCCCATTCCACCCCTTCATCTGCCCTCATCTCCTTTGTTTACCTTGTGCTTTGCCTTCCTCTTTAATCACTGTACAGAATATTTGAGTCCAGTAAATATCTGTTGCGTGAGTGAACTCCCAGGCTACTAACCCCCAGCAACACTTCCTGCTGTGAAACACTCACCATATCCTCGAAAGGCAACATGAGTGAAATGCTCATAGCTACTCCTAGCACCAGCCTGGCACATTTTGGATGAACAAAATCATACTGGATGAGATACATAAAGAAGAAATAGAAGAAAAAAGAAAGGAGAGAGGGAGGAAGGAACGAGAAAAAGGGAGAGAGCAGGAACATAGGGTCCTATCATTGAGGAAGCTAGAAACTATACTTGCAGTACTGTGATAAAAAGATGGTACTTTAAAATAACATACTATCCTTTCCTTCACTCACAATCAAGATTTACTTGCATTTTATACTGAATATGGCAATACAATTATAAATTTCATATTGTAAAATGTCTTGTTATAGGAGCCTCACAATAATAAACACTTCTATTCTTCTCATCCATAAGTGGAAGTAAAACCCACACAAGAACTAGAAATGCCAGTTAAATAACTCCCAAGGGTTGTCTTTCCTTCTCTGAAAACTTCAATAATTTCATCAAAAATTAGTTCTATTAAAATATCACAGTTTTATCTTCACAAAGATAAAACTGATTCTTCCCACCTTGAGTTCCTCAGCTAACTCCGACAGTGGCCAATCCAAGCTTGGAAACTTGAAGGCGTGCCTGGTTCTTCCCTCTCCCCACAATGAGGGAATTGAACAGTCTGTCACAAAACAGGAAGCCAGAACAGCTAAGCTCTGGTCCCAACTCTATTCTTCCTTGAGCTCCTTAACAAGTTTCCTTAATTATAAAATAGAAATAATTTCTGCTTCATCAGTCGTTGCAAAAATTAGGTAAGGTAGGAACATATTGGTGAAGCAACTGGTATATAATAAGTGTTCACAAATGTTAATATCATTATCATTATTCGTATTTTTATTAAGCAGGGAGGTGAGTTTGGACAAGTCATTTAATTTCACTTAGTCTCGTCTTCTTGATCCATAAAGCCAGAGTTCTGACAAAATTCTCTCTAATGTCATTTCTGGCTATAAAATGATACATTTTTGAAGAGCTTTGTAGTTTTAAAAAGCACTTCTGTGTACATTCATTCATTTTCACTGCTTTTGGGGGTAGGTATTGTTTCCATTTAAAAGTTAGGATATGGAGACTAAAAATAGCTAAGGAAATGATTCAAAATAATTTATGTCAACTGGTAGAAAAGTGAGGACTCAAATCCTGGTTTTCTGACACCAAAACCATGTTCCTTCCTGTGCACAGCACTGATCATCTTCTCAAAGCTGCATGCAACCATCTCATCCTTCATGTTCCTTCCTGGGCACAGCACTGATCATCTTCCCAAAGCTGCATGCAACCATCTCATCCTTCACGTTCCTAGTGTCACCGTCACCAATCCGACCCTCAGTCAGCCATTCATTCATTTGCTCATTCAGCAGATATGTATTGATTGGGAGGCTGAAGCAGGTGGATCACTTGAGGTCAGGAGTTTGAGACCAGCCTGACCAACATGGTGAAATCCCATCTGTACTCAAAATACAAAAATTAGCCAGGCATGGTGGCACACACCTGTAGTCCCAGCTACTCCAGAGTCTGAGGCAGGAGAATCACTTGAACCTGGGAGGTAGAGGTTGCAGTAAGCTGAGATCACACCACTGCACTCCAGCCTTGGCGACACAGCAAGACTTCGTCTAAAAAAAGAAAAGGGTATGTATTGAGTGCCAGGCAGATATATATACTGAGAATACAATGGTAAGCTAAAAAGATTTATTTCTTCCCTCATAGAGTTTATAGTCCAGTAGAGGAGGCAGATGTTAATTAGATAATCATGGAAATAAATATTAGATTTAAAGAATGGTAATAAGATACATGTAGGACTCTGAACACACATAACAGAAATCAAGCTAAATTGGAGAAGTCAGTGAATGTTTCCCTGAGGAAATGACTGTTAGGAAAGTTTCAAAGAATGAGGTGGAGGGAGAGTCTGCCACACAGAATGAACAGTGTGTGCAAAGGCCCTGAGGTGGGCGGAAGCGTGGCACATTTAGAAGACTCAGAGACGGTCATTACAATTGAAACTACAAAAGCAAGGGGTAACGTGATTCAACATCAAGCTGCTTTGTTTTTATCATAAGAACAATGAGAAGCAGAAGGGTGACATGACTAGATGTTAATTTTGCAAATGACATTCCAACTGCAGTGTCTGAAAGATGGATGGGGGAAGGGCGAGGGTGGATTCCAATGGTCTGCTTAGGAAATGTTTGCAGTTTGCGGGTGAGAGAAGACTAACAAAGCTAGGTTGGGAGTAGTGATGGAGAGATGCTGGTGCAACCTGGAGGTATATGAGAGGATAAACTAAAAGGATATAGTAGTGGATTCAACGTGGGATTATTTTGACAGGCTCCCAACTGTTCTTCCACTGTCTGCTGTTTCCAGTCTATGAGCCATTCCATGCGTCACTGCAAAACAATTGCTCCTTCAATACTGATTTTCCTCCAGATATTATTCATTGCCCATTTTTCCTTTTTTTTTTTTTTTTTTTTTTTTTTAACAATCTCACTCTATTACCTAGGCTAGAGTGCAGTGGCACCATCTCGGCTCACTGCAACCTCTGCCTCCAAGGCTCAAGTGATCCTCCCATCTCAGCTTCCCAAGCAGCTGGAACCATAGGCATGTGCCACAACACCTGGCTAATTTTTCTTCTTCTTCTTCTTTTTTTTTTTTTAGATATGGGTTTTCACCATGTTGCCCAGGCTGGTCTTGAACTACTGAGATCTAGTGATCCACTCACCCCAGCCTCCCAAAGTGCTGGGATTACTATTTTTCTATGTATGGTTTTCTCTTACTACTTAGATTCCCTCCCCTCTATTCTCCACATATACAAAGTATATCCATCTTTCAATGCTTAAGTCTTTCCTCATTCATTAAACAATCATCAAATGTTTATTGAGCACCTATTTTACTCCACACATTGTTTTAGGTGATAAGGATATGGGAGTGAGTAAAAAAATTCCCTGACCTCATGGAACTTATATTCTAGATCTCTCCTGATCCCTCATCTCTTCTGAACACATGCCAAACATATAGATTATATCTCACAAGTTCGTGATGTTTTTATATTTTTTCTATTTTTCCTACATCCTTAGGTAAAACTGAACTTCCTTGAAAGCAAAGACCAATGTTTTCGTTGCCTTCCAAATTTCCTACAACATCATCTGTAACATACAAATGACCTAAATGAAGCAAAAGATCATTGATAGTAATATAGAAGACTAGGATTTGTAGAATTACAAAGTGCTTTCACATTCATTATATCATTAGGACGATCTCCAAAGTATAAAGCACTATTGGAAATGCATTGTTGTCATTGTTAATATTGTTGTTGTTGTTGTTGTTACCATTCTTTGTATTGTGAACCAATAACAGAAACATCAACAACACTTACGTACTAGGTCTATTCCCAGTCCTGTTTCTGGCAAGTTGTAAGTAGTAATTATGCTTATAATGGAGAATTACATGGAAGACAATATTACTTTGAAAATCCAGTATCCATCATTGAAGAACAATGGACATCCACTGATAGTATTCAAAAATAACAGAGGTTGAAGGTATATAATTGTTTATTTACTGCTCCATTCAGCTACATACAGCAAGGCTAAGTTCCGAAAGAAAACCTCTCAATAGATGATCCCATCTCACCTTTTATTACAGCCCTTGTATTTGTGAAAGTATCATTTTCGCTAGTTGGGAGATTGTCCAAACATCTCCAAGCACACTGCGATTCGAGGCCACAGACCCAGAAGGCTTTGTGATATCCTATCTGCAATTGTTAATATACACTCAGTCCCCCAACCTCCAGAGAACAAAGATTAAAACTGCCATCTTTTAGACAGGGATTACACTTTGTGGGAATCCATAGAATAACAGATTCGGAAAGAAAATGAAAACATAATTTGTGGACAAAGACATACTGTTTTCCTTTAAAAATTAGCTGAAAGTCAGTGTGTCAATAAAGTCCCTGTGTTGTCTTCTATCACAACCAACATCGCGCAGTGACCTGGCTTGAAGGTTTTCCATGAATTTTTAAGTGAGAGCTTTAACAAACAGTTCTAAGAATACCAGACACCCACAGTTACCACACTTCATATAAAATAAGTAATATAGGCCTTAGGTGGCGTATTACTTCATATTTTTCTAGAAAAATGTTAAGAAGTGATTATCAAGGACTTAAAGATCAACACAAAGAACCACATTAAAAATTATAAGGACCCCCAAATGCCTGTGAAAATTAACTTTAGAGGCACATGTTTTAATAAAATTTATTGTTCTATGTGGTTACAAAAATCATTGTTTAATATATATAGCTTAGCCATTTGAACTCATCTCCAATTTGGCATTTAAATTACTCTCCAATTAGGTAATCATCCTGGTCACATTTGGGAGGTGCCAGTTCTTGCCCTGTTCTCTGGGAATTTCTGTTACTCCCCCAGGCTACAGATGATTAATCCAGAGCTGGACACTTGACCCCAGCTGGGCCAACCAAATTCTCTACTGGGTATTTAGAGTGGGAATCAAGGGAGCATTTATCAGACTCTGAAGAAGCCAAGACATGTAACATATAGTCTCTTCCTGTTATCTGAGAAGCAGAGAAACCCATAAGGAGAGAGAGGAGAGGAAAGAAAGGAGAGAAAAAATAAAAAGGAGGAGGTGGAAAAGGCAGATGAATAAATCAGAGCAGAAATGAGAAATCAGATCCCTGCTTTTTAGGAAGTTTTCAGGTCCATTCTCATCCTACATCCTGGCTAAATTCCTAACCTTGGGCTCCATGAGATGTCCTGGAATTCTTATAATAAACTTCCTCCTTTTTGCATAATCAAGTTTGTTTCTGTTGCTTGCAACCCAAGAGCCTTATCCAAAATACTTTTTAGAAATGTAGCTTGGTCTCAAAGGCCATGCATTCATTTATTTCACAATCATTTGCCAAACCAGGCACTAAAAACACAGACGTCACTTAGTCAAAATCTTTAACTCCAAAAACCTTATATTTAATGGGGCAGACAGAAATACATTTGAAAAACACACACAACGTAGGTAAATACCTCAAGTAGGCAGCAGATTCAATGATAAAGGAATGTATAGTGAACAGAGGAGTTACAAAGCCAGGGTGGTGAGCCTCACCTGGGGAAATCAAGGAAGGCTGCTGAAAGGAGATCTCAGAAGATGGCTAGCGCAGCCGAGGGGGAAGCTTATCCCACAGAAGGACAAGCACACACAGACATGAGCAGGATGGAACAATCTGGCATGCTTAGGGAGCTATAAAGATTCCATGTGCTGAAGCACCTGGTTCAGCAAGGGCACAAGGAGATGAGACAGGAGTAGGGAGGAGCAGAAGGGCAGTGTGGCATTCAACGTAATGTTAGGCTCAGGGCACTCATCCCCATGGAGAAAAAGCTCAGAGCCTTTGTTGCCCCCTCATTAGCCCTCTTATTTCCATGAGGATATGGAGGTGGCACATACCTCCCTTTTCAGACAAGAAAAATGAGCCACTTGACAGACTTGTGGGACTTCTTCCTGTGATCATCTGGGAACTCTGGACCAAGAGCTCCAAAGCACAGTGAACGATGTTGATTCTTGCTCAGTCACAGAAAGATTCAAATGAGGATATAACCTGCGAAAGTAGCCCCAAAGCTCTGGAGTCTGGGGAAGTAACAGGATAGAAATTACAAATTGGGTTTCTTGGATATAGGCACACAATTATAAAAAATTACATCAGGATATAGATCTCAATAGAAGTGCCTTTTTGGACATTTTAATGAATGCTTTTCAGATATATCTGTGGGTCTGAGACTAATGGGAAAGAAAAACAAGGAAAAATTTTGGGAGGAGTATTAAATATCATGAAGAGTACCCCAAAGTATCACAGGCTGAAACAGGAAGAAAGAAATAAAGAAGAAATCCAGAGACAGGAGAAATGTAGACAAAATAGTGGAAACAAAGTTCAGGGGAAGAAAGCAGTAAATTTTGAAGGAAGCACTACATTAGGATGAAATGAGGTAGAATCAGATACCCAAAGCAAGATGTAGAAATAAAACTAATTTCCCTAGTTGAATTCTCCACTCAAAGTTGTTGGGAAAAAAATACTTTCAGGAGGGAAACAGAACAGGTGGGACCAAGAGTTTCCATTCTTAACTATTCTAAAACAGTGATTGACAATTGCTTCCTCTGAATTAAATTATTTCATCTTAGTGAACCAGATGGTCTAAGCTAGTCTTTTATTTGGAGGATTTAGTGAAGTTCAAACAAACTTTGCCACCACACAAAAGTTTAATAAAGTCAGAAGGAACAACTAGTACTTTCTCTTAGGCTGTGTTAGGAGCTCTAATCCAACAGCTCTGGCAGGCTGGCCTTGGTGCCTGGCCTGCTGTCTTTTTATGTTGATCCTTGATTGCAAAATAGCTCCAGCTGTTGAAGGACTTATTAACTGTGTTCCGTTAGAACCATGCAAGAGAAGCAAAGGGTTCCTCTGGGCCTGCTCAGTAACTGGATCAACTAAATCCAATAGTAGGTGTTCTGCACCCAGGAACACTCAATCTGATTCCTGAAACCCATCGGCCAATGCAGTTTCCTCCTTCCAAAGTTGTTCTCGAACTTTACTGTGCATGTTAATAACCTGGAGATGGTGCCTGGAGGGGGCCTGAGACTCTGCATTTCTAACAAGAGCTACTGTGATCTTGGTGCTGTGGACAAGGCTTTGCATAGTGAAGTCTCAGGGGATTCCCAAGGACGAGCATCTGAGCGCTCATTTAACAGACTTCAAACATGCATCTGGTTAGGACAGGTGAGTCCAAAGCAGACATAGCCATAAGATGAAAGCAGACATAGCCAGAAGATGCAGGAACTTCTGTAAAGCTTTCATATCAGCTGCTGCAACAGTATCCCCAAAACAGTGACTTTCACAACGTGCCAGCTGGAGGTTGAGATAATCACAGGACTTCAGACATGGACTTTATTGCCAGGACAGATAATCATACCAAAAAGGGGAAGAGAGCCAGAAGGCATTCAAATCTCCGGGCAAATATGACTTGCAATTTATTATCATGTGAAAAGCCTAAGTGGCAGAAGCATTGTGATTTTTTTTCAGGATATTTGATAGCATCGGAGCTGAGCTATCTCCTGCCAGTCCCCCTCCCGATGCAGTCCCATTCTCTGAAGACCTGGAGGGCCTTCCTCATCTTCGTCTATCAAGGGGGTCATGTGTGGTTACCCAAGTTAGACAGAAAGATTGCAAAAGAAGCGTGACAAGGAATGCACTCTTTGCACCACAAATAGAACGTTTGGAACAACAGACAGTTATCCCAGAGGTAGTGCTGCATCTGGGGTTCCTCCATTCCTGTTTAGGGAAGGAAAAGTCACAGTAATTATGACATAGAAACAGATTCCAGGGGAGAGGCTGGGATCGTGAGGCCTGGGTCTTCTTGCCTTCACATTGATTGCCCCTATCCCTTCAGCATCCTGGAGAGCTCTCCTTTACCAAGAAAGGTGTCCTGGCTCATATCATTAAGAGGCCTTGGCTGTCTTTAGGCAATCGCTCAGAATTTTTTTTTTTTAACCTTATTACCAATCTGCCTTTCTTAGCAAAGGTCATGATATGGGCAGGGGACGTCTCATCTTCCTTATAATCCACTGTTAGAAACATTTCAATTAAGCTTCAGATCAGGCCCCAGAACTGAGGCTGTTTTAACGAGGGGAAGTAATGACCTTCTGTTGCAGGTGGTTTCTGGCACACCATCAGTTTTAATTCTTCTTGATCTTTCTGCACCCTTTGATAGCCAGGATCAAGGGTTCTCTTTATATGCTTCAAGCACATTGGAGGACTTTTAGGGACTGTACTGACAAGGTTTTCATCCCTGCAGTCTCAGCCGAGCTGGTTGTCACCTGCAAGTTCTCCACGCTTGTTCAATTTACCAAAGATTAAAAGACAGCTGAAAAGACAGGGCCCATGTGCTAAACTGAGTATCTGCATGTGTTCCCAAAGCAAGTGAACATCAGGAGGATTCCGCTGAGATAGTACGATAACCCCTTTGATGCGTGCTCCCCGGGAGGAAGGAAGCCTCGCGGGAGGACGCAAGAGCAGAAGTGTAGGCTTGGTGGGTTTAATGGGACGCACACGGGGGTGTGCATGCGTGTGCATCTGGAGGCAAGACTTCTGAAAGTTGCACTGGTTTCATATTGGAAGGTCCTGGCTCTTGTGGAATTTCATTTTCTTAACCGAGACATGGATATTTTAAGGAAAGTAATCCTTTTGAAGAAGATTTATCTCTTTTCTCATCCTGGATAAAGGGCAGGAAAGATAGATAAAATACCTTCTTTTCCTTTCAGTATGGAAGAATTTCATTCATTTTACTTTTCTTTAACAATTCTTGAATCCTACTGTGTGCCAGGCTCATTATTGGGCTGTCACTGGAGGGATAGCAACGAATAAGACAAATGATCTCTGTCCCCAGCAGTTTATAGTCTATTTTGAAGGACTTCTATTTTTAAAAAATTATGCAAATGATTGTTTAGGGTAAAACTTGAACGGACTGTGCAGCTTCCTATGTGAATGTATGCTGGGAAAACCAGCCGGGTTGGCACAGTCTTGTTTTGGTGCCTGCTCCTGGGGGAAGGGCGGAGTTGTCAGCTGGCACCATGGGGGTAAGGCAGGGCTTGGAAGCAACTAAAGGCATCCTCAAGAAAAGGGTGTCAGCAACAAACAGCCTTATGAGCTGCCAACATTTACTCCAACAGTTAAGTACCCATATGTTTCTGTTGCCCACAAGGTAGACTAGCTTACCAACTGTAAGCTCAGACTTTGGACCCACTCTTAGCTTGATCACTCACTAACCGTGCAATTTTGGGTGAGTTATTTAGCCTCTGTGTGTCTCTATTTCCTCAACTGTAAAGTAGGACTAATAGGAATACTGACCTCGTGAGGTTTATCTGTGGATTAAATGAATTAACAAGCATAAGGTGCTTACAACTGTGCATGTGAGTGTTCGCTATCATCATGAAGGTCACACACACTCTGTTCCTGTTGGGAGCCAGGATTGTTCTCGCCCTTCACGCTGCTTCTCACGCCTCTCCTTACCAGCAGTGCTCAGCCTTGTCCGACCTGCACCTGAGTAGAGTTTAGAATACAGCCTTTCCCTGGCCAGAGGCATGTCCTGCCACAGATCTGCCTCCTGCTTTCCAGCATGTTCCCATCTTCTGCAGTGACGACTGTCCTCCCGCCAGGACACTGGAAATGGATCATTTGAAAGAAATGGCTCCCGGTGCCTTTTCATTCCTTAAGCTGTTCTCACTTGCAACCAGATGGTTTATCAGGAAGGGTATCAGCAAATACTGTGTGCTTTACTGCCATTAGACGGCACTGGCATTGAATTGAAAAAGCCTTAAAAATGGCCATCAATCATTTGATATACGTAGGCAGTGATCTATATTGATATGGCTCCAGCTACCATCTGAAATGGTTTGTCTTTCATTTTACCCTTTATATGAGGGTTATTACAGTGCACACCACTTACAACAGACATGGTCATTATGGACAATTGGTTATAGTGGACAAAAACTGATTTCCCAAACCAAACATATTAAATCCAATACATTTTTCATGGCTTATAACCAACAGAAACCTTGGTTTCAGCTGACATTTTCCAGAGGCTTTAATGACATTACTATAGGACTCCAAAGAGGGAAAGGAGGGATGGCAGGTAGCGAAATGAGCCCAGGGAACACCAGAGGTTTCATTTCCAACAAAATAATTATCCAAAGGTGGGAAATTGTTTTAGAGTTAACCCCCAGAGTGCTCCTGCTCAGGTGGCAAGATGTCTGTTAGCAGTTTCTCTGCACACACACACCCTCCTAGCCATGGGCCCCACAATGTGTGTGGCAGTGGTAAATCAATGGAATGGGATGCCTAAACAACACAGGCCTCCTTTCCAGAAGACAAGTGGGCTACAATTGGTCATGTCTTATCCATGAAGGTCATTGAACCAATGAGCCTTTTTTGTTCTTAATACACTCAGGCCAACAGATCTCTTAAAAGAGTATTTAAAAAGTTGAACAAGGGCAGGAGGACAGATTAAATGACTTTGGGAATCCATGCCTTATTCTCTGCTTCTTCCTAAACCTAACATCACAGGAAATGCATGGAAACCACCATCAGATTGTTTAATACAACCCAGCATGCAGTTAGTTCTCTTTTCTAGGACTCTGCCTGCCCCTCAGAGATTTGGGCTCAAGGATCTGCAGAGTTTACTAGTTCTTTGTCAGAATTCAAGGTGAATTCCATTCTGCAATGTATCTGCTCAGCATTTGCCTGAAGCTCACTCCTATTCTCCCTTTTTTACTCCCTACACCCACCATCACATTTGCATGGACAAGGGAGAAAACAGGGCATAGTCTTGGTCTTAGCCCATTTTGTGTAGCTATAACAGAATACCAGAGACTGGGTAATTAACAAAGAAAGGTTTATTTGGCTTACAATTCTGGAGGCTGGGAAATCCAAGAAGCACGACATCGGCACCTGGTCAGTTTCTGATAAGAGCCTCGTGCTGCATCCTACATGGCGGAGAAGCAGAAGAGGAAGCAGGTGCACTTGAAACAGGGAAGTAGGAGACGCAGCCTCACTTTGTAATAACACATTCTCTCAGGAACTAATCCAGTCCCTGGAAAACTAACCTAGTATCGTGAGAAAGACATTAATCTATCTTAACCTAATCACCTCTTTAAGGTCCTTCTTCCCAACACCATTATATGGGCAATTAACTTTCAATCTGAGTTTTGATAGAAACAAGCCACATCCAAACTGTAAGTACTCATAGGTAGAACAGATGAAAATGACATGGCCCTTTGATCACTCAAAATGTGGACATCTCAAACAATGTGAGCTTCAACATCAGTCAAATGTGTGTTTGAATCTTTCCTCTACCCCTTAAACCATGTCGCCTTGAGCAAGTTTCTCAACCTTGTTGAGCCTCAGTTTCACTTCTGAAAAATCGCATGATGATGTGAGACTCCTCTGAGGTACCATAGAGAATGGCATCTAGAAAGTTCTGGCTAAGCGTTGGCCACATAGGAATTTGCTGCCCCTCCCCTGTGCCCCCACTGCACTCCCAGAGTGTTTCTCTAGGTGAGCCCTCATTAGTCTTTGTCAGAACTTATTTACATATCTGTCTACCCACCCACTCTTACCAGGAGTTCCTTAAGGACAAGATGTATCTAATTCATCTCAGTGTCCCTGTTGCCAGGGGCACAGTGGTTGCTTATTAAAGGTTTGTCAAATGAATGTATGAGTGTTCGTTTCCTTTCCCACTTATGTTCCTTGCTTTGCTGGTGGTTAAAATCTCGGCTTTAGGGAATCTATCTTGAGGATTTTATATGCAGGGCTTTCTACATAGTGTTTCCCAATAAAAAATGAAGTTACTACCTCTCTGTTTTGAATTCTTTCTTCATTGGTCCTATTCTCCCTCCCCAGGTCCACTCAGAAAAGGCTGGTCATATTTATCCTCTGGAGTTTCAGCCCTCATCAAGTTTGAACTCCCCATTTACGCACCTCCAGGCCCTTCTTGTCAGCAGTGAGAAAAGGACCTCTGTAAGCAAGGTGCAATGTCTCTGCAAGGGCAGGCACCAGGAGGCAGAGTGCCAGACCTGAACCCAAGAGTGAGACCTTAGCCCGTTGACTTAAACTCACCAACTTCAGTTTCCTTATCTGTAAAATGCCCGGATCTCCCTGCTGAATCTGCAGATCTAGTGATAGAGTACATGGGAAACTGCATTGAAAACTGTAAAATACTCCACAAAGGTTTGAAGACAAAATTACACTTGCCCTTTAAGAATGCTATTTGAATCCTTCACTGCTCAAGTGACTCTTAGAGCAAATGATTTATCAAGATCATGCTTCTATGATTGAACACTGAGCAGCAGAGTGCCAGTCACTCATTACCAGAACCTGGCACTCTTATGAGCCCCATTGGCTAGTACCATCCATCCAAATCACCGTAGACATCACAAGCTACATCCTGGAGAAGACATGCTCAGACATGCTCAGCTGTACATCCAGGTCCACCCCTTCTGCATCAACAAATTCCACAAAATGCCTTGCCTAAATAATTCACTCCCACCCTCCATGCCTGAAAAAGGCTTCCACTGTGGGCAAAGAAAATTAGTTCACCATTGCTAGAAAGTTGCCCCACTAGCACCTCCTCCACAGAGATTTCTTCCTCCTCCTCTCCTTGTCCCTCTACCTGCTTCTCCAGACCTCCCCACCCACCCTCCGCAGCTCTGTTAAGTCAGCAGAAGCAAGAAGTCATGAGTTGAAAATGATCTTTTCACCTCCAGAGCAATACCTGTAGCAATTTAAATATTTTCCAAGGTTGGTCACTATTAAACATGTTTTAATTTGTGTGAGTTTTGCAAACCCATTCCAAAGAAATTTAAGCACTGCGTTCTTAGACATTTTCCTGGCTTTTCCTGCTTCTGTGTCATTTCCCATGAGAAGCAGTAGACTAAAATTAAAAGTGAAGGGGGACTCAGGAGCAAGAGTCCGGGTTCTAGTCCCAGCTCTGCCACACACTGGCAGGGTAAACTTGGGCAAGCTTCATACCTCCCTGTGACTTGGTTTCTTCATCTGGAAAATGGGAATAATAAAAATAGTAGGAGTAGTATACTCTTCATCGAGTTGTGACTATTATAAAATATTTAATCCATTAAAGCACTTAGAACAGTGCCTGACACACAGTAAATTCTCAATAAAGTTAGGATTTGCTTTTAGGGAAAAATAATCATTCCTCCCTAATTGGGTCCTGGTGAAAGCTAAATGAGCTAGATACATATAAAGTACTTAGCATAATTCTTGGCTAAAAGTAGGTGTCTGGCAAATGTAAGCTCTTTCCCCTGTCTGAAATGCCCTACCCTCAATGCTCTCTATCATATTGCTCCAAGTCCCAACTTGAATCCCACCTTCCCCTTCCATGAAGCTTTCCCAGATCACTCCAGCTGAAAGAGAGCTTTCTCTCTCCCGACTTCTCAAAAGCCTTATATCACAGGTTGCTCACACGTGGAATTTATTATCCTCTTTCATGTAATAGAATTTGTGCACATAGCAGCTTTCCAATTTAACTAGAAACTCATAGAGGACAGTCAGGATTAAAATTACATGACCCTTACTCATCATAAACCCTGGATAGATATTTGTAAATGTATTAATAAATAAAAGTTCTGATGAAATGTAAATTCAATAATTTAATGAAAAAATAATCTTTAAGGGTGGAACTTTTAAAAATTCATTTCTTTCCAGCTTCTGTCTGTTTTCAAGTAGCTATTTTGGCGGGGGGAGCCGGGTTGCTAACAGCTGGTCTGTGATCCAGCCTTAGCTTGGTGTATGTGCATCTTCCCAGCTAGGCCCACTGAAGCCTTTCTTGGCCATGCTATGCAGCAGAAAGAAACCAGCAAATCTCAAGTCCATTCAGCTCACAGATGGTAATTATGGTCCAAGTTTTGGGGGAGAATGGGTTTGAGTGAAGCTATTGGCTGAAATCAAGTTTAGGGATTTTCTGTGGATTTCACTTAGTCCAGTTATCTCTCTTCTTCTCTTTCTGTCTCCCTCACACCATCCCCCTGCAGTCACTGTGACATGAGAAATTTTAGTTTACCAAATGTATCCTTTGAACCTGATTACCTTGAGCATTTTCCATTACAAACTGCTGGCCTTTCTGGGATCCCATTTTTTCAGATGAGATCTTCCCAGAAAGAGGCCCAGAAGACTGGGTTCTGATCTAGCTTTTTTCCAGGCACTTGTGGAAATCGGCCCTCTAGGTAATTCCTTGTATTTTCTGCTCAGAGACAATTTTACATTCAATGTTTTTGTGTTTTTAATGTGCATCTTGTATATAGTAGCCCTTCACATGAATACTGCGAAATGTTTGATGAAAGAACAAATGATTGTCCTCCTAAAATCACAACTCTTCCCAAATTACAGAGGCTATATTCTGGTTGGATTATTAGTTTCCCCACTGCTCCCGGGTTAAGCTCAGCCCCCAGAGGGCCCTCATCTCACAGGTCTCCCATTCGCAGGGGATGGATTTTCTCACGCAGCTCCAGCCCTCTCATCCAGAGGACTCAAGGCCCAAGGGGCCACCCAGCATGTGCCAAAGCCACCCCTGCCCGAGTCCATTTTCAACCACCTCCAAATGCTTCTCTGTTGTCCTGGGGTATAGGTGTCTGCTGAAATGGGCATAGGTGGAGAGAAACTGAGGCAGAGAGAAGGCTGGGCTAGCTGATGCATATAAGTACTTTATATGCATCTAGCTCATTTAGCTTTCACCAGGACCCAATAAGTGAGCGGCAGAGTCCAATAACAGAAATCCTCTTTGCTCTAAGTATTGGACTGTATTTCCTCCCAAACAACTTTCAGCTGCTCCACCTTCTGCCCCAGCTCTGGTCCAGGAATTCCAGCCCCGGAGTTTAGCACATAAATTTCCTGGGGCCTCAGCATAGACCCCCCAGTATGCTGGAAAAGCAGAGTGATAATTACTTAGTGGAATAGATCAGACTCGCATTAAAAATTTTGTCAATTGACGAGCATGTGAATGATCTACCTTCATGGAGTTGTACTTACTAACTTATTAATCCATTATTTAAGTGTTCCATAATTTAAAAACTTTCTTGCTTTGTAAGTGGTAAGACTTTCCAGTTAAAGACAATTATTGTAGTCCCAACACCCACTATGTTCCTGATTAGCTCTGTAATTAAATTACCAATTAAAGGAAACTGAAAAAACTCTTCATTGGATAAAGTAAAATGTCCTTAATATGATGTTGTATTCTCCACGAACAGAAGTAGAAATATATATACATACACACTCACATACAAGAAATTAAATATATATGTACCCATCTATAAATGTCATCTTTCAAAAACTTTTCCCTACCTGCACTTCACACTCAAGTTTCACGTCAAAGTTGTGACTCTCCTTAGTTTTTTTTGTTTGTTTTTTTTTTTAAGAGGGTGGGTGGGAGGGAAGAGGGACAAAGCAAGACAACTTTATTGGTTTAAACTTGTCTCATGAAAATAATGACATTGATCAAATTTATAGGGCTTGATTCAAAACAGAATTGTTCAAGCTACTTCCAAATGAGAGCAATATGATTTTTAAAAAGCACATAAAATGCACTGTTGCCATCTAAAGGGCTAACTTTTGCTACCTATGAACCCTGCTTTCTCTCACACAAAAGCAGTTACGATAGTCTACAAGATAGAACAGTGATCTAGAGGAATCCTGGGGTATTGTGCCTTATGAGTCTGAGGGTTGGACTCTCTAAAGCTTCATGTGGCTTTCACGTTTTTCTAATGCATAATACAAGAGAAGGAATAAAAACAGCTACGATCAGGACGGAAAGGACTTCCCTTTTGTTTCTGTAGTTACACTTTACAAAATTTACCATTTTTCCCTGAGGGTGCAGAATCACTAGTGTGTTAATTAAGTTCACAACAGCACACAGCAAATCAGGAAATAACAACAACAACAACAAAGCCAAAACTTCTTGCAGCAAAACTGAGTCTCTGAAGTTGCCCATGGCATATGAGGAAGTCATACCCTACCCTCCCGTACAAGCATTCCAAATACTTAATGTGCCAAGTAAATCATTTCTTAATTATTGGGAGGTTTTAATTCATTTCCCCAAATCTCCTCTGCTTTCCCCCTCTCCAGTCTCCTCCCAAGTTACTCTATAAATCTGTGCCTTTCAGTGTATTCAAGTCTTTAAGCTAGATTTTGTGTTGTATACTTCAATCAGGGAGAAAGGAATTTAACACAAACATTCCAAAGGAAATTCTAGTACGGCGATGAAATTTAGTGTGGAAATTTTTATCTCAAAGGAGACATGGATTGGGGAAAGTTCTTATTAAGCAGCAATTTTCCACGGACAAAAACTGAACTCTCATCACTGCTACTATAAGCATAATCACAGGCACATTTGTAAATGGCCTTTGTATACCCATTTATAGCTTTTAATGAAACCTAGAAACAGAATCCTGAGGTCTATCATTGGGCACTTGCTACTTTAACGCTGGTACATAACAGATGACAAAGTGCAAATGGATTGCCCTTCTTTTCTATTCAAAGAAAAAAAAACTTAGCAGGTATGTCTTGGCTTTTTCCTGGTAAAACTGAAAAAAAAAAAAAATCTCAAAAGAGAATATAGAACAGTACACCCATAGTTTGTAGCTGAAGCTCTGACCCACAATTTCTAGTGGCCAGCACTTTCCTCCTTTCAGTTCTTCCATTTTATAAATGCGGAAATTTAGACCGTCAGCAGCTTCCACAAACAGTCACAGAAAATGCTGTGCTGTCAGGCCAAACCCAAACATCAGAGCAAAACTAAGGTCTGAATGCCCAAACCTGATCATCTTGACTCTGAGAAACTTGTTAAAGCCATTCAGGCAACCGTTTGCTCAAATTTCTTTAGAAAGTCAGCCTCTCATCACATAGGAGGGATGATTCGTCTTCCCATAGCATGTGATGTTCTGTTTTTGGCTGAGGAAGCTGTACCCTGCGTCACACAGCTCTGCAGCAGGACCTCTCTCTACTAAACACGCTCGCTTCCCACACGAGCTGCCATATGTCTTACCCTTCAGAAGAAGTTGGGTGTGAATCCATTTTTATTTTAGCAAGGACTCTGATTCTGTTCGTCATTAATCTTCCCCCTTTGTCTCATCCCTCATCTCTTGCCAAATGACTTTTCAAGTACTCACTGAACTTATTTTAAAGGACAAAGCATTTCTATACTCCCTCTGTTAAGAGATACCATGAGAAATGAAGAAAATGGCTGGAGGACCTTTTTTTATTTAATGAGAGATTAGTAGACATTTTTGTAAATGCCTTTCAATAAAGGAAACCCATTAAAGAAACTTAGTGAAAGTTACTCTCGTGATCTCTAAGTAGACACGGGGGCAGTGATTCTCAAACTTTCACATCCTCACAGAATCCTAGGAGATTTGTTGAAAATGCACACTCCTGGGCCCCACTGCTATCTGACCCAGTAATTCCTGGGGCCCAGAAACCTATATTTTTGAAAGCTCAGCAAGCAATTCTGATGCAGGTGGTCCCAGGACCACACCTTGAAAAACACTGACCCAGTGAATGTTTATCCACATGGCAGAGATAATTTGCAGCCCTGGTTTGGGGAGAGCCTGGCTTCAGGATATTGGAATGTTAAGAGGTCAGGAACGAAGGGCTTGGGTTGAGACATGGGGGCCTGAGATGTCAAAGGTCACCTGCCCACTTCTTTTCTGAGTCTGACACATAACTTAGGTTGTCTTGTTTTCATGAGTTCCACACTCAACCATTAGGAAATAAAGAATGGCCTGTTCAAATTCTTTCTGTGAATCTTTCCCAGGTTTCTTTGGAGCAAAAGGCCTGTGTTCCCTCCCAGGAGTTGGCTGTGCTCTTTGTATAGCTGTGTGTTTTCTTCTTCCACTCAACTGTCAGTACTCAGCCAATACAAAGCAGTTTCCTTGTTCTGAATCACATTTTCAATGTAGACCATAACTAATCTGGACTTTGAAAATCAAAATGGGGAGCACAACATGTGACCTGAATGTGATTTTTTTTCCATAACTGGAGCTCTTAATATTTAGTTTTGCTTAATGACCTAAGACATGGATCCACACGGATTACTCTTTCTGCCCCATTCAATTCACACACAGAGTAGAATTCACATAACCAGGCATTAATTTTTCTCATATAAATAATTAATTCTACATTTAAAAACATGTTAAGATGTTTTATTTCTTAATCAGCTAATTTGACTGGGAAACAAAGATGCCTTTTATTCACATTTTCTTTGAGTCGTGTTACTGTAGTAAAAGTTCCCCACAAGATTTGGCCTTTGCTCACAAGTTTTGCGGCTGCCAATTAGTTTCCAGAGTCGCTATTTTACAAAAATGCTTCTCACTTTTAAAAAATGTAATTGAATGTCTGTTCATCACAGAGTTTCTTGTGTTCAAGCCCAGGGTGTTAAACATTTTTCGGGTTGACTTGGGTCAGCTTTGAAAAATTTCAGACAGTGAAACTTGAGAAGGGACCGTATGCTATAGTGTGTTCCTCACATCCTGTTAAGTATTAAGTGGATATTTAAAATGGAGTTGTTATACCTCTTGACTGACTTAAAGTGAGCCATATAGTTTACAAGACTATTAATTAAATGAGAAGATTGCATGGGATGCACATGTATTTTCATAATCATTCACATTGGCCCGGAGTTGCCCTTTAATTTTCAGACTAATTAAAGTAACACATTCAACTGCAAAGGGTGGATGGCTGCGTTTCTGCATAGATGCTAACACTGATGAAAGTGAAATGGGGAATTTTTCTTTTTTAAAGGAAAAGGAGTGGGAGAAGAAAGAATCCGCCTGAGTGGACCTGACTCCATTCCATTCATGGCTCCCTATTTGTTCCACTCCTGGATCAAGTTTTTAATTTAACAAGACTGCATTTTGGGGGGAGTTTTCAACCCCATCTGTTTGGGGCCAGAGTGTGCCCCACCTGGTGGTGCAATTGATTTCTGAATTAACCGGGCTTTATTTCAGTACAATAGAGCGATTGTTTGGTTGCTTTTAAGCACTAGGATTCTTGGAATCTGATGGGCAAAAAAATAAATCAGACTGCAACGTGCGGTTCTCTGGGCTGCTAATTGCATCTGACCCATTATCCTCCACAGTCCTGGTTCAAACTTTGACACGGCTGACTTGGAGTTTGAAATGTAAATGGAAGGGCTGCTTTTGCAGGTCATCATACTGCAGAAAGTCCATTCCTGGAACACTTTCCAAGGCCTGGAAAGGAGAAGAAACAGATATTAGCAATTATAGCAGGACTGTGCAGCTGCTGGCATTTGGGACTGGCAGACACAGCCACAGGTCCCTCTCCCTCCAGCACCACCCAGTGTGAGGAGCAGAGATGGAGGGGGTCAGGCTGTCCCATGGAGCGGTGGCAGAGGTGTCAAAGGACCATGAGTTCATTGCATCCAGGGAAAGAGCAGCTGAGGGGAAGCTCCCCACCTCCTCCCACACCCCACCCTTAAAAAGTATGCTGTACTGGCATATAGTTAGCAACTCTTTTTCCTGCCTCTATAGCTTTATCCTTGCCACCCATAAAGCCTCCTTGACAAAAGTCCAAGGTTTATAAAGATCCTCTCTTTCTTTACAAAGAAAAGTTCCTCCACTCCTAGGAGGCGCATCCAAAAGAAATAGCTTGTGCTGCTCCCCAGCCTGGGTCTAATACAAGGATACAAGTGTTTGCCTTCAGCTCTGCTCCCCTGTAACCACGGCTCTCTCTCTGAGGGGGTCGGTCCTAAGTTTATTTAACAGTGACTTTTAAAATGTAGCCCAGACAGTGCTTTTAAGGGATGGAGCTGGGCCCTGAGAGGAAAGGAGAGGGCTGGAGAGCGCTGCTGGGGGAAAGGGCGATTCCAATTCAGGAGGGGTTCTGGGGGCTCAGAGGCAAATTGCAGCTGGGAAAGGGAATTGGATCCAATTCCTCAATCTGGAGAGAAAACAGGTCCTGGAAAGAGAGAGGAAGGAAGACGCCCAGGGAGCAGGGCTGCCGACAGCACAGAGCCACCTGTGCAGGGACAGGCCTCCATTGCTGGAGTCTGCAGTCACACTGGGAGCTGCACCCAAGGCAGTGGGCTAGACAGGGGCTTCATTCAGGGTGACCAGGCAGTTCAAACCCCAGCTTTGCTACTCACCAGCTGCATGACCTTGGCCAAGTTACATTATCCTTCTGTCTCAGTTTACAAAATGCTCAAATGGAACAGTGATAAATAATAACTACAAAATAGCACTGTTTTGGGAATTTGATGCTAAATTGGTACATAGTAAGTGGTACATCATACGTGTTTGATAAACTCCAGGTAATATGATCACTAGAACCAAGGTCTGGCCTCATCTCTTTGTTTGCTGAAGAAAGTTCAAGGTCTCCCAAAGAAGACCACAAGTCCACACATCCATCAGCAATATCAATATGGCACATGTGTAGGGAGGCTTGGCTCCTGACAGACTGAGCTCCTGGCTTTCCAGAGATTACCAGCCATTGGTGGAGACAGAGGCAGCTACACCCATAAAAGAGCAAAGGCACTGGCATCCAGTGCCCCTTAAAGCCCCACAGACCTTCTTTAGTCCAACCTTGCAGAGCATTCCATACTGCCCCTATGGGATTCCTGTCCTACTCTGTAGCAAGGAGACAATGCCTTGATACGCTCCAGATCAGGCTGGGGTGAGTTCACTGACTTGAAGCATTCCATTCTCAAGATCGGGAGTCCAACCTAATCTTGCCATTTGCTCGTGTGATGGTTGACCAAATGTGTCAACTTGATTGGCCTAAGGGATGCCCAGATGGCTGGGAAAACATTATCTCTGGGCTTATCTGTGTGTTTCTGGAAGAGCATAGCATTTAAATTGGTAGGCTGAGTAAAGAAGTGCTCCCAGGTTGAGGGTGGTGGCTCATGCCTATAATCCCAGCATTTTAGGAGGCCAAGGGGGGAAGATTGCTTGAGGCCAGAAGTTTAAGACGAGCCTGAGCAATATACAAAGACCCCATGTCTACAGAAAATAAAATAAATTTGCTTGAGCGTAGTGGCAGACGTTGGTAGTCCCAACTACTTGGGAAGCTGTGGTGGGACGATTCTTTGAGCCCAGGGGTTCAGGGCTGCAGTGAGCTGTGATTGTACCACTGCACTCCAGCCTGGGCAACAGAGCCAGACCCTGTCTGAAAAAAACAAAACAAAACAAAAAAACTCCCTCACTCCCTCACCACCTTACCAACACAGGTGGGCACATCATTCAATCTGTTGGGTGATCAGATCGAACAAAAAGGCAGAATGGTGAATTCCCTTGTTCTGCTTGAGCTGTGACATCCACATTCTCCTGAGCTTGGACATTGGAACTCCTGGTGTTTAGGCCTTCAGACTTGAACCAGGACTTACATCATTGGCTCCCCCGGTTTTCAGGCTTTTGGGTTTGGAATGGAACTGCACCACCAGCTTTCTTGTGCCTCCAGCTTGCAGACAGCAGATTGCGGGACTTCTCAGCCTCATAACAAATCTCATTCTATAGAGCTATATATATATATCCTATTGATTCTGTTTCTCTGGAGAACCCTGACTAATACAGCTGGACTTGACCCTGGTTTCTTATCTAAGTGGGTAATAAGAAGATGATGCTGTTGTGAGAGTTTAAGTGTAGCTCCTGGGTGTATTTTTTAAGTGTGTATGGCACTGACTTCGGCAGTATTGGAACAGAGTCATCCCAGACATGCTACTTGGCTCAGAGATGAAGAAATGTACTGTATTTGGGGACAGGTCTATACTGCACCTGGATTCCTATATTTGCTAGTAAATAGCAGCACATGGAGTTATTAATTAGCACTTATGAGTTCATTAGCATTTATAAATAATGTCAACAGAAGCTGATGAACTAAGCTAGGTTGTTTGGGAAGGGGACATGAAGGAGAAAACTTCTCCCTCCACTTGGATTTATATCAATGTTACTTCCCTAGAATCGACCGTCACCAAGGAGTCAGTAAAAATAAACACAAACACAAAGGGCAAGACAGTAAATTCCCTGTATATGAGGGTGGCCTCTCCCGAGTTTCTGGTTCCCATTACTAATCTACCTCATATTGAATGGATTTGAGACTTGGTTTAAAGAAAACATAACAGTAGCAATATAACCAGCCGGGGGGCCATATGTGATTCTTTTTCATAAAGTTTTCAAGTTGAAAGGAAACTTGGAGATCATTGCATCATCCCTCCATGCTTCAGGTAAGGAAACCCAGGTCCTAAAGTTAATAACAATTGGGTCTAGAAACTTCACATCTTTATCTCGGTTTCAATGACTCAAAAATGGATGAAACTGACACATCAAATTTGGGGCTAGAAAGTCCATTTGGATCCAATGTTATCACTTCCTTGAAACAGTCCTTCTCTCCACCAAGAAAGCTTGCTTCTTTTACTCTCTCTATTGTCTTTTGGGAACCAAGCATCACTCACTTCCCTTTCAGTCAATCTTTCAGCCCAGCTCAACAAGAATCAATGGCAGTTGATGTCTATACTTCAGTCTCTTCTAGGCAGAGCAACCAAGTGAAACACTGTGGGAACCTCTGGGCTTCTAATGGAAACAGGATGAAAACTATACTGGGCTTAAAGAATTCAACTTGCTAGCGACTGAAAGGAGCTTTAGCGACAGGAGAAGGAAGGGGAGGAGCAATTGATTGAAGGAGGGGAAAGAGACATGGTTAGAAAACTAGAAACTCCTAGAGGACTATCAATCCTCAGTTCTTCCATCCATTTGGAAATATGACCATTTTATGCAGATCTAAAACATTTAAATTAAATTTAACAGTTGCTTTAATAGGTTTAAAAAAAAACTTTTAAAAGCTTTTCCCACATTAAATCTATACCAGGTGTTTTGCTCACAAAAACTACTCACAAAAGGCTGGCCCCACAATTTTGGTTGTAGCATTCACCTTTTGTTGTTGTCTTATACAGTCTTTGCTACATTAAGCTTTTATCAAATTTCTAAAGGGCACTCTGTATCATCAATTATGATGTCTGGTTTCAAACTTGATTTTCAGTAGCAAAGCCTCACTCTGAGTCTCTGTGTGCAGTACGTAGGTTGACACCTTGGGCTATGCTGGAACAACATCTGGCATTATGTCTATGTGGACTAGATGGGAAATGAGGGAAGACCAAGTACTAACCCAGGATACAAACGGTTCCATTTTTAGAGATTTTTATGGATCTCTAATTTAGAACAGTTGCCCAAGTAGGACATCCTGCTGACATTATAATTTTTCAAAAATATCACATTTCTGCAAACAAACATGGTTTCTATCCCACTAGACTGGCTGTAGTTCTCAAATTCATTGTCGATTATTCTAACCAACCAATATGTGTTCTGTATGGTTATTAGCAAAGGAAACAACCAAGAAACCAAAGGTTTCTACCTCATATTTAAGTTCATCTACAGGGAATACTGGATTCACCCTGCGATTCAATGTTGACCTTTAACTTGGTCAGGAGCTTATTGCGGAAATAGCTACCAAGTCTCCTTGTCTCCTAATACATAATGGTCTTTCCTGACTGTTTTTCCTTCCATGCCCCTCAGGTCATCACTAGATAACATATTGTCTGATCATCAGAGTTCATTACCTGCTTTAAGCTCCCCTGGGATGCTGACATCTCAGGTTTTGTGGCTAGGATGATGTGATGATCTTGTATGGAGTCTCTGTCTTCAGAACTATCATCAGTGAATGTTAATGACTTAGCAAAGTAGCTCATGCCAACATGAGGCCTTTCAGAGCACTATCAAAGTGCAGGAGCTTCTGGATGACGATGTCAAAAAACCAGTGTTCTTTGGGAGCTCTGGGCCCATAATCAATCACCGACTTCCCCTGCTGTGCCTTTGAGCACTGCCATTTTAAATAACTTGCAGGAAAAGGGGCAATTTTCAGCAATATAGAAAAGCTGAAAAGGCATCAGCAACTCTGATGCTGAAGACCCTACCAATAGGTAGTGACCTTAAGGATGTCTTTTCAGCAGCCAGATTTGCTTGGTATCTGCCAGAACTGAGATTTGCTGTTAGTGTAAACACGTCATCCCCACATGCTTCAGGTAGGGCTTTTGTAAGATGCCACAGACAATGACTAAAAGACACTCAAGCAGAGGCGACTGCAAGCAGGAGGCTGAAGAAAATAGACTGAAGGACACTCGAGAACCACACTCCCCACTGAACATCTGTCAATGGCTCCACATCATCCGCACAGTGAAGTTTATGCTCATTAGCATGGGCTATAAGAGCCTTCATTATGTGACCCTTCAGTATCTCTGACCTTGTCCTCTATGCTACAGAAACACTCATCCATGCCATTTTTCATCCTGTACCTTTGCTCTGCCTAGAATATTCTCCTGCCATATCTTGGGCTCTTTTTTTATTCCACAAGGCTAAGCTCAGGTATCAACTCCTCCTAGAAACTTGCCTTTACCATCCTTCTCCAACTACATAAGGCATCACTCCTCTATGCTCAGCTCTACCACTGCATTCACCATAATGTTTACAGTAGTTAATTATCTTTTGCTCCACTTGACCGCAAGGCCCTTAAAGGCAAGGGCTATTTCTTATTTCTCTTTGTCATTTTCATATTCCCTGTACCAAGCACAAAGCCTGTCACAGAGTAGATGCTTAATAAATGTTCACTGGATGAAAAATCGTCTTCAAACAATACGAAAAGGCTGTGGAAAAATGGTAACTACCATCCAACACATCTAATGTGTTATATCAGAAATGGGAGGACTACTTTTGAACCAAATCATTGTGTAGACTGGAAGGTAAGGAACTTGAGTCACTAAGAGTAGCAATATATATCCCCACCAGCTCCAGCTGTGCAGACACAGCCCCTACTACTGTGGCTGGGGCAAACTACATCTGCTGGTCTCAATATTGCAATAGATATCATTGTCTCTCTCTTCTACTACAAATTTTAGATTCTCTTCACCCTCAGCTGGCATCTCGTTGTCTGTGTGCCTTAACTGGTGGAGTGACCCAGACCCTCATCCTTGAGGGATCTGAGCCTCTCAGCCTCTTCTCAGGCCATGGTTACAGCATTTGTCCATTTACTTTCAAAACTGGGCAAGGGACCATCCAAAGAGAACATCCAAATGGCTCACCTGGGTGGTAAAAATAGGTCTTCCTGCTTCCATTGTGTAAGAGCAGCCCTCCTCTTCTTGATCAGGATCAAATAGTGCTGCTAAGAGGGTGGTTCCTCAGCACATGGCATCTGAAGTGCCCCACCAGTAACCACAGCTTAGAGTTCAATGGGACCCTGCTGTGTCCCCTGGTGGAAGCTTTCTCCCTTTGGAAGCCAAGACCTCTAAGCCTGCAAAACCTAGAATTGTAGGAAAGCAAAGTATAAATTCCCCAAGTGGGTTACCAGGAGTGATGGTAAGCAGAGCCACAGTGACTTTCACTCCTTGGTTCCTGAACTCATGTGTTCCGCCTATTGGCGAACAGCTCCAGGTAATGGTCATTGATTTAAAGTGTACACTGCATCCTGGAGAATAGTGCCTGATCCTCGCAGATACCATCTTCAAGCTGGTCCCTCCACTGTGCCTTCAACAGGCCATTCACTCCAGCAGACCAGATTCTTCTGTGTGGTGCTATATGAGATAGGACCATTGGCTGTATTTCTTCTGGTGCACCCCCTTTGCCATAAAGTGAGTCCTGTGGTATGATACAATGTGATGTGGGATCCCTATTGATATATCAAATACTCTAAGCTCTTAGATGGTGGCGCAGGCTGAGGCTCTGCAGCAGGGAAAGGCAATCCCATTGTGAAATATCATTTTTTCAAGTTAAAATGAATCGGTGCTCCTTCTAGCCATGTAGCTAATTTGCCACCAAGTGGCTTCTTTTTGACCTCAAAAGATAGTATCATGTTGGTAATTGTTCTCTGCTGCTGACAATCAGACATTGAGCAGCAGCAAGAGCTATATTAATTTGGTGAGTATGAGCCATGCTGTGGACCCATATATTACCTCCAACCCTACCACTCTGGCTACTCCGCTTATGCACCCATTGTGCCAGCACTGCTGTGACCCATGGCAGAGGCTGGCTTACGTCAACTGGCCTGGTCATTCTACCTTTGTGTTGAATGCTTTCTGGTGGGTGTTAGTTAACATGTGATACAAAACTCTTCACACTTCATGCCCACTCCTATATGTGTAGCCGTTCCCCAAATCCCCTTGTCTTTTTCCTTCCAGTCCTCTGACCATTTGACTAAGCCATTTCCCACTGCCCATGAGCTTAGACATATTCTCTTTCCACACAAAGTGGATGAGCAGGTACACCACTTAAAGCTATGACCATTGGGATGATTTCTACTAATTAGTGACTTCAAGGTCACCCTGAGTAGGGCTAAAGTGCAGCAGCAGTTCATTTTCAGCTTGTACCCACATACCAAGCCAAACCAACCTTCTCATGAACCAAGCTCAACCTTTCACATATTCCATCAGCTGGCCATAAGGGACCCCCATGTGGCCACAGGTGTGCACTGAGGCAGAGGTAACGTGATGGTGGTGGATGAAAACTTGGCAGTCTGAGCCACTGGATCCTGCAACTTACTGCTGACCTCTGGCCCTGATCGTGTCCAGTCCCAAATGTACCCTTTTCATCTTATAAGAATTACTTCTGGTCACCCACCAACCTTATAACGTATTGGGTCTGACAGTAAGAAGTTCATGATGGCCAGTTCTGGCTTCATTACCATTGGATGACTAACAGGTACAGTCCCAAAGCATACCAAGAGTTGCTTTTCAAAATGTGTGTAACCTCTGCTTTGAACCCTCTCACTGAACATAGTCACTTGGTGGGTTTTCTGGCCCATCCTGCCATGCCCATTTCTCTGAGCTTTTTTGTCCTTTCTCCCACCAACTGTCACAGTAATTCATTTCTACTTCCTTTTATGTGAGCTCTTACTTTCTCCAAGCTTCTGAGAGCCATCCTAGCAGTACATCAGCAGGATCCCAGGATCTTTGCCAGATGCTAAATCCTGTAGCCCAAGAGAGTGATCCCATATTGATAAATTTTCCCTTATATAACTTTACATTCCATCTACCTTGATCCAGTACTCTCAGAACCCAGTCCTTAAATAATGTTTGATATTCTGCCAGTGCCTGTTAGCTACATCCTGCAGTTCCTGCAGTACCTTTCCTTTGCTAGTGGGCCCAGCACTTCCCCAGCCAGGCAATGCTGTGATTTAACCCTATTTATTAGTCTGGCTGCCAAGAAAGGGACCGTGGGGGCAGATCTTAAAGTGGGAAGGACACATTTGTCTTCTAAGGCAGAGGCCCCTGCATCTTCTTCAAGCAAGAGAGGAGTAATGCTAGCCTTTAGCAGACAGGAGTAGGCCACTTCTGCAGGCCCAGAGAGTTTAAGGGAGTCTGGAGACTCAAGATATTTAAGTGCATCAAGTCAGACGTCACTATCTAATATCTCAAGGGCTTGTTCTTTCCCAATCAGAACCTTGCCTGGCATAGTGCACATGCCTAGGTTGAGCATTCAACCTTCCCAGGAATTCTCTCAATCTTATGTTTAAGTCCTAGCCCTGATATCAACTTTTTCTGGCTTCTAACTACAGGATATGAGGCTTACTTGATATCCAGTCGTGAGGCCCTGTGGTTTACATACTAATTGCTTATGAATTGCCTTCTTATCCAATGCATTAATTGCCTCCAGTAATATCCAACCATTGTCATTGCTCTTATCATTACTATTTCCCCGTATTTCTCCAGTGCCTGGTACATTCACCTACTAGTGCATCCCCTTTCACCAGCATACCATTCCACATCATCACTGCGACCCTGTGCCAGGATCTACTCTGCTCCACCCACTCCCGCTCCCAGAGATGAGGTCCTCACTGTCAGTAGCCGGCAGGTGATCTAGCTCCAGAATCCCATCTTAGCATTGCCTTTCTCGGACCAGTCCTTGTACCAACTGTTTAGGTTGGGTTCCTTGAGAAGCAGACTTTGAATCAGGGATTTGCATAGGAAGTTTATCAGTGCCTGCCCTTGGAAATCACCATTCATAGAAGTGAAAGCACAGGGAAAGAAACAGGACTGGGTCAAGGGAGAAGTTGGGCTGTGATACAGTCACAAAGAAGGCATCAGCTAACCTCACAGAGAGCTCAGAAGCTGATTTGCACTTAGGAGTTTTCTGAAGTTGTGGTGAGGTGGAGAGACCTTTATAGCCCTGCAATATAAGGTTTTGGACACAGGCTAACCCAGGAAAGGGGTTGTTACCTTGAGTGAAGAGGCTCACTTACATAGAGGGCAATGAGCAGAGAGGGAGACAGCTGAGGGCTGTCAGCCAACGGTACTCTCAGCAGCTGGAGGAGTAAGGCTTCAATCCTGAAGGGGGATCTGGGTGGTAGCAAATAGTGACTTCCATAGAACCTAGCTCTAGCTCTTACTAACTTTATGACCTTGGGCAAGTCAGTCATATTCTCTGGGCCTTAGTTTCCTGATCTGTAAAATGGAAATGACAAAAATGTCTACCTCATAGGGTTGTCATGGAGATTAAATGAAATAATAATGCAATGCACCTTAATCAGAGCCTGGCACATAATAAGGAACACTGTAGCTTCTAGATAGAAGAAGCTTGGGGCCTATATGAGAAGCTACTAAATTATGAGATGCAACAAAAGGGGTTGCTAAACTGTGGGCACTGGGAGCTTAGAAGAGGTAAAGATCAAGGAAGTAAATAAGAGCAATTTCAAAGAGCAGACAGTCAATTGATACATGGACTTTAGAAAGGTGTAACAGAAGAAGACAGCTTCCAGATGAGATATTAACAAGAGCAAAGGCCCAACAAACATGGTATTTGCAGAGCAATGATGAAGTCGGCCTGGCCACTGCAGTGTTTCTTGCCCAGAAGTAGACTAGGAGGTGGGTGGATTATGGAAAGCTTAGACATCCAAGCAGAAACAGCAGCTCTGGACTTCCCAACAGACCATAGTTTAGTTGGACTCGAAAGTGGCTTGAGGGGCATTCCGGAGAAATGGAATGTCTTGGCAGGAGAGGGAAAGGAAGGAAGATGGAGGGAGACAGCGAAGAGAGAGGAATGAGGAGCAGAGAGACATGTGGAGGAGAGAGAAGGCTGGAAACAAATTGGGTATTAAAAGCCAATCCAGAGAGTGCAAAAGAAAATCAGAAGTGAAGAAAGTGAAGAGAAAATGTAGAGTAAATAGAGTTTTAAGAAATAATGGTCTTCCAATTTCAGAAGTTCCAATTCAAAGAGTCAGACTGTTCAGCTATGTTACCTCCTTGAGAAACAATACAAATACACTTATTAAGAAGCCAGAGCTTTGCTATATTATAAATAGTTCTGAATTAAGGTCCCTTCCCAAAATGCCTACTCTTCCAACAGGTGCAATATTACACCATCTGCCCAACAAAAGAATCTAAATGTCACTAACTTCAGAAGAAAATGTAATTGACTGCCTAGGACCCTAGCTTATTATGATATTTAATAACTTGTACTTATATAGCATGTAGGGGCATAAAAGGTGTCATAAATGTTAACCCTCTAATTCACACAATAACTCCTTAGAAAGAGAGAAAGCGTGACACTCCCTTTTTAACAGATCCATTCATTCAACAAACTTTTATTGGGTTCCTACATGCTAAGCATTGTAATGATGTAGAAATTTGGCTACATGGAGTTTGATTCAGGCTGTTGGGTGCCTGCCTGCTCCCCCAGACACAATGAGAGCCTCCCAAGAGCAGGAACCATGACTTTTTCTCTCTGAAGTCTTACAGCCCAAAACTGCACCTGGAAAGAAGTTTTATTCCATAAATATTTATAGATTTTTTAAATTAAATACCCAGCATTACCTATAAGTCTCTGCTACCATTATTAAAAAACATAAACCCCAAAACTCTTGACTTCTGAGGCATTGCTAGCCGCTGGACCTTATTTCCTGTGGAACCCCATAATCTCCTCTTTGAGATGGTAAAACATTCATTCATCCTCTGAACATTGTGAATTGTGTGCAATTTCCACAGCCCTTTGCATTTACTGGGGACAAGGTAGAGGCTGAGACGGGCCCCACACTAAGAGCTGCTCTTAAAGACTTTTGGCTTCTATGAAGATTTTTATATTGGAAGGAAAAATAGAACTCTGGATCTAGAAATCACTCCAAGTCAATATCCTCTTGGTAGTCTGGGTTGGGTGTGGGAAAGTTCCACTTGGCAGCTCTGAGGTCCCAACTACTATCAAATGGCTAGCACAAAAGAGAAACAAATTGGATATTGAGCATCTCTCTGACTCAGGTCTTGGGGTCTCACTGTGTTGGTGAGATCATGCTCTAGTGAGATGCTTCACAGGTGTCTGGTAATTTAACCAACTTGTACAGGGTCCAAAACAAAGCCATCTTGTGCCATAGCAAAGTCCCGGCGAACTGGGGAAGGAGATACTTACGAGTGTGTGTCCAAATTGTTCACCTTCTACCCCGCCACATCCCAACGTGGATGCCATTAAAAATCTCAATTGCTAATATCTGGAAGGTATCCTGCACTCTCAGAACTAAGGCCAGGGTGTCATCTGTCTCTAATCATGAAAGCAGACTCTCTCCAAGCCTGAAGACTGAAGTGGCACCAAAAGTCTCAGATGCTCCAGCCCAAGCCTGGTGCTATCACCCTTGGGACAGTCACAGCAGATGGTCCATTTTCACAAATGTCAAAAATCAGGCTCCAGACACTCACGAGGCCAGAGTACACCCTAAATTAGCTGCCGGCCACTTAAATCATACAGGTTACACTTTCTCTTTTCCTTTTGCTCCCTAACGTTGCTCAGTGAATGACTGTATGAACTGCCGCTCTCCAAAGAGCTTCAAACGAACTCCATGTAAACAGTGCATCTGAAGGGGCCCGCAGAACTTGAAAGAAGAGGGCTTGGCTTCCCTCGTTCTTTGAAAAATATATCCTGTATCCCTTGGCTGGATCATACAGAAAAAGAAATCTGAGTTTCTTTCTTCTGCTCTTCCGGGGAGGAGGGTGGCACAGTCTGTCTATGGCTGAGCCCACAGTTGTATATGAAAGTTAATATTTCCAGGGCCCTGCGTGGGATACCTTTCCCAGAATTCATGTTCTCCATGGGAAACTGAAATAGCGCGTGAGAGTTGCCCTAAGTAGATTTAAATAATTAAATTCAAAAATTCTCAAACCACTTGCTGTTTCAAATTTATTTCTTTAATAACAGCTCAGACTCAGCAACAGACTGGATTAAGGTTTCATTTATTGGAAATTTAAGGTATATCCAGCTCTGGGTGTTGTTTTTAAGTATTTAAGGGGAAATTTGTGCTGGGTGAAAATGAAGAGACTGCAGCATTATAAATTCATTTCCTCTATTAGAAGCAGGGCTGCGCCTGCACGCTGCAGCTGTTCCAGGAGGCAGTCCCGACAGGCTGGAGGGCGAGCCGGGAGCAGACGACCCTTTGTTTCCCCAGCAGGGGAGATTTGGCCAGTCCAACACCCTCGGCAAGAACTATTTCCTCAGTGGCGCCAGGCAGTTGGGCAGGATCATCTGGGGTGGTTTTCATGTGGCAAAGTAAAGCATCCTTTGGGATTCCAGGGCAACTTCTAAGGGATCCATTTGCATCTGTGACCTCAAACCATGCCTTGCACCAGGCCTGAGCCTAGTTTGCTGACCTCTGAAATAACCCATCCTGAGACATTCAGCAAAGCCTCAGAAAACAGGTGTTACATTGCAGGTAACAGCCCCACGGTACTTACTATTCATGCTAACAATTTTACAAACAAGTGAGTTTCTTATACATTCATCGCCACCCCCAGGCATTCATATTCTTTTTAAGTACAGAAACCTTAATTAGATTTTGACCACAGACCCGGATTTGACTTACCCTGACAGGGTTTCCATTAGTGTAATCTGTGGGGGAATTCGCTGTTTTAACATCTGTGTGCCTGAGGCCTATCTCACATTTACTGCAAAACTCTGAAAAGCCTCCCTTGTATGGCTGTATGTTTCCTCATGCTCCCAATTTCACAGAAGTCATTTCAGCACCAAACGGTAATTAGCAAAGGGATGGGCCTCAGCTGACATGAATGCAATTTATTGTTTTCCACGAGGCCCTGAACCAAGCAAACAAAGAACACAGTCTAGCTGTCTGGCATTTTATTAACTTGTATTGTGCGGTGCACCTTACTGAAGGGAGATCTTCAAGAGAAATTCAGCAGTTTGTGTGTGGCAACACACAGACTTTGGAAGAATATTAATTTCAGTTCAATTAGGCAAGTTTTGTGGTACCTCAGCCTGTAATAGAGGACAGCCACTTTTATAATTATCTTCCATATTAACTTCATCATCACCAGACTTTTGCATAAATTCAACCTTTCATCTTTAAAATGCCAACACTTCTTCAATTTTGGCAACCGTACAGCACTGCTAATTATTTGCTCATTATGTGTGGTTAACTGATGAATCATTAATAAATGAATGAATGGCTAATATATTTTTATGGTAATTGGAGATATAACTGATTGCAGACTTCCTTAGCTTCTCAAAACGGCACTGAATGAGCAGTGGCTGCCTAATTGTTTACAGATGATATTTATGCCCCCACCCAGCGTTTCCCACAGTTGTGGTTTATCCCTGGCATATTCTCATCAGTCCAGGGTGGCGGCTTGAACCAGTCTGGGCAGAGGGGAGTGGGCGGCAGCATAACCGAGCTTCCTTTATTGTGTTTCTGTCACCTCGTTTGTTTCAGCTCAGCTGACACGTAACCACGTACGAGCCGCATGACCATTTGCTAGCAATTCAAACAGTGCTTGTGGACTCTATTTGCCTAGCCATTGGCAGGGCCACAGCTATGACACTGCTGTGGTTACCCCTAGTCACAAACACATAAAGACTCAGATGCTGACACACAAAGACTCGGGCCATCCAACTGCCACTTGTCTTGCCTGGCACACCCAAAGGAGCAGTGGCCAGTGGCCACCCAGCGTGGTGTCTCTGTGGTTGAAGAGTTAAAGGGGACCCTTTGCAAAGTTTGACTGGGAGCCTGGAGTCCAATTTGCACCACTGACTAAAGTCCAGAAAATAAAATCAACCAGAGATCCTTTAACTCCATTCACTGACTCACCATTCCACAGCTGGTTAACGTGTTTGGAGATTAACTGCTGAATTACAAAAATTATATTTATCATGCTGCAAATCAGTCAGCACCTATAGGTTAAAAACAAAGAGTACGTATTTGTTGACAATTCTTGTGAAAATGAAAGATAGAATACTTGCCAAATAAGGCTTGTTTAGCTTCACACAAACAGACGGAAGATCAAGTTAAAAATGCAAAGGAGATTACCAATTCTTAATTATAATTATTTAACCAGGTGGGTAGTTTCTCCTAATGAACATTTCCATGAAAACAGAATAACTAATGACAGTCTTAAAGAAGGCTTTGTCTTTCCATGTACTAATGATCACATTTATAAATATGCAGCAAGGCCCCCGTGTACATTGCTAATGATAAGTAATTAAGTACCAGGCGTGGGAAGCCAGTGAAAAGGGTCATGTTAATGCAAGAGAGGAAATTAAAAATGCAATAAAATAAGTTGCCTAGAAAAGATTAAATAAACTTCTGGCTTCTCCTTCTTCCAGAAGTAAAAGAACGGTTTCCCCATTCTTGTAGTGAAGCCATGGCAGGCCATTCAACAGCTGGTTATCAAGTCAGACAGTACCAAGTGATCCACTTGCTTTCTACCTCCATCCCCATTTTATCCTGCAGGATTTCAGGCAGAGGGTGTGGCTCAAAGTAAAAGGCATTTTGGGTCACCAAATGAGAAGATGAGCCCCTTGGAAAAAGGAAACAGTTGGCCATCACAGATGGATACCTTCCACTGGCTAATTAAATAGGACTTTGGTTGCTGTTGCTAAAGTACCACTTGTTTATAAAACTGTGTTGACCAATCTGGGTTTTTTTCTTGCTTCTGGAAGAAAAAGAGAGGACAAGATCAGTGCCTTTTCCAGTAGAGCAGAATAACCTTCTCATGTTGTTGGCTTCCCCAGCAGACTGCAAACTCCTGGAGGGTGAGACCACGACTCTGTGTTATTAGACATTATAGCCCTCACACCTAGACCTGCACAGAGGCCGTGAATGCTTAATAAACACTGGTTGAATAAGTGAATGAATGAATGTTCAAAATAAACCATCCCTAAGCCAAGGAGCAGTTTGTCCAAGAGCCCTGTCACATCGCTCCCCATCCAAGCAGCCCTGCCACCCAAACGCTGGCCCACTCAAAAGATGTAAGGCCTTTCTCTCATTCACTTACTGAGAAAGGCACTGATTCCTTCTTCAACATATCATCATCAAAAGGAACAGAAATTTGAAGCTTTAAGGAAAAAAAAGGTCTTTGCAAAAAAAAATCATATAGTTGGTTGTCAGACTCCTGTTTAGGAATTGACTAGGAATCCCAGCATCTCTTTTGAGCATTAAAGACACACAAAATGAATAAGGGCCGTCTTGGCAAAAGAAAAGGGACTTATATTTGGATCTCCAAAGCTCTTAAATAAGAGCAATTTTGATTTTTTTTTTAAGTATCTTAGTGAAGCTCTCAAACCACTGAAGATTTTTTTCTTTCAAATGTTTCGAACTCGTTGATCTCAAGTCTCTCCAGACCTCCACATTCCCTAACTGTTCTATGTGGTTAATCCCTGAGTGGGGGGAATCTAATTTTCTGCGGCTGCAGTCTCGGGTTAACAAGAAGGCAACCTTGATCTGAAGAAAATAGCAACCCACGAAAATCTAAACCTTGGTTGGCGATTTGGGGTAGCTTTTCTTGTTTAAATTTTCTCCCCTTTTTTCTTTAACAAGTTTAAGAAACAAGTCATAAGGCAGAAAATCTAGGGTTTGGCTGTCTCTGCCCTGTTTTAAGGCTCCTTCTGAATTCAAATGAATCATTTCCTTTTACATAAAATCTTCAACGAGGCCACACTTCTTTTGTTATCAGAGTGTTGTCATCGGCAAGCCTGCTCGACTCTCATAAAGGCAATTTAGTACCTGACATTCGAGCAACGTGTGCGCGGGCCTGGATTTGCCTTACAAATAAGGGCTGCCAAGGAAACCTCCGGGGAGGCCGGCGGCCCTGCTCGGGGACACCTAAGGTGCATCTTTCATCAACTTCTCCGACAGGCCTTTGCTTCCCAGGGCGTGCTGTTCTGTACACAGCCGCCTTCCCCTCCCGAGAAAGTTCAGGACGGCGGCGGGGCCACTCTGCAAGCTTATCCTGACCCCCAGCGGTCGACCCTGTCATCGGGCCCGCACCGGGTCCCTCTCTCGCTGCCGGGCAGAGGCGAGCACCGCCCTGAGGTTCCCTGGATCCCAGGGACCCAAGCACCATTCGCTTTAATTGACAATTAAAACAAACTTCGGTTCTCACAAGAATCAACCGAGTGAAATTTCACAACTGCAAGTTTCACAATTCAATTCCCTTGAAGCAAAACCAACAGTTTCCCTGAGGTTTCACTCCACACCTCTCCATTTGTTGTTTAACTTCCCCCTCAAGTTTCTCTTCCCACACACAATTTTATTTTCAAGTCAGTCATGGAAACAGTTTAATTATGTTTCTGGGGGTCCCCGCATCCTCCCTGCCCCGGTGCTGAGTCAGCGCTTCCGCGAGTCCCAGGATGAGGACTCCAGCGAGCGCATGTTTATTAACAGAGCAGCGTGGCGCTCCCAGCGACCAGGGGGGCCCCCGAAGTGGCTATTTATGGCTTCTGCCCACCGGCCTGCCTGTTCAAGCTGTTTCATATTGTCAGCCACCGGAATCAAACAACCTGAAATAAGGCCTCCGCGGCCACGAATAGAATGCAGTCAGCAAACAACGTCCGACCCCGGCGGTAGAGTCGCCGGATTTAGCAAGTAAAAATACAAGATGCCCAGTTAAGATTGAATTCAGATAAACCACAAATACGTTTTTAGTATAAGTATGTCCCAAATATTGCAAGGGATATGTTTGTACTAAAACATATTTGTGGTCTATCTGAAATTCACATTTAACTCGGGGCCTTCTATTTTATCTGGCAATCCTACCCAGTAGAGAAAGGAGAGGTTCTGTTTTATGGTTTTACAGCTCAGCTTCCGAGCAGATCGGGATAGTTCAGGGGGCCTGGGCCTCTCCTAAGAGTTAGGTGAGACTTATTTTTAAACGGTAAGAAAATAGTCCGAATGTGGATTCTCGGAGCCTCTCTGGAGGCTCAGACCTCCCTGGACATTGCCCGCCTTCTCAGTCCTACCCTCTTCTCTCCCTCCCTGTCTCTCCACTGTGGAGGCAGGACCCTGTCCTGAAGGGTCCCGTTCCCACGGTCAACCTTCCCAGTCAGCCTCAGGTGTCCTAGCTCGCAGATGTTGAAGCAAAAGTCAAAACCAAGGTAACTCTTTTTAGGGGGTAATAGATTAAACTGCAGCTGGGTCTTCAAGGGACAGGAGTAGCCATATTCTGAACTGCTATTTGTATCTACTGAAATGTAAACATTAAAAAAATTAAAAAAAAAAAACAAGTTTGAATTACTATCTTCCTTTAAAAAAAAAAAAAAAGGCTACGGCCTTGGGAATACTGTACATATCTGTTACCGACAATTCTGAAAACCACCTCTGCAAGCCTGTCAGTTAAACCAAATGTTAAATGGAAAATATTTGGCGGGATTTAAAATTAGACCCGCACACATTACTTACAGATGTTTCCATGCAAAACACTTGAAACTGAACCACACCAAGTCATAAACCCCACAATGGTGTATTTTTTATACCCCAAGTTAATTTTTATTATATAAGTAGCCATATGAAGAAGGTATTGCATACAGCTTAAATTAAATACGGAGGAATGAAATCAGCAGTATCCCTTTACAGCATATGGCCCAGCAAATCAAATTACAAAGCTTTCCGCATCTCATTAACTGCAATGAGTACAGTGAGTTTTCTAATAAGTCACATCTTTTTCATGTGAGTGGTGAGCAGTGACTTATTGTAAGAATTCACAGGATGACCCTTGTGCTGAAATTAAGAACTAATCTAAAATGGGCAGGGTCATCTGGTCAAGACTGATCATAACATTTCCTCATTATTGTTTTAGTTAGCATTGAAGCATATGTTTTCCTGGTGCCCCAGCTGAAAAATGCCTTTGATAATTTCACTGACAGCAAATAACCCACACACTGCCATTTAATGAGTTTGGGCAGGATTAGCTGACAATAAAGAATATAGTATAAATGTTTTTATTAGAACAGATTTATTTTTTAGCTGGGAAAAAATAAAAAAGAAGTCACATGGAAATGCTGAGCTGATTTCTACCCTTGTGATAGCGATCGCCCTGTTAGTGATGCAGGTGAAGAGGCAGAAGCTGCACGAAGCCCAGGGCTGGCCAAGACAGTGCCTTCAGGCTACAAATGGTGAAAGGCAAATTCCAGCTGGAACCTATACTCAGATGTCTGGTTCCTCCTTTGCACAACAAGAAAAAAAATACTTCTACAATTGCTCATCATGTGGCCTTTGGTTGAGATGAATTACCAATTTACAACCTCTTGTGTTTGGAGAGAAGCAAACTGTGCTCTTTTGAGGCAAGAATCAGGAACCTAAAATCATTTAAGCCTTCTTGTTTATAAGGCCAGAGTGAGGCCAAAAATCCATTTTCCTCTGTGCTCTAAGCCCTTTCAATGACGAGTTTCTCACCATCTGCACTAATAAATATGGACTGGTGTGTGTATAACCATACACTGAGGAGAAGGGAAGAGTGAAAGGATTTTAAATGATTGCAAATTGCTCTCCTGCTGAGATAACAGCAGTTTGCATGTGAGCCTCAGTTGTCACACATTAAGAATGGGCATTTGGCTTATTTTCACACAGCTGCGAGAGAGAAGGGGTAAGTTTCAGAACAACTAGAGAGAAAAGCGGTCTGTTGTTCTTAGGGAGACAGGCTTTCTAGTGGCATCTTGCCCAGAAGCTCTTGCTTCGCAGCTCCAACCATGGGGACTGGAGACAGGATAAGCAGACCAGTCCCCAGAGCTGGAAGCAAGGGGAATCACTGAAGCCCTGAAACAGGATCATAAGCCTCAAGGCTCAGCAGAGATCAAAGGGATCAAGAATGGAAACAAGGCCAGAGGATTGAAGTAGCCTGGTGTGTAACAAAGTGATCCTTGAGTTAAGGTCAGTTTCTTGGGAAGACTTGGAGGCTTAAGACTCGTCCTTAGGCACAAGGGGTCACAGGGAAAACTCTGTCTTGGGAAGATGCAAACAGCAGTCTAAGAAGGTGGTGTAGGTTAGCAGAGGCAGACAGTGAGTGTGCCATAGGAAGAGTAAGGCCACCGAGGCAAAAGCCAGTCATCCAGGGACCCTGGAACCTGACTAGACTCAGAGGTCTCCTCCCAGCCAGAGAGAAGTGACTCCCTGTTCCTAGCAAAATGTAATGGGCAACTGTGGAAGCTTCAAAGAGACTGTCCGGTGAAATAGGGAAGTGTCTCAACAGTAGAACAGCAGCCACAGTGAAAGTGGAGTGCCCACGCCATCAGAAAGTGCACTTTAGGAAATGCTGAGGAGCGTGAGAAGACCCCTTGGTCAGAACACTTCCAAATACATCCTCCAACAGAAGGACCTCCAACCTGCCCCAAGGTGGGGCTGTGGAACCCAGTCACCTACCTCTCCTCTCAAGTGATCAACATGGGAGGGGAAGGGACCCTGGGAAGCAAGGGGGAGTAGGAACTATCAAGTCAAGGGAGGAGAAGGAAAGTGGGAACTGAAATGGAGCAAAGCATCAGCCGTTGAGCCCAGGCAAGGCAGTGGGATGAGCCAGGAAGACAGGCTGGAAAAGTCACCTGAGGAGGTGAGACTCTTAAGAAATACCTGTGGCGGAGCCCATGGGAGGAGAAGGCACTGTTAAGGGTGCCAAGCCTTTAGGACACCCAGGGGAAAATGTGGGGAAGCAGGGAAGGTAGGGGAAGGGAGGGTCTGCCATTAAATACATGACCATTAAATACATGACCAATCCCTGGTGAGAAGGAATTGCTAGCTACCACCCAAAGCAACTGTTCAGGATTGTGAACTCATACAGGGTTCACTCTTAGTGTCGTCTTAGGTCCTCAACACAAAACCTGTATTAAAGCCTTTATCACCTAATTTCACCCTTCAGTTGTAATTGAAGCTTCCAAGCCTAACACAGGCCCTGGTTACTTAAACTGGAACCAAACAAGGAAAATCCCCGAGTATTGCTAGGTAACAATAACAAGTAATATTTGCACCACTTTACAGTTTACAAAGTGTTGTCATCATTTTTCTCATTTGCTCTTCATTACCAGGCTGTGAAGAAGGCAACTTACCCGTAGCTAGGAAGTAAAAATGGCCAGATCGCAGACCAAAGTCTTCAGATTCCAAGCCCAGTGTAACTTTTATTACAGCAAATATCTCTTATATACTGGTCAAATAACACTCTAAAATGCTCTGGCAGTCTGAGGAAATATACATGTTGTACTCCTGGGGGAATGTATTCAGGGATTAAACCAAAGTTCTCCAGGAGAGACCATCCTTCCCTTACACCTTAGAATATCTCCAGATCTAAAGTGTGTGTTGGAGGCATTCTGCCTCCATTCCTCCCTGACTGGTGCAGATGGAACAACGTTGCCAAGATGACATTCTTCAGAAACATGCTTTCTAGGACCCTCTTGGTAGCTGCTCATTGACTATACTTGGAATAAGAGCCATAGTTGTTTTTTTGGCAAAGGAAGAAAATGAGGAAAGAAATCACATACAGACTTCAGCGACATCAACATGGCTTTCGAAGCAGCATCAGCCAGGGAAGCATCTAGCTGAAAGGAACTGGAGCTACCAAGTGCTATGTACCTTCCCCTTCCCCTCAAACCTTCTCTCTCTCTCTCTCCTATTTCTTCCTCTTTTTCCTCTCTCCATTACTAGATGATGCCCATGATATAGTCACTGTCTAAGAGGAAATAGGAAACTCTTTTATTTCTGCATTCTTCCTCCCCCACCCCCCCACCCCCAACCCCACCCCCGCCAACTCTAGCAGGTGAATGGGGCCAAACTAAAGAGTGGTCTTGTTGAAGATATAAAGGCTTCAGGTGAATGTGAAAGGCTGATTGTGCAAGTAGATTATGCAAATTCTGGGCTGGACCCAGTGGCTCATGCTTGTAATTCTAGCACTTTGGGAGGCAGTGGCAGAAAGATCGCTTGAGGCCAGCAGTTTGAGACTAGCCTAGGCAACAGAGCAAGACCCTATCTCTACAAAAAAAAAATTTTTTTTTTAATTAGCCAGGTGTGCTGGCATGTGCCTGTAGTCTCAGCTATTAGGGAGGCTGGGGTGGAAGGATTGCTTGAGCCCAGGAGTTCAGTGTTGCAGTGAGCTATGATTGGGTCACCACACTCTAGCCTGGGTGACCAAGCAAGATCTTGTCTCTAAGAAGAAGAGGAAGAAGAAAAGGAAGAGGAAGAAGGAGGAGAAGGAGAAGAAGAAGGAGAAGGAGGATGAGGAGGAAGAGGAAGAATTATCCTGCTCCCATGTGGGAGGCTTTGAAGGCCTCATCCTCTACCACCTGAACTTGTAATTAAACACTTCCCTTCCATTTTCCCAAAGCAACCGAAACCAGCACAGAAACCTCTTGTCAATTACTTGCGCAAGTGTCCCTTGGGTATGTTGATAAACAAGACAAAGTTTTAAACCTAGGGAAACATTCTTTCTGTCCTTATCTCCTCTGCTTTCCCAAACCTCCCCAGTACTACCACTGGCCCTACAGCATTTCTTGCAGCCCTCCTTCATTCCAGCCAAGTCTAGCTTTGTGTGGCCCCACAATTCTCCTTCATGTTACTTCCAAGCTCCCACCCAAGATACCCCCAAATGCTGGGAGCATCTCCTTCTTGTTTCCTGTGCTGCTTTCCTCTCTTCCTTGGAAGTTCCTCTCATTGACTCTAGGAAGGCTTCCTCTAGTACTGAATTCCCAAATATACATCTTGTTAAAGCCTCTAACATGTACATTGAGTATGGGAAAATTCAACAATCACTTACAAGTTAAGATTTCTATGTCTCGGGGCTGAAAGGGACTTTTGAATCAGAATTGGTCCATTTTCAAATATTCCTCTAGCTTATGACAACTTTCTAAGCTTCAGTTTTTTCATCTGTAAAATGAGGGTACAGGGTCTTCATTCTAAGGTTCTAGAAGTCCAAGGCTTGGTCAAGGTTACACAGCTAGAGGTATGACAATGCAGGCTAGAAGTGGAGCCTGCTCCTATCTGAAGGCCACACTCTCCACTCCATCAAGCTCTGTGTGCACATACAAGCACAAGCCAATTCATCTGCCTGAACTCCTCTGTTAAATACATACCAAAACTAACAATGGAACTACCACGTGATCCAGCAATCTCACTTCTGGGTATATCCAAAGGAATTAAAATCAGTATGTTGGAGAGATGTCTGCACTGCCATGTTAATTGCAGTACTATTCACAACAGCCAAAAGGCGGAATTAACCTAAGTGTCTATCAATGAGTGAATGGATTTTTTAAAATGTCGTATATATACACAATGGAATACTATTCAGCCTTAAAAAAGAATGAAATTCTGTCATTTGTGACAAAGTGGATAAATCTAGAGAATATTAAATTGAGAAGTAAAATAGACCAGGCACAGAGAGGCAAATACTGCATGATTTCATTTATATGTGGAATCTGAACTCCTAAAAGTAGAGAGTAGACTGGTGGTTACCAGAGGCTGGGGAGGAGGGAGTGGGTAATGGAAAGATGTCGGCCAAAGAGTCCAAAGTTTTAGTCAGACAAGAGAAACAAGTTCTGGTGTTCCATTGCACAGCAAGGTGGCTATAGTTAATAAGAATGTATTGTATATTTCTAAATTTCTAAAAGTTTGAATTTTAAATGTTCTTACCACAAAGAAATGATAAGTATGTGAGGTGATGAATATATTTGCATAATTTTATCATTTTATAATTTTATATATATATATTTAAAATATATCAATTTGAGACTAAGGAGCAATTCTTTATTTTTATACCCTTAAATACTTAATACAGTATTGCCTACTGAATTATGTCTCAAATGTAAACACCCTATGTTATCCAACTCTATAGCCATCTACCACCAACCACCACCCACTCCCTTGATCTTTGCACATCAAAGATGCCTACTAATAAATGCTTTTGAATGAACAAAGTCACTAACTGAATGAAGGACCTCCCATTTTTCATTATCTCCATGAGTACTGCTCACCAATTTATTGAAACTGGACTCCCAAACTCCCAGGCAAAGCTAACCCTCCCCGATGTGTTCTGCTGGCTCCACCATTAAATAGCTGTGTCACTCAGCATTTCTATAACCCTGATGTGCCTCCATTTCTTCATCTGTAAAATGGGAATAAAATAGTACCTACCTCATGGGGTAGCTATCAGGATCAAATGAATGAGTCCACTAAAAGCACTGAGAATAGTGCCTAGCAATACGTGTTAGGGTTCTCCAGAGGGACACAACTAATAGGATACATGTATATATGAAAGGGAGCTTATTGAGGAGAATTAGCTCACACGGTCACAAGGCAAAGTCCCATGATAGGCTGCCTGCAAGCAGAGGAAGAAGAAGCCAGTAATGGCTCAGTCTGAGACCAAAAGCCTCAAAAGTAGGGAAGCCGACAGTGCAGCCTTCAGTCTGTGGTCGAAGGCCCGAGAACCCTCGGGAAACCACTAGTGTATGTCCAAGAGTCCAAAGGCTGAAGAACCTGGAGTCTGATGTCCAAGGGCAGGAGGAACAGACAGATGCATCCAGCACAAGAGAAAGAGGAATGCCAGAAGCCTCAGCAAGCCAGCTCATCCTTCTTCCTCCTGCTTTGTTCCAGCTGGGCTGGCAGCCGATTGCATGGTGCCCACCCACGAGGGTGGGTCTTCCTCTCCCAGTCCACTGACTCAACTGTCAATCTCCTCTGGCAACACCCTCACAGACGCACCCAGAGCCAAGACTTCACCAGCTATCTAGGCATCCCTCAATCCAGTAAAGTTGACACCTAATATTAACCATCACACAATACATAGCAAAATGCTCAGTAAATATTAGCTGTTGTTATTCTATACTTTCATCTAGCATAATCCTCATCACACATCACCGTGATGCCTATTTAATTTGTTAACTTTCCAGAATGAGTGGAAGCTCTATGAGGTCAGGGACCATGTCTGCCTTGGTCTTACTCCCAGCATGGTGGTCTGGCAGGTGGTAAGTAATCAATAAATTTCTGAATGCACCCACGCAAGAATGCAAAAATGCAAAGCTAATTCCCTGGGCTATGTGGATTGGTTGCTGATACTTTGTAACTAACAGAAAATGTTCTAACCTTTGAATACTGTAGGTAATTGTTCTGAGTTGCTCTCCTCTTTATTTAAGAATAGAGGAAATGAGAGGCACCATTGCAAAGTGGTTAAGAGCACAGAGAGCAAAGCCAGAGTGCATGGATTTGAAACCTGGTTCTACCACTTACCAAAATGTGACCTTATGTGACTTCAATAGAAATAATAAAGTACCTACCTCAGGTGGGTCTTATGGAGATTAAATGAGTTAACAGATGAAATGAGCGTAGTGCCTAATATTACATAGCGTTAGCTACTATTATTATCATCACCATCACCATCATCATCATCATCATCCTGAATTGTGAATAAGGATATGATACAAAGACCTGAGAGTGAAAACAGATGTGTGGTTGTAGGAAAATATTTTGTCACCAATACAGAGACATCATGGATGGCTAAAAGGTAGCATTCAATATAACCATGTTGTTGTGTTATGACAGTTTAGCTGTCATCAATATACTGTTGGAATGTTTTAGGTTCATGCAGTTTAGGCCACACTTGAGGGCAGGGAGTTATGGGAGGAAGGTTTGCAGAAGAGTGTCTACTTTGTACAGTGTAAATGCTGCTGTGCCCACCAGCTCCCACCACAAGCCCTGCACTCCAATGAGGTGGGCACACATCTGTGGCCCAGCACCACCCCGAGTCCTGCTGTGGCCAGAAGACCACTCTTCCCTCCTTGCCATCTTCTCCTGACACAGATTTTCTCATCACATTTTAGTTCAAGGACCCTCCAGAAACCTAAGGCACCATTCTGTTCTCTGATGCTGTGTCTTCAAAGTCATGGGCAGTGCAGAAGCCCAGCTGCCAGGACACCAGCTGTCCCCTCCCTGGGCCTCGCTGTGGCTGAACTGCAGGTCCCCTAGGATGTCCAGAAAGGTAGCAAACTGGGCTTCCCCCAAGTTGCTGAGCCACCAGCAGCCGGAAGCAAGGGAGCAGCTTCACCCGCTGTGTGAGGAGGGCGGCAGGACCCAGCTCTGAGAAGATGTAGAACACACTGTAGCTTCAGGAAAAGGAATCTTAAGTCCCAGAGCAATTAAAGAACAGGGATCGAATTGAAGCAAGAAATGAGGAAAGCTTTACATCTCCTGTTTCTTATTCTGTTTCACCACAATGGCTTTTCCCCTCCACAGCCCAAAGCTGTGAAGCGATTTGAAGTCACTACATTTAGCCACAGATGATTGATTTTAAAATTATTCATGAGTAGCCATCTCACCACTATCTACCTACCTCAAGATTAGATGCTGCCACTATCTTACAATTCTCTTATAAGGGGTTGAAATCAAAATCTCCTCATGAATGGAATTTATCTCACCAGCGGTGAATATACACTGTGATTTGTTATCATGGAGTTCTTTATCCTATTTGCTGAAGCTACCTTAAGTTTATAACATGCATTAATTTTTATATTGCAAATTCTGCATATATGCAGAAAAAAGAATTACAACAGCACCTGCCATAGTTCTATTGAATCAGTACTTTATATATTGCATGTATTACATAGCATGACCTTTTGATGTTTAATACCCAACCCTACCCCTGCCCCACCTTACACACACATACCAGCTAAAATGGTTCTCTGAAGTTACCTCATGAGTCAAATTTGCTCAAGATTCATGGCTCTTACCTGAAGGACTGGGGTGCCTATTTAAATAATTTTAAGAAGAGGTCAATATTATGAATACTATCTCCTTGAAGTAGCCACACTATGGCATCAGGATTGCAACATGAATGCTGACACTTGTGCCTGGCAGCCCACAGAAGTTAGGGAACTTGACACCAGGAAGTGTCCCAGAAAGGACCCAGGACATGGTCCACCGGGATCCTCACTCAACAGAGGAACATGGAAAGCGCCACTCCCTCATTTGTCTAATCATATACTCATTGCCTGACCCTGGGTGGGTGGAGTCCTTCCATGTAACATACAATTTTTAATTTTAAGGGCCGATATCCATCTTTAAATTAGCTAAGTAATGATACAACGACTGAAATCAAAATTCATCGTGGCCTTCCCATGAATGGCCTCACACCATTTGGTGAGAGAGGTAAAGAAAGGGTGGAAATCTGGGTGCTGTGATGTGCTGGGTTTGCAATGACGCTTCCCTGGAATACAAGACAGGCTCAAACCTCTTGAAGCCAGTCGGAGTCCAAGGTAAACTGCTTCACAAACACTCAGCCAATAATAAAATGTTTTGAAAAGCACTTAAGCTTAATAGGTTGAGGTGTTAACTCAGTGGAAGCTTCTGTTACTATGGAGAGAGACTGCGAGAGCAGAGCAATGACACGGGGTGGGAAAAGGAACGCCATTCGAAGGAGTCATGCCACACACAGCAGACATACAATAAGGCCTCCTGTATGCGATGGGCAGCCACATGGGGCCCAGGATGATGACGCTGGTCCAGGGGAGTACTGACTGGTATGGGTATGGTCTTCAGATCCCTCAATGCACTTGGTTTGAATCTTCCTCTTGATCCACCACTCTCCCCAGGCCTACTGTAGAGCAGACCTTCTAAGACCAACTCCTCCACTTATTCTTCCACCCTGTCTTGGCCATCAGCTCAGAAGCCAAGGGCCATCCCCAGACATTCCAGAGCGAATAGACTGGAGTGTGCTCTACACCTCTGGTATTACAGGTTTTCAGGTTACATTCCTGCAGACTCTCTGACACATGACAGGCTACAGAGGTATCATCAGGTCCAGGAATTTGTGCTGCAAGAATAATGATTTTAGTTCTCCATGACTACTAACTCAGTGGTCTTGATTAGTCTTATTGTAGTGTTGTTTCCTATCAGTGAAACATTGTCTTTAAAAGGATTTCAGTCTCCAAACTTCCTTCACACAATGAATGCTCATGCCCTAGCACCCGGAGCCATTTGGCAGCCATTCTAGTTCCCTGGGGCTGTGCACCAAGGAAGAAAACTGGTTCATCCCAACACCATTCAACACATGCATTACTGATGGTCTTCTATGGTGTAAGCCATTGGGAGGGGCTGAGTTGCCAGTAAATGCCTTTCTGACCTGTGCAGTTGAGTCATCTGATCAGCATTCAGAACCATTGCTGTTGGCACGACAACAATGTAACACCTAGAAATTTATTCTTTATCAGGGGTATCCAGTCTCCTAGCCTGAGATTTATAAGATTCATTGAAAGAGATAATATATTTTTTAAATGAAAGAGCAAAACAACATAATTACATATCTACAGAATAAACTGACCTCTGCCAACCCAGGTGGAGATGAAGAGTACAGGGTTTGATTCCTCTAATTACACACAGCTTTTGGATAGGGGTGGATTAAAGGACACTTTATTATTCTCCCTCTAGTCATAGCGCTCTGTTGAAGCTAATCAAACTCTAATTCATTAGAAACTGGGACAAGAAACAGAAAATATAAATAAATAATGGCTTCCACTGGCCCTTAAAGCCCGAGCGAAACTTCTGATTAAATCTGGCACCTGGGCCCTGCTAGAATGTGCACTCCATGAGAGCGGAAGCCTTGCCTGGCTTGTTCAGCACCTAGACGAATGCCCAGCACCTTGTGCTCCCCTCATAAGTACTTGTTGAGTGAAGCAACGAATAAATAAATGAATGAACAAACAAACAAGGCAGACTCATCCAGAGCAGCAGAGGAGTCATGGTAGATTGAATGTGCCATCAAAATCAAATGCCTTGGGCTGATCCCAAGTCTTCTGACCAGACGAGTTTGAGTGAATTACCTCACTTATTTCAGCTATTTCCCCCCAATAAGATGGAAGTAACAATAATATGTTTTGCAGATTAAGTGATAAAATTTATGTAAAAGTGATAAAATTATGTAAAAGTATTTCATAAAGTACCAGCTACCCATATGAGAACCCTGTAAGTGACCCTGTATCCCACGGCCTCACTCACCCCTGCTACGTCCTGTTTGCCTCTTAATCCTACAGCTTCTACCTCCTAATATCTCCCTTCATTGCTTCCTCTCCATTCTCACCACCAGTATCTTCACTGCGGTTCTCAGCACTCATTACCAGATAGCTCCAGCCCCTTCCTGGTGAGTTCCCTGCCTTAAGCCTAGCTCTGCTACAGTTGCCTTGCTGCCAATGGGCTTCATGAAGGGTGAGTGATTCCTGTAGTCACAAAGCACAGGGATCCATGCTCAGAAGGGCCCATGCTTGAGAGCAAATGCCCTCTGGTTGCCATTTTGAAATTCTTAATGATTTACCGTTTTGGAAGTGAAGTCCATGGCACATGAACATGGGCCGGGGGCTTAGGGTCTTGGCTCTCATGTGCAGCATCTCTTACCACCTCCCTGCCTCCCAGGACAGGTACTCAGCTACCCATTTCACTGCCCCTGGCACTCTGGGCCCTGCCCAACCTCCCCCACAACCTGTCCCAGTGACACTGTCCACTCCACTTCAGTGGAGGGTTGGGCGCAGGGTGGAGAGGGGCAGGGTTGGTGAGCGTGCTTCACAGTATCTTGCAAGGGGTGTGGCAGTGGCCATCCTCACCCCAGGCTGTCAGTGCTACCATGCACTTAGCAGGCAACTTGGTACAGGAAGCCTCAGGCTCAACCTTAACCAAGATGCCCAGTACATCTTGACAGGGAAGTTGCAATACCCTTGGGGGTTACCTGCTTACCAAGGGTGACAGCACCAGGCCTCCGGGAAGGAGAGACACCTGGCTGCATCTTCCTACCCCTAGCTGAAGCATGACACATCAGTCCCATGGCTATGGAGAGGCGGAGCCAGCTGCCAGTGGACCACATGTGTCCCAAGTCTTAGGGAGGGCTCCAGCTCCCGTGAAAGTCTGTACTTGTCCCACAAGTGTCCTGCCATGAGGACCGGAGGGATGTGACATTAAAGAGGATAAAAAAATGCCACGACAGATTGAGAGGCTGCAGAATGAAGGGAAATGCTCTGTATTTTAATGCCTTTAACAGCACCTTTTTTTTTCTGGTTTTTGAAGAAATGGCCCCACATTTTCATTTTGCACAGGAACCCCAGGATCCAGTCCTGGCTGTAAACATGACCCTTCTAAATTCTGACCCTGACACACTGCTTACCTGTGACACTCCTTCAGTGTTTTCCCCTTTCCTGTAACTCAGAGCAGAAAGTTCGAGCCTCCTGGCTAGGTCCCCTTGTCTGGCACGTGCTGATTTCCTCAGCCCCATCCCCTTCTGCTCACCCACACTCACCCTCCGCCTTGGCCATCTTGAAGCATTAGCAGCTTTTTGAACATGTCTTGCTGCTTTATGTCACTGCTCGTCACGTATTCTTCCCTCTGTTACCATTGTCTACCCCTACCTTTATCTGACTGTGTCTACTCAAGCCTCACTTCCTTCCATGGCCTTCCCTGACTACCTCAGCCCCCACCAGGCTCCCTCCGAGGAGAACTGTGTCATGGCCCCGATCACTGTGTCCTAGAATCACAGATGTTCCTACCTGGCTTCACGGTCATATGTATGCAACATGATCCTGATGACAGGGACCATATGACCTTCTATTCCTAGCTCCAGCAGAGGGTCTGACACTTTCAGGGAGCACTGAATTCAACACTAAGCTGGACATGCTAGTTCTCTCTGCAATTCCCTTCATTGCCTGCTTAGTGAGATGATCTGAATCAAACAAATCAGTCCCACTGGCCACTTTCTCCTGAGAGAGGAGGCTTTTCAATCACCAAGATGGCCAAGGCACCATTTTAAACCTATTTTATAGGCCTACCACTTTCTGATCATGTCACCTGCAATGATCCCATGGGTTTCCGTTCTTGCTTATCACCAAACCTCAGCCACAGAAATTAGAGATCAAAAGCACTGGACTCATTTTTCTTATGAGAAAAAATCATTTTTCCCCTTCAACACATTCATAAAGCTTTAACAATGCAATCCTAGTACATGGACCTTGCCTCCCCCACTTTCCTATGGCGATCAATGCCCCATACAATGGGTTTCATGACCTTAGACCCGGAATCTAAAGATAGGCTATTCAATCATCTGGTCCAGATCCCTCATCTTACCACTGTGGACACTGAATGCAGGGGCCAGGGGTTGTCTCCATCCCAACCCAAGCCCATGCTCATCCCGCTGTTCCATGCAGTCTCTGTGAACTGGGAGTTATCGCCAGGCTCCTGATTCACCCTTCACTTCTCTGAGAGGATACAAGGTCATCCTCGCTTGTATGTTTCCTTTCTTCAAGATCTCTAGACTATAATATTATCCCATCCATTGTCCAGTAACTCAAAACCTACCAGCCATACTAAACTAACCCATGATTATGGCATTCTCTGTTGCCACTTTTCACTGGTGCTTTATTTTCCTCCTGAATGTTCATCAGGGAGTTTGTTAAAAATTGGGAAGGGGCAGGAATGAGGTTATTGAGCTGTCATTGATCAGACAATACAATTTACCTCACAGCAACAGTTTACTTCACTAAATTGTGGGGGAGCCAATGAGAAAGGAATGATCCTGGTTGATGCGCAGTATTGACACAGTAGCCACACAAACCACATTCAATATCTCTGTAAGCCAGCTGCTGGCTTGTTTTGGGGGCAGTGTAATTGCTGCTGCCATCATTTCATGAACGGTCCCCTCTTCATCCCACCACCGTTCATGGATTAGTTAGTAAACTAGCAGGACTGTTTCAGACAGAGAGCAATCTGCAAATCAGAAGCTTTCCAACTAGACTGGAATGGGTGGCTTTATTAGACACATTCCCAGTCACCTTGCTAACAGCCCTCAGGTTTCAGAAATGTCATTAAATATTCCATTCAAGAAACATAGGAAACCCTAAATGCGATCTACCTCATCCCCATCCCCACCGCCTCCCCCACACCATCTCCACCCTTCAGGCACATTCTAAACTTACAGAAATGTGGCCAGGAGAGAGTTAGACTATTTTGTGTGATGCAATACAGCCTGTTCAACTTTTGCATAGCAATTCAGCAAACACAGTTTTAAGCATTCAATTCTACTTCTACAGCTTCTTAAAATTCCCTGCAATATAATTATACTGATGGGAATGCAGAAAGATAATTGCTTTTAGAGGAAAGTTTCTCCTTTGTTCCATGTTCATCTGGCTTCCAGAAATGGAACAAGAGCCCTTGAACAGCAGAAATACGCATCCATGTGTCTCTAGTTATCATTTATTTACAAAGATAGACCTTGACAAATGTAATTTGTTCAATAAAATTAAAAGGATGCACGATAATTCACTTAGACAAAGAGACTTGAAAGGGGACGTCATCGGCAGCAGCGCCGTCCATCATTCCAAATGATCAGCTGACTTTGAAGAAGTGGCAGGTGTTCCCCTTTTGGAATGCAGCATTGAAATAGTATTTAGAAGGGGGAAAGAAAGAAAGAGAGCTAGGAATTGGAGCAATTTTTTATTCTGGCAATAATTATACAAATTAGATCTATGAAAGACAGAGAATGACTGTGCCTTGAACCCTGTCTGTGTGCATAGAACAATGGGGAAATTAATAATTAAATCTATTACATATGCTCATAATTCAATACAAAAGATACCTCAGTAGTTCAAACACTCCTGTATTTTCATTTGAATAAGGCTTTCACACATGCTCATTATATATGTATTATATTTTAAATTTAACAGCTTATTTTGTTGCCTTTATGTTTGAATTAATAAGGGCGCACTTTAATGCACTAATGGGGAATTGCATTAGCTGGCTTTGCAGACATAACTTTGAAAATCTCCCTGGTTTCCCAAGGGTGAAATCAATTTGCCCCATAACGTGTTGTCTCACAGACACATCTGGAATCTTGGAAGAATAGCTCCCCTCTACAAGCTTCTGATTTGGGCCTCCATATTTAAAAGAGGATCCCCTAGTAGATACCCTTGCTAAATTGAACAGACACATCGAGATCATCTTCTGGATTTTGCAATCTTTTAGCCAGCTGACATGCTTTTTATGCCTGGCCCATGTTATTTTTCCAGAGAGCAAAAATAATTTTTCTGCAAAAAAGTAAAAGTTTATTTTTAATCCAATAATTCATTTCCTCCCTTTTTAAAATTTTTCTTTCTCACTCCCTCTCTCCCTCTGGCTTTCTTTATATTCCTATTTTTAACTCTTCATACTACCTCTGGCTCCATGGAGAGTGAAGAAGACAAGGAAATTAGAAAAAAGAGAGAGAGAGAAAGAAAAGTATATACTATGGTGGGCAATGATGGAAAGGCCACCACAATTGTTGAGGAACCAATTAATAGCATCAGAAGTACTGGAGTTCAGGACAGGGGGATTGGTGGTTGAACTACAGCACTGAAATCCCAGAGAGCACAGTGAGTTCACAAAGTGAGAGTCTCAGTTTTCTAAAAAAAAAACAGGGTGACTCCACTGGAGGGTCAAATGCTAAAGTAATAATCAATGGAAAATACCCATCCCTCTGCAACCCAGAAAAGAGACAAAGAAGTCAGTATCTGTGAGAAAGAAAGAGAGGAAGCCTAACCAACTGCTCACATCTCAGTGCAAAGCGGCTGCCAGCATACCCGGACAGCCCGGCACATGCGGAGGCACTTGCCGCTGCTGCCACTGCGCTATGACAAGGAGTTTTGTGCCTTCGGAGGAGCGCCAAATCCAATGACGCTAATTGCATTGCAGATTTCTAGCATCATTAGCAATTCTTAAAATTACATTTGCCCTGCTTAAGTTCTCTATTTCCAGCCTGGTATACGAAGGGGGCAAGTCTCTAAAGGGGATATGGGTTACAGAGAAACTTGATTGGACATGCTGGCTTCAGGTGTGCAGGTGGAGGCTGGCCGGGGGGATTCACAGCCCAGGAAAAAATGCTTGTTTGTCTTATTTTAAATGCTGATTGCCGGGAGAATAAACAAAACCCGCAGCTAAATGGGCCTTAAAGGAACACTGGGAATTTTGGAAAGAAGAAAGCCTTACCGATAACAGTTGGAACTAGCCCTGTGGGTCCTATGGTGACAAGCACCATCCAACCACCCCGGGCGATGGAGTAACTTGCATTTGAAATAGTTGCTGCAGAAATAACCACTCTCCTTTTGTTTGTTTGTATTTAAAACAAATGAATAAAATCCAGATGAATTTGTGTTTTTGCTTTGTTTGTTTGTTTCCTTAAAGAGAACATATTCGCTCATTAGGAAAGCTAGACAGCCAGCTCAAGAAACAAAAGCCCCAAGTCTGTGTCTCTCCTGAGCTTTGGCAAACACTCTGCCACAACATTTCCCGGCCCAAGTATCTCAACCCTGCTGGGAAGGGAAAGGCTATCCCAAGAGCAGAGCAGAGGTCAGGATCCGCCTCTCCCGAGGCTGCTGGCTCCTGAAACTGGGGCAGGGCTCTGTGCAGTTGGGACTTCCATTGTAGAGTCATTGAGAGATCACCAACACCAGCCTCTCCCAGAGTGGAGGGGTGGCCTCTACTCTGAATCTAGCAACAGAAAGGGGACCAGCTCCCGGGTATTTTTTCCAACAATTTATCCCATGTAATGAAATTGCTAAGCCTATATATTTATAGACACATACATACACATATATATATATACACACTTACAAATATGTATTATATATACAGCTCTATGTATAAACACTCACATAGAGGGAGTGTATAGCTTTTAATTGGGCCGTCTTCTCAAAATAATTAAGCCAGTTTTAATGAAATACTGTTTAAGGCTGCTGGCAAGCAAAGAAGCCATCTTTAGCAGAGCATTAATAAACTGAGTCATTCGCACGAGGGAATGGCTAGCTGTATCAGTCACATTCATGGTGCTAATAAAAGAGCTCAGTTCTCTGTGGCAGGCCAAGGATTGGAGGGCCGGGAGGGAGCACAGAGCCCAGTCATCTCGGGCTTACTGTCACAGACAGTCCTTACGGCTGCAGTGGAGTTCACAGTCCAAGCTGGAAGAAGGGTCTGCTTGCCCTCAAAGGATCCCAGCAGGAATCTCTGTCTATAGAAGAGTGAGGTGACCAATCCCAGGGGCTGGTGAGGTCTCTAGAGCTCCTTACCATCTGTGGGTGACACTGGACCAGGATTGGGAACAGGGTACAAGGGTGGCCAGAGTTTCTCCTTTTGGTGTCCCAGTTCCTCGTCTACAGTGACCTGCCAACCCCGTGATATCAATGAGATAAACATGTTGGGAGGGTTTTTCAGAGGTGTTAATGGGGGTAATGTTTAACTCATAAAATGAGGATAGTCATTCTCTAAACCAGGAATTTAGATACGACTTCCCTTATCAATACCTCCTGCTGCTTTTTAGCTGCTGCTTTTTAGCAGCAGGAGGTATTGATAGGTAAAGGAATATCTGGTTTGGTTTTTAGTCAAAGGGATGGTTTAGCCATACTCACAATGAGAATCTTTACAAACTGGACTGACTTTCACCAAAAGCGATGAGATGGACTTGCTGCCACATATAGGTCCATGCCAATGAGATGGTGTAGCAGTATCTGGTGCTGGAAAGAAAGGGGCCTGTATAAGAGTCCCATTGTACCAACAAGGAAACTGACCTGCCCCAGTGTTACACCGTTTATCCCCAGTGGCACAGCCACATCCTGAATCCTTCAAGAGTCCTGGGAGAAGAAAATAAGCCCCGTTACCCTCTCTTCCTTTCTGTCTTGGAGAGAAGAGGCCTATAAAACACTAATAGTGCAGGGGAAGTTTTTTCTAATTCCAAACAAGGTGGGAAAAGCAGGAACCTTTTGATTTCTGTAAGATCAATTTGGTGAAGGGCTAGCACGGAAGTTTAGACTGGACCATGATAACAGTTACCCTTTACTGAGCCTTTTCACTCGCCAGGAGGACACTGTAGATGCATAATAGTTCATAATCCTCACCACAACTCTGTGAGCTAGGGAGTTGTATTCCCACTTGACAGAACAGGAAACTGAGGCTCAAAAAGTTAACCAACTTACCCATAGTGCTAGAGCTCACAAACAGCAAAGGCAGGATTCAGACACCTCAAGGCAGTGAACAGGGGGCCCCTGGTTCTGGTCCTCCCTCTCCCGTTCTCCTCTACCCAGGCTTGATGCTGGGTCCATCCTCCCTTTGGCCTCACCATTAAAGCTAATGCTGACATTTCCATCAACTTCCCAGTCTCACACTCCCAGGAGTAGCAACATGTATCAAGCCCTGGCGCAGACACAGTCCTTACAAAAGGCAACTTCTGGGGAAGAAAAAGAAACTCCTTGTTCTCCACTGACTTTCAGAACTGATGCCCTGGCAGACATGAAGCGTGCTTTCAGCACGAAGGAGGAAGAAGAGGAACGCGCAGGGCTTGATTCCCGGTTCTCCAGAATCCGGAAGTGGAAGAAGCCTGGGAGTGACAAGGGACCCCAGATCCGGCCTAAACCAGCGCCCTGGGGTCAAGCCCCTGCGTAGTCCTGGACAAAGGAGCCGCGACCTGGAGGGGGGACCGGGAGAAGGGAACGGAGACCCCAGTGGAGCCAAGGAGCCTGGATGGGCAAAGGAAATGGGCGACGGGTAAGTGGAGATGCAGCCGGGGATGGGAAAGGACGACCATCGACTGGGAAGCGGAAACCCCCTTGCGGTTTGAGGGCCCTGAGGAGGGGAAGCGCCCCGCCCCCGCCCCCCAGCCCGCCTCCAGGGGTGAAGGACGGCAGGGCCTCCCGAGGCCGCCGCGCCGGGACAGCCTGACCGAGCAGCACCGAGACGAGGCCGGCGCCCACCGCCCCTGCCTGGCCCCCGTCCGCTCCTCGGGCTAGCACTAGGCCCCACCGTGCAAGCGCACTGTGCATCGCGCCTGCAGCCTTTCGAAAATAGAAAAATAGGGAGTATATGTAGTACCCCACACCCTTGTAATGATGCCGCTCCAAGCAAATGAGTCCTTAATAACAACAGGGTGCTGGGGGCAGCGACCGATGGGGAGCAAACAGCCTGGCCCTGTGGTGTAGAACGCGCGGCACTGGAGACTCCCGACACTCCATGTGGCACAAGTCCCAGGTCCCGGCGGGCCAGCACCCGGCCTTCCCCGGCGAGGAGCCGGGCTTCTGACGGGAGGGCAGGGTGGCGAGAGGGCGCCAGCAGGACGCCTGACCTTGCGTGAAAAACCAGAGAATTCCACAGCACCGCGGCGAGTGCTCCCCAGCTGCGACCGCGCCTCGGGCCGCGAGGATGTTCCTATGGCGCCACCTAGTGTCGGAGGTGCAGACAACGCTCTGGCGAGGGCTGCAAGGACGGCCTGCGACCAGCCCTGGGACCTCAGACTTAGGCTGGGACCTTGGGATGGGTCATCCCAGGGGCCCCAGCTGTGGACGAGTGATGCCCTTCCACCAGGCAAAAAGCCCCCCAGACGTCTCTCTCTTCCTGCTGCAACCAAAGCTAAAAAGAAAATTTGCCAGAATGAATGGAATAACTGACGGTCCCTTTCAATGAGACGTCCATGAGGTGATGTCTGGTTTTTCCTAAATACAATGGCCAGTCGATTATTAGTTCATCCAGAAAAAATATAGATGCTGTCATCGTATAAACATGAGTCTCCACATAGAACTGAGCCTCAGACCCGCTGGAGGTGCTCTGTCTGGGAAACACTGAACTAGAATTTTGGGTGGAACAAAGTAGAAGCTTTACTTTTTATTTAACAGTAGCCTGAAGACCTCCTGCAGAATAATGGAAAGGATAAAGACCTGGGAGCCAGGATACTAAGGTTCTGGCATTAGCTCTGCCCCCCAGTTGTCTGTTTGACCTCGACCAGAGGGAAACAGTTTTACTACCTCTCACAATACTGTGCAGTCTGCATTGGTATCTCCATGTAATCAGTAAGGAAATAGGGGCTCCAGGAGTTTACCCAAGGCCGGGCAGCAGATCAGTGGCCAGACCAAGCTTCAGCTGCACGTCTGCCCGACTCTGAAGAGCACGTTGCCTTCACAAGCCATCAAATCCCTTCGTGCTTTGGCCTCTTCATCTACCGCTTGAAGGGGCTGTACCAAGTGGTCATGGTTCCTTCCAGATACAGCAAACCGTGATTCTAAGGTTTCACTGATCCCTTAAAACCCAGTTTTAGTGCTCACAAACCCCGTGGTGATAACAAAAGAGCCTTTTAAAAGGATTTATCCACCTATAAAAACCATTAGATTTTATTTGGGGCTGTGGGCAAAGAACACCAAAGCAAACGTGTTGGAACATCAAACCTCCTTTAAAATTTAGGGCAGCAGGGACAGAGGAGAAAATCTGCACAGGGCAAGGAGGGACAACTTACAGATTCCATGGCTGGAACCAGACTGCGGGACACTATTTATCTGCCATTGGCTTCCTGGGGGATAATTGCCTCCTGACAATTGTTTAGACTTGATAAATACATGAAATGGGACCGCCAACAGTTTATCTGGCTACCAGTTCAGATCCGGACAGAACCAGATGAAGAAGTCAGGCATATCTGCAATAACCTCAAAGATAAAACCTTCCTATCAGAGGCAGCTTATCTCCTCCTCTGGGTCATGCTGCCCAGTAACTGCCACCTCCAAAAGAAGGAAGGGGAGAGCACTTCTAGCAGGGGGTTCACAGTGGGCCTTGCTTGCCTTGAACTCCCCTTCCTGCTCACAAGACAGGCCACCTGTCTGGCAGCAAGGGAGTGGTACTGTGCCCTGATCTGGAAGGCTTAGGAAAGATGTTGGCAAGGAAAGTGGAAGTAATGGGCAACTAGATCCCAAAGCCAAGGTCACCTAACTCTGAGATGAATGCGTTCCTCGTGGGCTCTTCCTCTGTTTCACATGGACAAGCTAAAGGAACTTCAGGCCTCCCCAGCAAAGATAACACCATGAATCGCAGCTCACAGGAGCTGGGACCCTGCTGGGCTACATACTCACCCCATGACCAAAGGCAAGTGGGACCTCTGGGCCTCAGTTTCCTCACCTCTCAGGGGTTTGAGCTAAATAATCCCTAAGATCCTACTGAGCCATTTTATGGACTGGAATCAAACCAGCCAGACCTCTTTATGGTTTAAAAGAGGTCAGAGGTTTCATCGAAGAACCATCTCCCTCCCTTACATTTTTCCTCAGCCCGCTTGCTTTTCTCTTCCCCCTCCCCGACACCTCTCATTTGCCGGCCACAAACCTCCATCCTCCAACTCCTTTCCAACGTCAGTAGCTGGCTCCACCAGGCTGGCTAAGGAGCGAGGAGACCATCACCTCAGAAAGCAGCCCCGCTGGGAGGTCCACGGAGCAGTTCGCCAAGCTGTGGACAGGCCCTTTATTTTCCATCTGTCAAGAAAGGAAGCTGCCTGTTGCTTATTTCCTCCTCCCACTCTTCTCCCTTCCTGCCAGCAGACTCTTCCACTTTCAGAATATTCTGATGGGGGATCGCAGGAGTTTTCCTCAAACAAGATCACTTGGGGTTGACTACTGAGCAACTCCCAGCCTCAGCCCCACCCATTCCCTCACCCTCCAGCTTGAGCGATAGCTCCAGTTAGTAAAGCAGTTGTATCAACAGGACAACAACCAAAAGTGACCTTCTACGTCCTAAAGCCCTTGCCTGACACCACCTCTTTTTTTTTTTTTTAATTATTCAGGGGCCTTTTGGGAACCCCCAGTTGAGCTGTATTCTGCAGAAAGACCTTCCAAACGAAAGGAATAAGGCATTGTTTTACCAAGAGCCTTTTCTCCCTCAAGAAACACAATGTAAACTAGGAAACTTGCACTTTCTTTTCCCTTTGGGTAGATGAGCAGAAGGGAAGAGTTACTACCCAGGGTGAGATCATTCCTCCATGGTGGTAGAATATCTGGTTCTTTCAGTTTCCCCATGGTGCTGGCCTCACAATAGGTGTTCATGAGGTGCAGGCTAATTGGGTGAGTGGATGCAGTGCTCTGATGGATTTATTCAGTGTACAAGATTGCAAAGCCATGTGCCAGCAAAGGCTTAACCACCCCACCCTACCCTTCAGACCAGCCCCATAGCTTTCCATGTCCCTGTCTGCCCAGCCTCAGGCCAAAGCAAAGGCAGGGATCTGAGCTGTACCCACTGTGAACGCCCATCTCCTGACCCTTGTGCTAGTGTCTTGTCCCTGCATGCCTCGGCTGTCTTCTCTCTGGACTATGATTCATGGCAGATATTAAAAAGGAAACAGCATCCTTCAATTCTTTCTACCATTTCTCTTATCTTTAAAGGGTTCTTATTAAGAAGTATCTTCAAACTTATTTATGTGATGTCATGCTAGGAAGCAGCGTTGTCAATGTGCCACTTTCCATGAGCACTGAATTCAGTAAAAATAAAAGCCAAATAAATGATATATTGTCTCCATGCAGAATCTTCTCTAGTCATGACTAGCTATCCAGATAGTAGGGAATCCCTAAAGATAATCAGATAATGGTGACTTTTGCTTACTGAGGCAAGCTCCCCTTTCCTCTGCGCTTCTGGAGTGATTGATCCAGAGAGGCCAGCTTCTTGCTGGGGCATAGCTGCAATCCGCTGTAAGAAGCCAGCTCAGAATCAGGGACACAAAATCATGGGGAGCCGACCATGGCCAAAGCATCATGCTATTACCCTTCACTTCACATTTTTTAGCTCTTTATTGAATGTTATGAAAGATACACAGATGTATATATTTTATGTTTTCATATTAAAATGTTTTCATATTAAAAATGAAAGGGCAGGAGGAAGTGAGGAAGGGGAAGAAAGTAGCATTAAAACGCCAAGCATCATGCTGGGAACTTGGAGTTCTCAAGCCCTCCAGTCTTGGCCACTGGGGAAGGGAGTGGGTATCACCCACTTAGTTCATATTTGAATAACTGCTCATACTTGAAAATGTCTTCAACTGCAACAACATGAAGTGGGGAGCCCCCACAGGATCTCCACGTCTTCCCCGAGAGCTCTTGGACCATGCTCCTTCATCCTCCATGATTTTGATCTTGCGGTTCTGTTTACCTTCAGTGCCTTCTCACTCTTTACACCCTCATCCCAACCCCTTCCACTTTTCAAGACTCATTTAGACATCATCCCCAAGAAAGCTTCTGATTCCCCACTGTCCAGTCCCATCTGGGTGGGTACCCATAGAGATGTCCTGTACACCTTGTCCCCACGTGTTAGAATACTCTGCATATCTGTCTGCTTCCTCAAGGTACTGTGAGCTCTTTGAATGAGAGTCTTGTTCAGGTTTGCATCCCCAGTATCTACTGGTTCAGTTCTAGGCTACCACTTGCCCAAACAACACCTCTGTGTTCTAAGAAAAAGAAGAATGCAGCCCCATCCCTCCCACTCACGCCATACGCACACTGTCAGCCTCCAAGCAAGGCCATGTGACTCCCTTGTTCAAGTCAGAAAAAGGTTCTCCCTCCTCATACTGGGTGCAGCTCTACAGCAAGGAGCAAGGCGTGGTGAGTAGGAGATGAGCTGGATGTCAGCACCCACTGGGCCCAGGCTCCAGGTAACCTGCACAACTGTATTGGTTGGCTCTGGTTGGATCAATCACTCCATCCAGAGAGCAGTGACCCACTTCTCCTGACCTCTGGCTCAGCTTCCAAGACACCAGGCTGCTTTTCTGCTCTACTACCAGCTACTCCCTCTAACTATAGCTGCCCCACGAGGTAGATAAGCCCCTGTGTCTCTAACGGCACAGTGCCCCATGCAAACCAAACACAGACCCCAGGAGAGAGAAGCCGGGGAGGTCCTGTTTCTTCCAGGCCCATTGCCAGCCTCTGTCCGGGTCTGGGCACATGGGCTCATTTACATGGCTGGTTTGGAGCCTTTGGCAGATGAAAGTGTGCGGATGGTTTTATATGTGTTGCTCATCATTAAACCTCCCCTTCAGGGTTTCTTGCCGCCTTTGGTTTGTGTCTCAATCTGGAGCAAATTTAAGCAACGGTTTAGGCCTCTGCATTTCCTTGGTTTAATTAATAATTCATAATAAAAATTTAATCAAGGCATAAGCTTTTGTGGAAGGTTATAAAACACTTTTATTTGCCCTGGAGATCAGAATGACCACTTTCTAAATCTGTGAAATGATGGGGTTTTTTTCCCAAATGAGGAAATTGTACTCTCAACTGTAAATTTCAGCTGTTTGCCATATGTAACCGCAGAGAATCTGTTTATTGACTTAGTATATTAGGAGTAGTTAGGCAGGAAGAAAAATAAACCCAAACTCCAGACAGGAGAAAGTGTGGGAAAGGAATGAAGAGTTGAAGTTAGAGTCTAGCAAACCTCTAGCCTCAGAGAATAACGAGAAGAGATAAATGGTAGAACCCATCTCCCAAAGGAGATGATCATGATAGTAACCAGATTGAGAGACAAAGAAACTGGCAGGACAGTCATCACAAGCCATTCAAGATCTTTGGAGACATAAGCAGAGAATGCAAAGGGAAGAGTAGAGCCGTGAGAGGATATTAGACACTATGTGAACTCTGCAGCAAGGTGTGGAGTCCTGCTTAGTGAAAACTGTAAACACGGGATGGGTTTTTACCTGCCTGAAATAGCAGAAAAGAGTTCTTGGCAAATAGCAGAGAGAGGGTCTAGACCAGGGGTAGCTCAAACGTGCATCTATAGACAAAACCAAACCACCAGGAAAGCCACCTAAAAATACGGAGTCCGAGGCCTCCACTTTAAATGCCTTTTAAAGCTCTGCAGGTGACTTTGATGTCAGCTAGCTTTGGGAACCGTGGTCCAGATGACCTTTTAAAGTCCTTCAGCATTAATTCTCTGAGATTTGTAAAAATTAAGTCAAGAGAGGAAGCACAAAGTTGCTGCAAAGAGCTGGATTCAGGGGATAATGTCTAATAATCAGTTTTCTCCATAATAATTATTGTAAAAACAACATGTTATTAACTTTGTGGTTATTCCCTTACTCTGACAACAACTCTGAAAGAAGGGTATTATCATCCCTCTTTTAGAGCAGGAAATGGAGTTTCAGAGACGTGAATCAGTTAGCCCAAAGCCATGCTGCTAGTGAATGGCAGGGACAGGTTTTGAGTCTCCTGACTGCAAACACGGTACTCAACCCTCATGGCCTGCACGGACCAGTCCTCCTTAAAGTTAGCTAAGTGGGCCGGGCGTGGTGGCTCATGCCTGTAATCCCAGCACTTTGGGAGGCCGAGGTAGGCGGATCATGAGGTCAGGAGTTCGAGAGCAGCCTGGCCAACATGGTGAAACCCTGTCTCTACTGAAAATACAAAAATTAGCAGGGTGTGGTGGTGGGCACCTGTAATCCCAGCTACTCGGGAGGCTGAGGCAGGAGAATCACTTGAACCTGGGGGGCAGAGGTTGCAGTGAGCTGAGATTATGCCACTGCACTCCAGCCTGGGCAACAAGAACAAAACTCTGTCTCAAAAAAATAATAATAATAAAATAAAGTTAGCTAAGTTTAACAACAGGGTTTGCCAGGTGGTAAAGGTTATGAAGGAGAAGCCCCTGGAAGGCCCAGTGGCAGACCCCACCCAGCACTAGTTCAGCCTTAAGTGGTCACTCAAGGATGAGCAAAAAGAAACTGACTCCTCAGGGCCTAATGGTCACAAACAGTTCTCCAGTGTGGAAAAATAACTCCAAGGAAAAGCACTCAGATCCTGGCTTGGTAGTATTGGCTTTAAATAAGAAGTCCTCATCTTTCAAGCCAGAACCCTCACCTCCAAGCCCAGCCTCAGCCCCAATCTCACCCGTGAAAGCCCACTGGTCAGAGTGGCTAACCCATTCCTGGATGCCAGGAACTTCCAAGAGAAAGTGTTTACTGGGGTCCCTAAAAGACCAAGGTGTTGGCGGCAAGACACAGAACACTTTTAGAAACCCACTAGCTTAGACCAGTACATTTAGTTATAAGAAAAGTTCCTGGGCTTCTAATTTGTAATCTGAATTCATTGACTTTGGAGCGGAGGGGGTCAGCATGGAAGAAGAGATTAGTGAGAGCAGCCCCACTGCCTGCACCTGCAACAGGAGGTGCCGTCCAGGGGCAAGGATGGGTGCAATTGGTTGGATGAGCCTCACATCGGCTGTGAGAACCCACTTCACTACGTGCTTGACCCAATCCCCTAAATCCCTCCATCAACTACTTGTTAATACAGACTGAGTATCCCAAATTCGGGTATCCCAAATCCAAACTGCTCCAAAGTCCAAAACTTTTTGAGTGCCATCAAAATGCTCAAAGGAAATGCTCACTGGAGCATTTCAGAATCAGATTTTATAATGCAAACATTCCAAAATCCCCAACAATTTTCTAAATCTGAAATATTCCTGGTCCCAAGCATTTTGGATAGGGGCTACTCAACCTGTATTTTTAAATATATATTCTTCCTCGTTATAAAGAGGATTAGAGATGCCTTCTATAAGAACTGTTGGATAAATCACAGGTGGGTCAGCAACTTTTAGTCCCAAGCATTTTGGATAAGGGCTACTCAACCTGTATTTTTAAATGTGCATTCTTCTTCATTACAAAGAGGATTAAAGATGCCTTCTATAAAGAACTATTTAATAAATCACAGGTGGGTCAGCAATTTTTAAAAAAACACAAGACTATAAATAAAAAATGGAATAAAGGATGAAGCTACATCAAAAATTTCTAGCACATATGCTTATTTTGGATCAGGCAGAGATTTGGCTTTGTTTTCTAGCTGCCATGGCAAAGCAAAAAATGGGGGAGGAGAGACATCTGATTTGTTAGAGAATTCAGTGATCATAACAAACCAGAACCACGAAATAAGCCAGTCACAAAAAGACAAATACTGTCTGATTCCTCTTAGAGGAGGTACCCAGAGGAGTCAAATTCACAGAGAGAGAAAGTAGAACGCTGGCTGCCAGGAAGTGTAGAGAAGGGGAATGGGGAGTTATTGTATAACGGGTACAAGGTTTCCATTTGGGAAGACGAAAAGAGTTCAGGAAATAGATGGTGGTGATGGTGGCACAGCAGTGTAGGCACTGACTGCTACTGAACTACACACATAAAAACGGTTAAGATGGTAAATTTTATGTCGTGTGCATTTTACCGCAATTCTAAAGTTATGACTTAAAAAAGGAAAGAAAAGAAAAAAAAAAAAGCCAGGCCCTGAGGAGCTGAACTACTTCTCCTTCTGACAGGAAGATGAGGAAGAAGTTCTCTAATTAGAGTTCCACCAAAAGGAGACGTTTAAGGTTGCAAATGGCAGCTTCAACAACATGCTCACAGGAGACGCATTTCTCAGCCTTCAGTGGAGGTTGATGGCTTCACGCTAAAATGCAGTTCAGAGAAAGCACTATGGTGGGGCAGGGGGATATGATGGCGTCCAGGTAACCAAACGGGATGGTTCATGGAGGCAGGAGAGGACATCTGCTCACGTGACTGTGGGAGAGCAGCCTGCCTGGCCTTCTGCAGAGGCTCCAGCAGGAAGGAACTTGTGATAGCACCACTGCTGCCCAGTTTGAAAGTGAGACATGCAAATATGGCCACTTGGCCACCCACCAGAGTTAACACTGATGTGATACTCATGTCCCCAAGTTCTTCAGCCTTCAAGACTCGACTCTTCCCTTAACATGCAAACAGCTACAACCTTAGCTCCTATCCCAGGAGGCTGCAGGAAAGCCAGTCTTTAGTGAGCTTCTCCTACCCCAGTTGTTTCTAAGAATCACCCAGGAATGCATCCACATTCCAAAGATCAGGCCTGTTTGCCACATCAGGTTGCCCTGGATGGACAAGTTTTCCACTGCCTCTAAGTCACCCTTGGCTTCTCCAGGTCACTGGCTCCCCCACTGCATACACCCATACCCCTCCTTTAGTCTCCCAGAACATAAGACCAAACTATAATATTGATCGAAATTTTCTGAAAGCTCAAAGATAGCAGAAGGGAATTACAAAATAGAAACAGAAAGGTTAAACCCCAGAGATCGGAAGTCCTAACTATCTTCGTCCTTAACTCCTAATTTGTCCCACATTTCAGGGGCCAGCCTGCTTTTCCCCAAATGCTTTGACCATGTTCCTTCTACCTAGAATCTGGCTTCCCTGATACATTTTGGGGTCCAAGAAAGAGAGAAATCTCCCAGAGGGTCCTCCAAGTCCAATGAAATAATTATCTCTGAGATGCAACTCTGCATATAGAGAAGACAACCCGTCATATTATTTTACAGAGTTACTTGGCTCCTCTTTGTCTCAAATACCTCCATTCCAAATAGAGTTTGCTTGAACACGACCAAATACACATTAAAGTGCTGCTTTTTTTTTTTTTTTTTTGAGATGGAGTCTGGCTCTGTCGCCAGGCTGGAGTACACTGGAATGATCTCGGCTCATGGCAACCTCCTACTCCCTGGTTCAAGCGATTCTCCTGCCTCAGCCCCGCCAGTAGCTAGGATTACAAGTATGCGCCACCACACCCAGCTAATTTTTGTATTTTTAGTAGAGACGGGGTTTCACCATGTTGGCCAGGATGGTCTCCATCTCCTGACCTCATGATCTGCCCTCCTGGGCCTCCCAAAGTGGTGGGATTACAGGCGTGAGCCACTGCGCTTCTTTCAAAACAAAGCGCCATTTCCCTCAATGTTGAATCATAAAGTTGCAGTGAGTTTGTCCCCATCCCTAGTTACCATGTTTCCAAAATTGTGGGATGCCATCTCAGTTCAAGCATCACTCCTATAACTCACTTTTACTGTGGTGGAGCAGTAGGGGGCCAGCCTTATTGGTTCTGCCAGGCATACTCCTTCTGGCAGTGGGCAGGATGGTTTTAAATGCTTGTGGCTTGGTAATTTGTGGACTCATTTGCAAGGCAAATGCAAGCTATCTAAAATTAAGGTTCAGTGAAATGGGGCACTAGCTAAGGATTTCTTTTGCTTCATTTTAAAACCACACTCTTGCTCTATGAGATTGTTACCACAGATCTAGCAAGAGGCCTGATTGCTTTCATTCACTGTATAAAATCTATTCCACCCTTCCCACTGAAGCTTGGATGAAAGAGTTGTAAGGGACGGGCCTATTGAGGTCGGTGGTGGCTAGTTGCAGCCGAATGTCAGTGCCATAAGGAAAAGGGCCAGGCTGGGAAGTTGGCCTGGCCTAGGATCTGGTCTCTGTATTCGTGTTATTGGTCACAGTCCCCAAGGGGGAGGCTTTGCGCTCTGATTCCTCTTGGTGAAATGTAGGGTAGAGTGTTTGGTCAACTTCAAAGCCCAGTGCAACTTCCTCAGCTCTTTGTCAGATTCTACCCAAGTCTGATCCAATCCTAGGGGGTGGAGGCGGGGAGGGGCGGTGCAGTATTCGACTTAGTTTACTCTTGGCAAAACAGATCTTCCTGAGTCTCAGGGAGGAAAACGAGCAGCTTAGACAGATGTAAACAGGCTCTGAGGCCCTTTGGACATCAAATAACACTAACAAAACAACGTTTAGATGAGTTAAGTGTAAATCAATCAGAAACATATGGACTACATTTAACTGAAAATACACAGGGGTTTACAAATTACAGGCACAGGGGCTTGGCAAAATGCAATTCAAGTTTTGCCAAACCTAAAATGTTTGGAGAAGATTAAAAGAAAGTAGTCTGACCCCAAATGCCTTCAACCCTGCCCATCTCTGACACTGATAATATCCCACATGACCATAAACATTTAAGGGCATGGATTTTAAGAGATTTATATGCTGAATAAACTTAACTACACAACAAGCTGAGGTTCTTTTCCAGAAGAATGTTCATAGAAAGCTGAAACTGCCAAGTGACTGTATTAAAAGGGAGAAAACATCTACCTTTTGAGTTGGGCCAAAGAGATACACCTACATGTTTTCACTTGCAACAGAGTGGGATATTCTAAGCTTAGATGCCCGTGATTGCAGACTCATGGAGCACAGGCTCTGCTTTTTCCTGGTGTGGGTAGTCTTTGCACAGCGAGTGGCAGGCAGCATCTTGCACCCATTTGCCGCATATGGGGACAACACAGAGACATATTCACTAGTGTCACTGTTGTGTTGTGACCCTCCCACATGTGGCATTTCTAGGTCAAAGAAAAGTTGTCCCAGTGGAACTAAAGCACCCAAGATCCAACTGTTTGAGTTTTGAGATTCAAAAGTGAAGTCTGTCTAAGATATAAAAGATTTGGTGTATCCACCCCACTTGCCACCCAAGATGAGATGGAGTCTCCAAAGGAGAGCAGAAGGAAAGAGAGGACTCCTCAGTGGGGTCCCTGAGAAAGAGCTGCATTACTGCTGCCCCCTGGAGGATGGAGGGGAATAAGAGAACAACAAAAGAGGTTGTGGGATGGAAGAGCAAAGACACCACTGTCTGTTTCCTGGGTGCCCAGCATGGACAGGAGCAGCAGAGTAGAAAGTGATTCCTGGTGTGCCCAGATCGAGAGGCCTGTGACAGCCCCATAGAATTCCCACAGCCCTAGAGTAGTTGTGTGGGGTATGGGGCAGAGGCATAGCAGAATTCCCTACAGGCCCTCAAAAGGGGGCACAGAAGTAGTTAAGAAAGAGTCAAATCTGCACAGACCTTGCAGTGGGGGGTGAGAGAGGGCAGCCACAAACCTGTGGGTATCAGTGATCAAGGGTGGGATGGGGTGATACAGACCTGGGAGGCTGGTGTGGATGGACAACCTGGGTCAGAGGGCCCCTCTGTGCATGCATGGACACACACACACACACAGGCTGTTGTGATAGTAATAAGCCACCTACAATGGAGACACAACCCCCAGCGAGAGAAAGACTATCCAGCAGTAACTGAAATTGCCAATCAGCAAGCCAAATGGGGACTTGTAACGGATTCACTAAAACAAAACATAATGTTTCTGGCACACTTCAGCTGTTGAGATTCTTGCCTTCTCCTCATGTGGATAAGGTCACAAAGTTGGTCAGGGTGGTGTGACTGTTAGATTGTTTTGGATATTCCCTGAACTCTAAGAAGCAGACAAAGCTTCACCCCACTTCATTTCACCCTAAGGAAACTTGATCTGAGTCATCAGGGATGAGCTGAGGCTGTAAGAGGAGGTGGGAATGGGTGCTTCAGTTGAAGGAGCAAAGGGGTCATCAATGGAAGTGGCAAGAGGGCAACCCACCAGGGGCAGGTGAGGGAGACAAGTGTGTTGAACCCTCAGGGGTCAGGAGGCTGTCAAAGGCAGAGCAGTGTTCCATTGCTCCTCCAACACAAACCGTTTTCTAGGATATGCTCAGGCAGGCCAGCCAGCTTACCACATCCTCTTGCTCTGGAGGGACTAAGGGAAGGTCTGGGAGGCATAGAGGAGCTCCAAGATGGTTGGTCGGCTAGAACCAGGGCTCTGCATTGGAGAGGGAGCTGCTGAAGCCAGAGGAGGGGCCTAGAGACACAGTAATTTTGAGGAAGGGAGGAACTTGGAATTGTTCATACTTGTGCCATTGGCTTTGTGGGGTAACCTACAAGTGGGAAGTTAACCAGAAGAAAGCAGTCATTGTCATTGGAGGAAATTCTACGTCTTCTCCTGTGTGGCACACAGGATGATTCAAGGGCCAGCCCACAATATTTCTGTTTTCCCCTGCATCTCGCCTGTTGGTTAGAATGTGGTTCTAGACACATGGGGCCTGTAGCAATTGAATATGAATTTGCATCCATGTTTACAAAAACAATCAGAGATTTTACACGGGCCTCCTCAGCATGAAATATGCAGTGAATCTGCAATAACCCCTGCTACCACCCACCTTCCTACTACCAGATTTGTTTTCTATGGCTGCTATAACAAATTACCAGAAATTTAGTGCCTCACAGCAAAATGAATGTATAACCTTACAGTTCTTGAGATCAGAAGTCCAAATGGGTCTCACTAGGCTGGTGTCACTTCCATCTTCAAAGCCAGCACTGAACAGGCCAGTTTTTTTCACATGGCATCACTTGACACTGATTTTTCTTCCTCTTCCATCTTTTAAGGACCTTTGTGATTACACTAGATAATCCAGGCCCACCTGGATAATCTAGGAAAATCTTCCTATTTTAAAGTCAGGTGATTAGCAAACTTAATTCCATCTGCAACCTTAATGTCCCCTTGCCATGTAACATAGCATATGTGAAGGTTCTGGGAATTAGGAATGTGGACATCTTTGGGAGATTGTTCCAAGCACTGGCTGTTATGCATACATGCATGTACACACACACACACACACACACACACACACACACACACACACACACACCCCTGAGAGACTCCCGAAGAGGAAAGTTGAACAATGAGCTCACTCATTTCTAGAAGCTCCTGCATCTGCCAAATATCGTCCCGCTTCTAAATAAGGCTGGGCTTTACTTTTTCAGATGTCAGCGGTCTACCACTTGCTTTCAATCTTACGTTAAGTTAAAAATGCTTTAGCCAGCAGGGCGCAGTGGCCCATGCCTGTAATACCAGCACTTTGGGAGGCCAAGGCAGGTGGATCACCTGAGGTCAGGAGTTCAAGACCAGACTGGCCAACATGGCAAAACCCCATCTCTACTAAAAAAATACAAAAACATTAGCTGGGCTTGGTGGCACGTACCTGTAATCCCAGTTACTTGGGAGGCTGAGGCAGGAGAATCGCCTGAACCCAGTTGGTGGAGGTTGCAATGAGCTGAGCTTGCGCCACTGCACTCTAGCCTGGGTGACACAGCGAGACTCCACCTCAAAAAAAATTAAAAAAAATTAAAAAAAATAAATGGGCCAGGCACGGTGGCTTACACCTGTAATCCCAGCACTTTGGGAGGCTGAGGTGGGCAGATCATGAGGGCAAGAAATCGAGACCATCCTGGCCAATATGGTGAAACCCCGTCTCTATTAAAAATACAAAAATTAGCTGGGCATGGTGGCACGCGCCTGTAGTCCCAGCTACTTGGGAGGCTGAGGCAGAAGAATCGCTTGAACCCGGGAGGCAGAAGTTGCAGTAAGCTGAGATCGTTCCACTGCACTCCAGCCTGGTGACAGAGCATGACTCTGTCTCAAAAAAAAAAAAAAAAAGCTTTAGCCCAATTAGGAACAGCAAGTTGCATTTAGATATGATGGGCATCAGCTGAACAGCCATTTTCTACCTGCACACTCCTGGAGCTGTGCTCGTGAGGGCCCGGCCTCTGCAGAACATGCAGTTGTTTTTCAGAGCGACTTCCTAGCAGTGGAACTGTTAACTGCAGGATTAAAGATGATGATAAGAAAGAAATATTTTATATTTTTAAAACCCCAAAGTTATCGATTTTTATTATAAAAAACATATGTGCTTCCTCCTCTGTATTAGAAGTGTTCCTGACTGGGTATATGTAAATCAAATTCTTTATAGATTGAGTCATATTTTAGATGCACCAGGGGAGCTGGCTATTGAAAGGGACCCTGCTGTGAATCTTTCTGTCAAACCAAGAGGCTGTTTGCGATGCTAATTTTCACCCCTTAATTTGTCTGTTTTGTAGGTTCAGATTTTTATAAAATCTCCAAAATTCACCTACCAAAGCAAGGCACACCTGTATCCTGCATTTCAAGCGTATCTTTTTCATAAGAGCTCAAAGAGCTGTCAGATGGATTATCTCATTTATCTTCCCAACATTCTTCCAAAGGAGTTTGGGGCAGTCATTATTATCCTCAAAGTAGCTGTAACTGTCTCCCAAACAGCATCGCAGGGGGCCCCATGAAAGGAAAAGACATGCTCAGCTGAGAACTATTTATTTTCCAATTAACAACAGGCTCTGTCCTGGGAGGGGCATATGGGGAGTTTTTCTTTAGAGCCCAGAATGTTCTTTTTTGCTATTCTTTTTCACTACTGTCCAGATAGAGAAACTGAGGAACTGAGAAATTAAGTGCTTTCAATGTTGTAAATGTTTAGTGAGTGTCCCTATACAAGACATGGTGTTGGAGTTGGATGGGGTCAACATCAAGAGCCAGAAAAGGCCCTCACCTGGAGTTTGCCACCTAAGGGGAAGAAGTGCAGGTGGACAATACCAAGAACAAAATGTTAGGGAACGCTGACGCCTTCAGCTCACCCACAATGTTCTTCTCCCAAGGATTTTAGAGCTATGACCTCATTCAATTCTTACAACACATAAGGTGAAGTTGGCTTTGGTTTTACTTTTGGTAGAACAAGGAAACTTAGAGATTAGTGATTTTCCAAAAGGCACGTGACAGGTGAGCAAGCCAGGACTTAAATTCACGTCTGTCTTATTCAAAAAGCATGTGCTTCCCATGTCACTATTATTGAACACAGGAACAAGCAATGGGCTTTGTGAGTGTAGTGACAAACAGTAAATTCTGACTTTCAGGATCAAAGAACCTGTCCCAGAGAGATGCTGTTTGAGCTAGGTCTTGAACGGTGAGAAAGATTTCCATAGAGAACTGGGAGAAGAACAGGGAGAAAGGTATGAAAGCAGGCATAAGTGACCTGGTTGGTCCAGGCTACCAGAGAGCTGGGGTGATAAACAAGGCTGAAAGGGAAGTTAGGGACCTAGCATAGAAGGTCTTGAATGCTATCTTAAAGGAGCCGCACCTCTTCCCACAGTGGGTGGGAAGCCACTGAGACTTTCTGAGGGAAGAAGCAACATGAACTTTCCCTCTGGAAGACAGAAACTTTCTTTCTGGCATCAGTGTGAAGAATGAGTTTGAATCAGGAGATCAGATCTTAATACTTAAAGTTAGATAGCATTTTCTCCTCCGACAGAAAGAAAGCAATCTGGTGGACACTGAGGGAATGCCAGGTGAGAAAAGGTGCAGTCAGAACGGGAAGCTATGTTGCTTGGCATCAAGATGAATTCTCTTTCCCTTACATTAAACAAGGTGGCTGGACCCTTGAAAGGAGGGCACGTCCTGGCCAAGCCCACCCCTGGTGCTTCTTCCCTTCCTCTGCACCCAGCAGTGCCAGGCATAGAGGAGTGGGCCATGATCTGTATTTCTCTTTGCACTCTGAGATCTTCACAGGTGCTAAGGATAGGGGTGTGTAGCCAAACCTAATGCTTGCCTTTTAAGCTGACTCCATCCTTCAAGGTTCCTTGTTGTCTGTCCTAAACCACGCAATGACAAGCTGAGCTCAGTGAGCATCTGTTGGGCCCATAACCTCTGGGGGTATGAGAGCCAAACATCTTCATATTGAACCTTATCTCTTCTTCTAAGATACCAGTTTATTAGACTCATCCAGATGTAGTTTCAAGGTCTTTGAGCTGCAAAACCAACGAAAGATAAGATGGTGAAACTGGTGGGGCCTCAGGCAATAAGAAAGCCTATCTCCTTTATCCACCCCACTCACCCACCAAAGCTTATGAATCTTTAAAGATCCATCCTTCAAAGCAACTATGTAAGGCCATGAAGGAGTAGACTTGGAATAAGGAATGTATTTTCCTTCAGTTTCTATTTTTTGGACAGTAGTGTAATTCTTGCATTTGTTAAAGACCTTGGGGCTCCTGGAAGAAAGGAGATTTAAGTATAAAAGCCATTATAATAGCATTACTATTAGCAGTAGTGAGTTTGGCATAACGCCTGGGCCACCCGGACTCCAGAGTCCTAAGTTACTAAATGGGAGGCTCAGTGTGACTCAGATGGATCTGATCTGTTAGCCAGGGAGGTGCTAGGAAATCTCCCTAAACACAAAAGGAATGTTGTGGTGAGGGACTGAGGAGGAGGAGGGAGACAGGAAGAGGCAAGAACAGAGGGTAAAACCAAATTCAGGGAAATCTGGAGAGCTCAGAGCAGGTGCCACTTATGAAGTGAGATTTCTGGAGTCAAGAGGCTGTCCTACCCACCTGCCACCCCTCCTGCCTAAGCATGCCTGGACTCCCATGAGGCAGAGGTTTTACTCCTTTGGCTTCAGGCCTTGTATCCACTGTAAAACTTCTGCTCTGCCCTCCCACCCTGAAAAGGTTAGACTGGCTGGTCATGGATATCTCTGAACCCCTCTTTGCAGAAAGGCCCTCAGGCATGTGGAGGGAGAGAGCTGTAAGCAGCATGCCACAGTGGGAAGTGAGGGGATGGCTGGGAGGGCTGCAGGGACACCAGGAGACAACCAGCCTTTGCTGGGTGCCCATGTTGGATCTGGGCCAAGCCTGCTCCATACAGCACTTAGGAGGAAGCATCAACTTCTCGGCACCTTTCACCTCCCCAGAACAGCTTGGTCAACCTCCTGCCATAGCGGCTCTTGTGCAAAGGCAAGGTTTGCACATGGAGACCCTGCTAAAACCAGAGAGCCCTGGGAGAATTCACAAGACACTCTGGCTGAACCACTGGGAACTGATGACTTGAACTTGGCCTGTACTCACTCCCCAGCACATTGAAAAGTGGACTCAAGGTGATTTTCCCAACATTGAATCTGGGAATCCTGTTAGTCTTTAGACATCACCACTACCACCACGAATAACTAACTGCCATTTATTGACCTGGGAATGAATTTAGGGACTAGGAGGAAGCATTTCAAGAAAACAAAATGGCCTAAATTTGCCCCTCCAAACTCCCAGTCCTCGTCGTTGGAGGCCGCACTGAGTTGCAGCCATAGCTGTAGCCCACATGGGTGACTGCCATAGCCCTAGGTCATGCTTTTCCTGTTGCCAAGCCCTGTGGGGCTGTGTAAAAGAGAAAGAAAAGACATGGCAAGACTTTTTTTTTAGACGGAGTCTCACTCTGTCACCCATGTTGGAGTGCAGTGGCGTAATCTTGGCTCACAACAGCCTCCATCTCCTGGGTTCAAGCAATTATCCTGCCTCAGCCTCCTGAGTAGCTGGGATTACAGGCGCACACCACCACACCTGGCTAATTTTTGTATTTTTAGTAGAGACAGGGTTTCACCATGTTGGCCAGGCTGGTCTCGAACTCCTGACCTCAGGTTTCACCACGTTGGCCAGGCTGGTCTCGAACTCCTGATCTCAGGTGATCCCCCCCACCTGGGCCTCCCAAAGTGCTGGGATTACGGGTGTGAGCCACTGCACCCAGCCGATGCCAAGACTTTCAAAACAACCCCCCACTACTGCCTGTCACAGCTGTCAGAGCCTATGCAACAGGATGGTTAAGAGCAGAAAATTTGTAGCTAGACTTGGATTTGAATCCTGCTCCACCACTTTCTAGCTGTGTGACTGTAAGAAAGCAACTGAACTTCTAATTCATTCTCATCTGTAAAATGGGGCTGCTAGTAGTACCTTCCTCAGAGGATTAAGAGGATGAAATGAGGCCAGCCATGGGGGCTCAAGCGTGTAATCTTAGCACTTTGGGAGGCTGAGACTTGAGCCCATGAGTTCGAGGCTGCAGTGAGCCATGGTTGTGCCACTGCACTCCAGCATGGGTGACAGAGTGAGATCCTCTTTCTCTTAAAAAAACGGGGGGATGAAATGAGTGTTAACAAATGCATAACACTTGGTACAGTGCCGGCACATAAGAAGTACACTATACATGGGCGACAGTCTTCCTCTTTCAAAAATAATGTGTTGAGGAAATGCATTGCACCTGAAGGCTCAGTCCACTGCCCTGCTGATCTCTCAGTGTGTGTGGAAGGAAGCCTATAAGCATTGCTATGCACGAAGATCAATTCTGATTTCCCTGGAAGTCCCTTGAGCTATCGACTAACCCTTGGTCTGGGCTCTTACGTCAAGGAGAAAAAAAAAATGCAGGTAGAATTTGTGAGAAACAAGTGGGCACTTCTGTTTAAGCTGCATGACTGGAAGAGCTCACATGTGACCACAGACTAAGAATCTCGGCTGGGAAGCACTGCCAATGATGACAGCAACAGGGACTTCCAAGTAGCCACAAGTATTCCCACACTACGTCAACCCATGGCTCCACAGATATTGCCAAGCCAGGGCAAGGAGCTCTCTTGCCATTAAATCCATCGCAGTAAACTATTAAGTATGACCAAAGAACACTGGAACCAGAAAGTCCAGATGAAATGCACTTAGTTTGGGTAGCCATTTTGGATTCTCGGCTCTGTCCCTGAATTTCCTGAGCACACTAGTAGCCACGCTGAGGTTTAGCCCCCACGTTCACCTCACACAGAAAACAGAAACTCATTAGAAGGGGTGGCATTGTTTGCCTTACTCCAGAAGAGCACATTGGGACTTTTTTCTTCTTATTGACCTGCTCTGTGGTCCCCCAAAACGATATTTCAGAGAGGAATTTACCAATAATGAAATATATAAGATACACTATAGTTTATAAGGCAGTCCAATGTAGAAAACAGATGGTGTTGGAGCCAGACTGACCTGGGTTCACGTCCTAGTTCATAACTTTTGTTATGAGAAGCCTTAGGTTACTTAACCAGCTAGGTTAAGCTCAGCTAGAGCTTCAGTCATCTCATCTATAAACTGGTGCTCTAGACCAGTGGTTCTTAACTTTAGTCTTGGTCAGAACCACCTGAAAGCTTATTAATAAACATAGTGCTAGGTCCTACTCAGACGGCTAGGGCCTAAGAATCTGCCTTTCAACAAGTTCCTAGGGGATGCTGACACTATTGGTCCAGAGATGGGATTATAGCCTAAGAACCACTGCAATTGTTTAATCTGTATTACAGCCCTTGCTCACTTTGAGAGACAGGCACATAGCAGGAAGGGCATCAGGGTTTGATGGACTAGGAATCTTGAGGGCTGGGGAGCCCATCTTCCACCTCCTAGCTGTGTCAGTTTCAACTGTAAAACAAGGATGATGGTATCTACCCTTCCACGTGAGAATCTAATGAGAGGATGAATGTGAAATGAAAGCGCCTTGTAAATTATAAAGTTCTAAACAGTTGTAAAGGATTGAATATGAGGATTACTGAAAGGTTAAAGCTCATGGTGCAGAGAGAGCCTGTAGTGCAGTGCCTGGCAAACAGTGGGGGCTCAATAAATACTAAATGTAGAAAAAAAAAACCCACGAAAGTAAAATTTGCCACTGACTCCATGCCAGAGATTTCAGTCTTTGTCATATATTAAAATAAGAAAAGGTAATAAAGTTGTAACACATGAAGTTCACATTCCAATTGTGGGTGGCAAGGACCTCCTTCCTGGATTCTGATACAATATTATTCAAATCTCCACTACTTAATGTGGAACCACTGTGGATCTTGATAAGAGGAAAAGGCTGGGCTCTGTTTCCACTTTGCTCTTGGCAGTCCTCAGGCCTCCAGGGTAACTTTCTTAGAAAATGAATAGGGCTGGCTCCCAGAGAGACTAATCTAATCTCATCTTGTCCACTCAGAAGATCCGTATCAAACATTATAGACTGTCTGACTGCAGGACTACAGCAGGAAGGAGCATCTAATTCCATCTGGATTTGAATCAGTGATTAAACGATCAAGTAGAGAGCCATTAGCATGGTAGAAATAGAAAAGCAAAATATAACCGGCCTATTTCTTAAACATTGTTCTCATCTAAGGTGTTATTCAAAGAGCCCCCACACGAAACAAAGAGCAAGCCTGCGAGTCTGAAGTCCACAGCCTCCTTTAAAAACAGACATGAATGGATCAACATGCTGCATTTTCACTGTTTATGGGCATGACAGTCTGATCAGATAACCATGCTATGCCAAGAGACCTAATTAGTAATCCTCTGGCGAATTTTAAATTACTTTTAAAGGAAAAAAAAATATGTCTCTGGTAACTCTTGGTTGAATAAAATGTCACTCATTTCTGATCAGCCATTTTCAGAAAGGCTCTGCCCGCTTCAAATGGAATTACTGGTGAGTTCAGTTATGCAGAAAAGGTATATTTCAGCTAATCAATTTTGAGAGATCCAACAGTTTCAAACACCTAAGACTGAAACCTCTACATTGTTTTTTTTACAGCACAACCTGGCTGCCTTATCAAGAGGGCACCCAGAATCATCAAAATGGGTACAAATGAAATGTTATTGTCACAGGCACTTTAAATACATCTCTCAAGATGCTACATGAAATACCCAGATTTAGGTCAAATTGGTTCACATTTGTGAAAGCAAAACAAAGTTCAGAAGCCAGATCACTTGGGGACTGTAGGTCTACTCTTCGCCAGATTTTAACATTTAATTAGATACAGGTTAAAGCTTTGATAGTTTAAGGCGGCACATGCTTAAAAAAATCACAAATTAGCAAGTTTGACAGTTCTTTGATGTTAAATTTCTACTAAGAGACTGAGTGATTTTAAACTGGAAAGAAAGGAGAGCGGAGGCAGAGGGAGAAAGAAAACAATGAACTGATTCTAGAATCCCAGAATAATCACTCTTCGATCTGCTGCTCAGGGACAGAAATTTCTTAACATTCTTACAGTTCAAAATACTTATGTTGTCTGTTTCATGGAGGGCGTATTTAGCAAGAAAACCTAGACAGGGGTCAGTTACTGCACTTACAGCTCATCCTCTCCCTTTTCCAGCATCACCGATAGACAGGCTGAAGGCTCTAGAAATCTAGTTGCCCACACCCTTGATCTAAAAGAAAATTAATCCATATACTTTTTCTCTATTTCCCTGTAAATGCTGTCAGTGCTGATGATGTGAAGCATTTCCAGGCATGACTTTCATTTTTAAACTTCAGGTTTAGAGAAGTAGAGGTAGAGGCTTAGAGTTGATGTGTTTTATTAGAAGCCTTCATCATCAAACCAGAGAACATCAGAAAAGTTTCTAGGGGGTTCTTTCTAAACTCTAACCCAGGTCACAAAATCTGGAAGAGCAAAAGAGGCAAGGAAGCCAAACATCTGATAGGAAGACAGTGAATTCCTTCTTTGTGATCCTATGTTCTTTGGGAAAACACTAGTCTGTTTTATAAGCTTTGACACAGGAAGTAATCATCATTGCCTAATTGAGGCAAAAGCAAGGGGTGCTAAAAATTTGCACAGATGCATTGTGTTACAAACCCAAGTTAATGCCTTCATTCCCCATTTATTGATTATATCCCACCTGTCACCAAATGTTGGCGTTTCTGGCCCTGAGATCTATCTGCTTCTCCCCAACCTTATCTCTACTTTTCTTGACAACTGCAGTCAGGTCCTCAGAGGTTTTCATGTTCTCAGTTTTTAGCTTGAGAGCCTATTCCTTACACTGCTGCTGTCCTTTCTGTTCAAAGAGTGCAAATCATTTCACTCCTGTGATCCTGAATTTTATGTGTGTACTATTTAGCAGTACTTACTGTTCAAATATACTAAGATATGAACTCAGTCATTTCCGGAATAAGCAAGTCCTACCTTCTTTAGAACAGTTAGCGTTTCCCCCCTTTAATCTGTACAAATGAGTGATCTGTATGTGGAAAGAACAGCAAGAATCAGAACCAGGAATATTTATGCTACAGGTACATAAGTGAGGCGGTATTAAGATAGTGAGGCGGTATTAAGATAGTGAGGCGGTATTAAGATAATCAGTAAAAAGTACATTCAAAAATATTTATAAAAATATCATTTATGAAATGACAAAACCAGTATTCTGCAGGGTGAGACCGGCATATCAGCTTGGTAACAATATTCCAGCACAGCATATAAATGCCATCAGTTATTAGTCTACCCTGGCCAGTACTTTGCATACATCATGCCCAACCTTTACAACAATCCTGTTATGTCCATTTACTGACATCACATTGCTAAATGCAGATCCCTTTGATTCTCAAGCCATGCTCTTTGTTCAGCCACTGCAAGTACAAACCAAATTCTGTTAAGAAAACTCATCATTGAACTGGTATTTTATCAACCCAATATCATATAATATAAATAGAATCAATCAAGCATTGCTCAAAGCAATGAGCCAGTGGCTAAGAATTGAAAATCAATGGAATTGAGACTTTCTTCTTTAAGGGGGAAAAAAAAAATCAGAAATGTGTGTTCCCAAAAAAAATTATGGATATGTCCAAACCGTGCCATAAATGTTAGATTAAGTTACTTTCAAATTTTTTTATTCTAATAGCCCTTTCTCTATTTTTTTCTAATTAAGTATATATTTTGTAAGTTTTCCATCTGAAATTTTATTACCAGCAATGAAGTACAAAGCAAAAGCAGCAGAGGCATGTCAGTCCAGATAAAATATTGTCACAAGCCATAAAATCATTAGAAACCAATGATGTTGCATGCTTTCTTGATGGCAACACTATCTGAGAGTTAAGTTGACATTGAACACTGAGTCAGCTTGGAAAATGTCCATCAGTGTCAAGGCTACAAAAGAAAATATTAAAACAGGACACCAATTTTTCCCCTTCCCACTGTTTATTTTATAGCTTTTGCATCAGGTAGTCAACTGAAACACTTCAACATCAGAAAGCTGGCAGAATGTTAAGGAAAAGGAGTGATTATCTCTCCAACAGATGTGACAAAATGGTTTTAAGTTGGAAACAGAATTTGCATAAATGAATCAACTGAATGGAGTGGGGGAGGGCAGGGAGAGAGAAGAGAGAAAGTAGTGAGCATCTTCCAACAGGACTATGAGGAAAAAAAAGGCACTGTTGAGCTGTGTATTTATAAAATAAAAGTCAAAATACACAATCCATGTTTCTGAAAATTACATTCAACACTGCTTCAGAGATGCTCACATACCTGACTCTCAATAGAAAGCTACAAAAACTGTCTAAAAAATGAGATAGACAGCATCAATGTCTCAACACAGGCTTAACAGTAATGCGTTCTAAAGAGTTCATCACCATCAGGGTCCATTTTATAAATAGTACTGCAAAGGCCACAAAGCTGCATGAAATTACAGGATAAATCTGACTAAATGATCATTCATTTCAATCTCTAAAATTCCTGCTCCAAGAAATCAGAAAGCTCCACTCCAGAGGAGCTGAATTGGCAGTGGATTTGAAACAGGGTTGCTTTTCTCCTCAGAAGGCTGCCTAAAGAGCAGTTTAGTTGGCATCATACAGCAACTTTGCATGGGTAAACGGATGCAAAAACGTAACAGCAACTTCTCTGCTTCCTCTGAAAGTAAACAGCACTAATTTATGAAGAGGCCAACTCAAATCATAAAGGAGAAGCACCTGGGCCTCTTAAAGGCAAACCACATAAAAGGTTACAGGGTGCTTCTCTTAAGGATTCTAGGACCATAGTTGTGTTTGGGAATGACCAATGGGAAAATCCAGTTAGATGATTTACACAGATGTTCTCTATGTAGATTTGAATTTAAATTAAAATGCCAGCTATGCATTTGGGAACCAGCTTTTAGTTAAATTCTCTAGCGCTTTTAGAATTATTTGATTTTATTAAAAAAGAATCATTGTCTACAAACTGTTTTCTAACAATGCAAATACAGTAAGCAAGTCATCTGCAATATCAAAATATTGTTTGTAAATCACTGATGGCACCAACGATTTGAGGAATTTCCAATAGGACACATATTGAGAAAAAGCAACAGATTATAGGCATTAACCAAATTTTAAGATCAGAAAATTATAAAAATCATTAAGTTTAAATTATCCAATTTTCAATAGCTTAAATCCAATCATCAGGAATTCAGAAGCACCCAATATGTTTGAAGTTGCACAAATGCATATGGATGATAGGAAAGTAATCCCCATGCAATATCTTAAGTGTTGCTATCATATATTTAAGTGCTACTTTACAGATTAAGCTGGGTAAAATCAAAATATATTTTACTTCCCATTAGATTTTAAAACAATCACAATAATTTATCAACAGTTGCCATTTCACAGCAATTAGAAAACAGGAGTTGATACAAGTTGAACAGAAAGGTATCTTTTCTTCTTTTAGGAAATAAACATATATATATATGTATATATATTTCACATACACACATAACATTATCTTTAAAATTCCAAGTGGTTAATTTACTTTTGTATTATAAAAAAATTATCTCCCTAAGGTCAAAATACTGAAAAAGCGCAAAGGCTGAAAAAAGAAAACCACATTTGCCACTTTAAAAAAATACATTATTGTCTCAGTGGTTCTATTTATTTAATTGATTATAAAGTATTATGACTCCTAGTACTGTACTGGACCTGATGGAATTAAATACACCCCTTTCTCAGTATCCAGAAAGGATACTCCTAACCCACACTAAAATATGATAAAATAAATGCCCCTATTCTGAACTGTTAAACTGGGAAATAAACCATGCCCACCTGGAAACAATATAAGTCATAAAAGTTTATGAATCTGTGGGAGAGACTACACGAATCAGAAAGCAATTCTTTGGATATAAGTTAGGAGCTTTTAGAAGTATATAAACTCTTTTAGGCATCTAGAGTACAGACACAAAGATGATTTCTCCATAAATAATGATTTAGCCAGTGCAATGGTTGGTTGCCCATGGTCTGCATCTGGGATGTCATCTGTTTTTGTAAATAAAGTTTTATTGGAACATAACTGTGCTCATTTGTTTACATAATGTCTATTGCTGCTTTTGTGGTACAATGGCAGGGTTGACTAGCTGTGACAGAGACTGTATGGGCTGCAAAGCCTAAAATATTTACTCTCTGGCCCTTCCACAGAAAGTTTACTGACCTCCTGATCTAGTTCACCAAGTACTGCTCTAGTTACCTAAAAGAGTTAATGCACCTCAAGAAGATTTGAGCATGTGGTGCAAGAATAACTTGCATACTGGGGTTTGTTCATTAGCAGGTAATGTCAAACCATACCTTGAAGTGGTGCTTTATTTTGGGCGAGGAAATAATTTGTATACACTTTCAGGAAATACCTATAAAAGTCAATTTGAAAAAAGGAAAGAAAAAAGCCAAATTTAAAAAAAGCCTGCCTATGTTCTTTTAATATTTTTATATTATTGCGAGGAAAGGGTGCTAAGATGATTGTTCTGTCATTCTTTTAGTTTTTCTTTAGTTTATAAATGTTTCTTTTGTTTATAAATGTTTTCTCATAAGAAGTGTTCCCTCATGCCCTCCCATAACCTTTAAGGCAATCTACCTAAAATGCTTACAGTATGGTGAAGCCTTATTCAGAAATATTTACTTAAACCATAGGTATAGAATAGCTACCATTTCTGAATAGTAATGTAAAATAGAAACAGCTTTCAAATTTGAAGAGCAAAGTTTCCCTGACCCTAGTCAGCTAACAAAGCCTATTTCTAACAGTGAACTTCCTGAACTCAAGCAGCTGCTCATGAAGCTTTAAGAGTTTACAGGCATTTCATATTTCAATAGTTGTTGAAACATGGAAGATAAAACACTGAGAGGATATTTATCAAACACAAATTTATATCAAGATTAACTTTTTCAACCAGCTTACAAGCAGACTTTTCCCTTTCTTTGTTAAAAAATGAATGGTATGAAACTATATGTTAAAGATGTTTCTATAATACCTTACATTTATATAGCGCTTTACAATTTTCAAAGTGCTTTCACATGCCATCTCATTTAATCCTCACAACAGCCCTGTGAGGTAGGTACAGCAGGTATTAATATCCTCATTTCAAGATGAGGAAATTGAGGCAAAGAGAGGTTAAGTGACTTGCCCAAGATCACACAGCTGTAAGTGGTAGAGCTAGGACCTGAAATCAAGTTTTTTGACTCCTTGTCCAGTACTCATTCCACTGTAATTACTGCCTCAAGTTATGAATAATGAACTGTGTATCAAAATTGAAAGCTTACTGAAGTTCATTTCAGTGATGTCTTAACAGTAAAGTTAAATGAGAAATACAAGAACAGTAGGTCTGATGGTTTTACTTGACATAAAATTGGTGCAAAACCACTTTTGTCTAATTACTTGTAACCTTTTGGTCCAAATACATAAAATATGCAATATTTACAGCATTTTCCTTTTTTTGTAAATGCAATGCTTTAAAACACATTATAAAGCACCTTAGTAAAAATAGTCTACAGGTAAAAGTACAGAAGAAGTAGGAAAATCCTACCCATACCACAGCTCACTAATGGAGTCATAATACGGAGTCACCGATATCTCAGTTTACAGCTTTACAAATAACCCATGGAGAAACAAATACTAAACTTACTTTTTTGATATTAATGTGTGAAAATCTTAACTAAAACTTCAGACAATCTCAATATTCTTTGAAGTATCTTCCCAATATTAGATATTGAGGAGGCAGGAATGAGAAATACTGCTTTGATGCTTTATCTTTTTACCATATTAGTCATGATTTAAATTGATTTTTAACACTAATCACCATTTAAAAAATTAAAACCACCTACATAAATATGGGCAAATCCAACTACAGCAGAAACATTTCTTAGCAAATATGATTAAACATTCCAATAAATTTCATGAGACATGACTCACAAAAACAAAGTACACACTGCCAAACAGTTATTAACACAATTCAGTAGAGGTGTATAACCCAAACCCTCAGTGAAGGCAGAAGAGGCAAATGGACTCATCTTCATTCATGGTTAGTTGAAAAAATGCTTTATCAAAAACAAGAGTATCAGAACCTTTTCTGAAATTGTATTTAACCTTTGATTAGACCTGCCATAAGTTCATTTTAGGTGATGTATATTTTCTCCCAGGCAGGAGGTTATAACTTTCACCAACGTTTACCCAGGAAAAATAAAAATGCCTGAAACTTAGAACACTGACAATGCCAGCCAGTATCTACTTTCTTGACGTTACTGTCTGTTTCCTAATTTGGCTCAATACAAATTGTCACATACACCTACTGTCAGCAATCCAGACTGTGGAGCTGAGAACAAAGGTGAAGACAGGGTCAAATTTTAGTTCAAGAATCCAATAGTCACACCTTATACTCAGTTCGACTTAGGGTAAATCTTTTCATAGAAAAAGTTTTGTGCGAGGATGTAGAGGTCTCCATCTTTTTCTCGAACGGCATGGGCTCTGATGAATTGGAACTGCTCTAGTGCAAATTCATAGAACTCATTCTCCATTTTCCAAATATCAGATTGCTGTAGTTTTGCAATGGTTTGTTTAGTGGGGAGTTTCTTCTCTGTGGTTTTCCTAAGATGAGATTTCTTTCCTACTTACAAAGGGGGAAAAAAAGGAAAGGTAAATAATTCTTGGAGAACACACAAAAGATCAATGCCTCTTTATTTGAAGAGGTGGTTAATATGACACATTAAGAACAGGTAACATAATTGTCTTATACAATTCAGGTAAAAACGGAGCCTTGATCAAACTAGAGCCATGATTCAGTCCTTTAGAATGTTAATCCTTAACCTAGTAAAGACTTAATGAAATGTCAAATAGTCAATGTAAGGATTGGCACACAGTAAAGTGTAGGCTGTCACCTCACACACTATATTCTCAAGTGCTTGGTGCTCTGAGACTAGTTTATTTTTGATAAAATATCTATTGTCAAACTGTATTCTATTTTCTCATAATCTGTATTCTCTAAAATTATGTGTTACAAGCTAGGGCATATGCATCCTCAAGGAAAAGAGTTCCTATGACTGCATCTTATCAAGCAACAGCAAAAAATGAAACAAAACAAAAACACAATTAGCTCATCACTTTCAGACACATGATATGGCTGAGGCTGCTAAAACATGGCTTAGGCATACTTCAGTTCCCCTATCACACCTCTACTTCAAAATGGTAGTAGGCAGGACTTATACACAGGCCTAATGTTTGATATCTGGCATTATTGAATACTATACATTTCTATGGCTGGTTCTGTACTTTGTATCATTCCACTATTTCTACAGTGCCTTCTAATTTTCACCTAATTCACAGTTACTCAATTGAAAATAGTGAGCAGAAACCAACAAGATACCTGCCTTTCTGGAGCTATCTGTTGTGTTTCACTGAAGAAACTTCAAATCACATATTTAGAAGTTGCAAACCAAAAAACCAAACCAAAGAAAGGTTTAAAAAGAAACCCTTCCTTTATATACCTGTGCGATAGAGTTCAGTAGCACCCCTGAAAAACCGGGGCAATGCTGCCTCCAATAACATGATAAAATCTTCAAGTTCTTCAGTAACTCCCACCAGAAAATATTCATTAATTAGGTTATACTTGGCTTGATCCATAGCCCACCTGCTTCCCACATTCCTGAAACCAAAGAAAAGGAATTAAAACCTGGTTGTGAAATCTGCTGAGTGTTTCTGGTGCCTTTGACACCATATATTACAGAGAAAATAGATAAACACATGTATATCCAAAGCCTCAATGCCTTTTTATTACCATCCTCTGGGAGGCACACCTGTTTCCAATTTCATTTGCTTCCATCTCCAGTTTCTGCTCAACTATGAGTGCTAATTCAGAGTTTACCAGAGGACTCTTAACATGAGCAATTTAGTTTAAGGGCACTTTAAAAATGTATATGGATATAAGAAACATATACCCCTCCCATATGATTTAGTGTGTGTTTTAACTTTTTTAAACTACTCTAAATTCTGTTAAGAGCTCTCTAGCAAAGTGTAAACAATTTGTGTTTACTGCTTATTGTGTGAGTTTCGGGTTTTTGTGAGCTAAGTGTTTTCTGAAATTTCTGAGGAACAGAAAATAGATAATGGCTCTGCTAAGGATCTTTTATTTTTATTTTAATTTACATTGTCAGCTAATGCTATTAACAGAGATTTGATCCAAAATAAACTATACTTTTGGGTTCTTTTTAGCACGAATATTCCTTAATCCAAATTCTAGCTCTGCATTTAAGTAGCAGTATGATCTTGAGCTGGTGGCTTCACCTTTCTCAATTTTGTTTTCTCAAACTATTAAAAAAAAACAAAGAGGGGGACGGGAACAGTGATTAATTGGTTTCTAAGAACCCTCCCAGTTCTGTGAATCTATGAAACATACTAAAGAAATACAATTAACTTCTCCTCAAAAATGCCCAATAGAGCAATAGTCTTTATTGTTCTAAGGCAGGGATTGGCAAACTTTTTATATAAAAGGCCAGAGGATAAATATTTTAGGTTTTGCAGACTACATAGTGATATGGTTTGGATATTTGTTCCCTCTAACTCTCATTCTGAAATGTGATTCCCAGTGTTGGAGGCTGGGCTTGGTGGGAGGTAACTGGATCATGGGAGCAGGTCCCTTGTGAATGGTTTAGCACCATCCCCTTGGTGATAACCGAGTTCTGGGCTCAGTTAGTTCATTAGAGATCTAGTTATTTAAAAGACTGGGGGCCTGGTGTGGTGGCTCACACCTGTAATCCCAGCACTTTGGGAGGCCAAGGTGGGCGGGTCACCTCAGGTTGGGAGTTCAAGACCAGCCCGACCAACATGGAGAAACCCCATCTCTACTAAAAATACAAAATTAGCTGGGCATGGTGGTGCATGCCTATATTCCCAGCTACTCAGGAGGCTGAGGCAGGAGAATTGCTTGAACCCGGGAGGTGGAGGTTTGCGGTGAGCCGAGATCACACCATTGCACTCCAGCCTGGGCGACAAGAGCAAAACTTTGTCTCAAAAAAAAATAATAATAATAATAATAATAATAAATGACTGGGACCTCCCCCTTCACTCTCTTTCTCCCACTCCTGCCATATGATGTGCCTGCTCCCACTTCACTTTCTGCCATGATTGTAAGCTTCCTGAGGCCTGCATCATAAGCCAAACAGATGTTGGTGCCATGCTTGCACAGCCTGCAGAACCATGAGCCAAGTAAACCTTTTTTCATTATAAATTACCATCTCAGGTATTCCTTCACAGTAATGTAAGAATGGCCTAATAGAGAAAATTGGTACTAAGGAGTTGGGTATTGCTATAAAGATACCTGAAAATGGGAAAGTGGCTTTGGAACTGGGTAATGGGCAGAGGTTGCAAGAATTTGAAGGGCTCAGAAGACAGGAAGAAGAGGGAAACTTTGAAATTTCTTAAGTGGAGACTGGTTTAATGATTGTGACAAAAATGCTGACAGAAATATGGACAGAAGTCCAGGCTGATGAGGTCTCAGAGGGAAATGAAGAAGTTACTGAGAACTGGAGTAAAGGTCACCTGTGTTATGCCTTAGCAAAGAACTTGGCTATGTGGTGTCCAAGTTCTAGAGATCTATGGAAGTTTGAACTTAAAGAGTGATGACTGGTCAGGTGCAGTGGCTCACACCTGTAATCCCAGCACTTTGGGAGGCCGAGACAGGCAGATTACCTGAGGTCTGGAGTTCGAGACCAGCCTGGCCAACATAGTGAAACCCCATCTTTACTAAAAATACAAAAATTAGCTGGGCATGGTGGCACACGCCTGTACTCGGGAGGCTGCGGCAGGAGAATTGCTTGAGCCAAGGAGGCGGAGGTTGCAGTGAACCGAGATCGTGCCACTTCACTCCAGCCTGGCTGACAGAGTGAGACTGCCTCAAAAAAAAAAAAAAAAACAAAAAAAACACACACACACACACATACAAAAGTGATGACTTAGGACATCTGGCAGAATAAATTTCTAAGCAGCAAAGCATTTAAGATGTGGCCTGGCTGTGTCTAAGAGGCTACAATCAAATGCAAGAGCAAAGGAATGACTTAAAGTTGGAACTTACATTTTAAAGGGAGGCAGAGCATAAACATTTGGAAAATTCACAGCCTGGCCATGTGGTAAAGAAGGAAAGCCCCCTCTTTTTGTTGTTTTTTATTTTAAAGACAGGGTCTTGCTCTGTTACCCAGGCTGGATCTTGGCTCACTGCAGCCTTAACCTCCCGGACTCACGTGTTCTTCCTACCTTAGCCTCCCAAGTAGCTGGGACTATGGGCATATGCCACCACACCTGGCTAACTTTATGTTTTGTAGAGACGAGGTTGCCCAGGCTAGTCTCAAATTTCTGGGCTCAAGTGATCCTCCCACTTTGGTCTTCCAAAGTGCTGGAATTACAGGCATGAGCAACCACTCCCACTGGAAAGCCTATTTTCCAGGGAATAGGGCAGGGAATAGGGAAGGAATTTAATAACACTGTGGAGCAATCACTTATTAAGGAGGTTAGCATGACTAAAAGGGAGCCAACTGCTAATATCCAAGACAATGGGAAAAAGGCCTCAAAGGCATTTCAGAGATCTTTCAGGCTGCCCCTCCCATCACAGGCCCAGAAGCCTTGGGGGGAAGAATGATTTAAGGGGGCAGGCCCAGGGTTCTGCTGCCCTGAGAAGCCTTGGGACATTGCTCCCCACATCCCGGCCACTCCAGTTCTAGCCTCGGCTCAAAGGAGTCCAGGTATAGCTTGGGCCACCACTCTGGGGGAGCATAAACTGTAAACATTGGTGGTTTCCAGGTGGTGTTAAGTCTGCAGATGCTCAGAATGCAAGCATGAAGGAGCTTGCATTCCACCTAGATTGCACCTAGATTGCAGGTTCCACCTAGATTTCAGAAGTGGGTTGCACTGCAGCCCTCACCCCACACAAAGACCCAAACAGGGAACTGCCTAGTGGAGCTGTGGGAAGGTGATTATGCCCTCCAGACCCCAGAATGGTTGGCTCACCATCGGCTTGCACGCTTTGCCTGGAAAAACTGCAGGTACACTCAATTCCAACCCATGAGAGCAGCCATGTGGGCTGTACCCTGCAAAGCCATGGGGGCAGGGCTGCTCAAGGCCTTGGGAGCCCACCCCTTGCACCAGGATGCAGGAGATGAAGTCAAGGATTATGTTGGAGCTTTAAGATTTAATGACTGCCCTGCTGGGTTTCAGACTTGTGTGGGGCCTACTGCGCCTTTCTTTTGGCCAATTTCTCCCTTTTGGAAGGGAAATGTTTATCCAATGCCTATACCACCATTGTTACTGGGAATAAATAACTTGTTTTTTATCTCACAGGCTCATAGGTAGAAGGAACTCATCTCCAGATGAGATTTTGGACTTGGGACTTTTGAGTTAATGCTGGAATAAGACTTTAGGACTACTGTGAAGGGATGAATATATTTTGAAATATAAGAAAGACATGAGATTTGGTGAGCCAGGGGCAGAATAATATGGTTTGGATGTTTGTTCCCTCCAAATCTCATGTTGAAATGTGATTCCCAATGCTGGAGGTAGGGCCTGGTGGGAGGTGATTGGCTCATGGGAGCAGATCTGTCATGAATGGTTTAGTGCCATCCCCTTGGTGATAACTGAGCTCTCGCTCAGTTCATGTAAGATCTGGTTGTTTGAAAGTCTGGGAACCATACCCCCACCCCTACTGCCCACTTTCTTGCTCCCACCATGTGATATGCCTGTTCCTGCGTCACCTTCTGCCACGAGTGTAAGCTTCCTGAGGCCCTTGTTGGTGCCATGCTTGTACATCCTGCAGAACAGTGAGCCAATTAAACCTCTTTTCTTTATAAATTACCCAGTCTCAGGTAGTACTTTATAGTAACGCAAGAACAGCTAATACACATGGTTTAGGTTACAATTACTCAACTCTGCTGCTGCAGTGTGAAAACAGCCACAAGCAATAAGTAAAAAATGTATGTGGCTGTGTTTCAATAAAACTTTATTTATAAAACAGGTGACACAGCTGGGCACGGTGACTCATGCCTGTAATCCCAGCACTTTGGGAGGCCGAGGCAGGTGGATCCCTTGAGGTCAGGAGTTCGAGACCAGCCTGGCCAACATGGTGAAACCCCATCTCTACTAAAAATACAAAAATTAGCCAGGGTAGTGCAGGCACCTGTAGTCCCAGCTATTCGGGAGGCTGAGACAGAAGAATTGTGAACCCAGGAGGCGGAGGTTGCAGTGAGCCAAGATTGTGCCCCTGCACTCCAGCTTGGGTGATAGAGTGAGATTCTGTCTCAAAAAAATAAAAAATAAAACAGGTGAAAGGCCAAATTGGGTCTGCAGGATACAACCTGTAGTTTGCCAATCCCTGTTCTAAAGAAATGGTTAAAAATTGAGAAGGCATTCTTTATAGGCTTCCAATTCTTATACTATTATGAGGCTTTGATGTAATCTAATGAGTAGGACCTTAAACTCCACAGCAATCTAATAATATTATCTCAAATAATGAAGACATTCCTTGTATTTCTCATTATGGTTTATGGAAGAAACTTTGAATATGTTCCTTTTTTCTCCTACTTCTCCTATTAAAATGATTGAATATAACAAATAAATACGTAAAATTATTTTTAAAAACTGAAAACTCAACACATTCTGAGGAAATACAGTTTTTATTAAAGTATCTTTATTTTCCACTTGATGTTTACTAGCAAACTAAACCACAGCCATAACCTTGGCTTCTCTTAAAGTCAAAATCAGTTTAACAGTAAAACCAGGTGAATTTTAACCCACTAAGCCTTTTCTTAATTTAACATGAATAGCTAAAACAGTAAGCTTTGGACAAAATAAGATTTATGACCCCCACCCCCACCCCCGGTCTCTAAGAGCTCTGCTGGAATACAGCAAAACATAACACCAAAAATAAGAAATATTAAAAACCAGCGTCTCAGAAAACAATGCAAGGATATTAGGATATCACTCTACATGATGAATCTTTTAAATGCATTTAAAAGTAACTGCAAAACTAGATATTACTGAATTACATGTTATTTTTAGTCTAGTCTTTCACTGATTTCCCTATATCTAGCCCTTGTGAAATGAAACACAGATTATAGAGATAATAAGGATGATAATCAATCTGAGCCAACTTTATCTCCTTACCAGCATTCGGAGCTATGGCCACAGAAGAACGGGATTTGAAGCCAGAGCTTCTCTGGAGCACAGTCTGAGCCACCTTCTGCTACACATTCATCAAAGGTCTAGAACAAAGACAAAGCAGCACGGGTAAGCCATAAATCCAAGTCTCACCTATCAAATATCTAATGTGGTAAATTATTAAATAAATGGGCCAGAGTAGGTGGGATGAGACACTCTTATTTTTTTGGAGTCATGTAAATTAATCACAGTTGGGCACGGTGGCTCACACCTGTAATCCCAGCACTTTGGGAGGCCGAGGCGGGCGGATCGCGAGGTCAAGAGATCGAGACCATCCTAGTTAACGTGGTGAAACCCCGTCTCTACTAAAAATAGAAAAATTAGCTGGGCGTGGTAGTGCGCGCCTGTAGTCCCAGCTACTCAGGAGGCTGAGGCGGGAGAATCGCTTGAACCCAGGAGGTGGAAGCTGCAGTGAGCCGAGATCGAGCCACTGCACTCCAGCCTGGCGACAGAGCAAGACTCCGTCTCAAAACAAAAACAAAAACAAAACAAAACAAAACAAAACAAAATCACATACTGCCTTGTAACAGGCAGCTCTTAGGATCTGGTTTAGAATCTTAGGATAGGTTGATCTGTCTGTCTATATCTTTATCTACGTAACTTGTTTCATATGCTTTTTAAATGTGTTATGTGTTATATTCTGTCTTTCCAACTACAGTGAAAACTTCCTGAAGTAGCATCTGTGGATCAAGCAGTAGCATTTGTGTCCTCCAGAGCATATAGAATAGTGCTATATAAACCACTTGCACTATTAATATTTGTAAATGACTACTGAAAAGACTGCACCTTGGGGATTTACATGGGTATTAAAGGCATAGCTCTAGTGGAGGTGAAGACAGAGGAAATAAAATATTTTCATGAGGCATTTGATATTATTTCTGAATTTTTCTACATGGTCTTAGATTTGCCAGCCTAGGCCATTTTCTAAAAAGTGGTTTTATTATCATTTGTGCCAGATTTTGTAGCTCATAAGAAGAAATAAGAAATAAAACCTTATATATCCATGCATCTACCATATCCCAAACTATAGCTATTTGAATTTGAGTATTTGGTGATATTTTCTCAAAATGAATAAATTATGCCCGTCACTTGAAGGAACAACTGACAGTGTTGATATCCCACGGGTTCTCAGCTGGAAACTATTCTGACCCTCAGGTGATATTTGGCAATGTTTGAAGACAATTCTCGTTCTCACAGCTGAGGTATGGGGGATGCTACCAGGTAGAAGTAAGAGATGCTGGTAAACATCCTACAATGTATAAGAAGCCCCCCACAACAAAGAATTATCTGGCCCAAAACAACAATAATGTTGAGGTTGAGAAATCCTGTGATAGGCCAATGATAAAAATTAAGCTTTCAAGCAAAAAATAAAATTTTGGAAAACTTGTATCTGCCACCATAAGCTTGACAGTCTCCCAATACTTAAAGACTTTTCTGATGAGATTAGTGGTGATATTAATGAATATGAGTTTTTAACGCTGTATAACAAAATATGTTAACATTTGAAAAGTCCACATAACTCAGTGAACCAGTATGTTCCAAATGACCAATGTATGATGTTTCAAAATTATGCTTGGTTAAAAGATTCATTCAAAGTGTAAAACATATCAATAGATTTTAATGTAGCAAAGTATAAAAAGTTCACTGCTATGGTTTCAGATTCTACATTGCAACTAACTTTTGAAACTACCACTTGTCAAGTTTTAGTATTTATTAAAGAATAGCCGCAATTTTTTGAAAAGCTATTAAAATCCTCTCTTTTCCAATTATATATCTGTGTGAAGCTGGATTTCCTCAATTCAACCAAAAGAACATTTCGAACAAATTGAATTCCGGAGCAAATATGAAAATCAGCTGTCTAGCTTCTCAGGGTTCAAAACAAAACAAAACAAAAAAACAGAAAATGAAAAAAAAAAAAAAAAGAAAATCGGCTGTCTATAGTAAGCCAGATGATAGAAAGATTTGCAAAAATGTAAACCGATGCCACTCTTCTCATTTTTTTGTCGGAGGAGAAATAGTTATGTGCATTAAAATATAATTTATGTTAACATGATGGCTTTACTATTGTTTTAATATTTTAAAATTTTTTCAGTAAATGGCAAATGTACTGATATTGGTAAATATCAATATATATAACCCAAAACAAAACAAAACAAAAGCTCTTTGGGCAATCCTTAATAATTTTTAAGAGTATAAAAGGAGTTCCTATATCAAAAAGTTTGAGAACCACTGATTTGATTGATATAGTTATTCAATGCTCATCTTTGGATTACTTAATATCCCTATTTTCCCAGGTACTGGGCAAAGGTTAAATTAAGTAAAACTCTAGTTCTAAAATGTGCAAATTTGAAATCTCCCAAATCAAAAGCCTTCCATTCTTTTTTTTTTTTTTTTTTTTGAGATGGAGTCTGGCTCTGTCGCCCAGGCTGGAGTGCAGTGGCGCAATCTCAGCTCACTGCAAGCTCCACCTCCCGGATTCACGCCATTCTCCTGCCTCAGCCTCCCGAGTAGCTGGGACTACAGGCGCCCGCCACCACGCCCGGCTAATTTTTTGTATTTTTAGTAGAGACGGGGTTTCACCATGTTAGCCAGGATGGTCTCGATCTCCTGACCTCGTGATCCGCCCGCCTCGGCCTCCCAAAGTGCTGGGATTACAGGCGTGAGCCACCGCGCCCGGCCAAGCCTTCCATTCTTTACAAGATCAAGTGAAAGCTATCCTAGGTGCAGGTGCACATATATCTAAAATGTGTTTGAAGTGTAACCACGGAGCAGTTCAGATTACTAGAGTACGTCAGTTTAAAACATAATAGTTGCCATAAGTGCTGAACTGAATACTGTTTAATACACCTCAAAATATCACCTGAGGTGCAAATAATCTAGAAGTTTATAGAAATAAAGCTATCTACACATTTTTGAGAAAAAGCACCATTGCAAGGTATTTCCAACATAATCATGGCCACCCTTTAACACCCAGTATCTTTCTAAAACCTGTCCAGCTTTAGAAATGTTATATGTATGCAGTCTTATCAACTTTACAGATGAGTTTAATGAAAACTCCTGCTAGTTAAAGATATTAAGGAGTTATTTGCAATAAACACCACTTAACTCATTAGGGTATCAGCATTAGGTTACCAACATGTGTATCACAAGAAACAAGCCAAATTACTAAAAATGTCTAATCACCAATATGTTTCAAGATTGAAAAGGTACATTCTGTCTAGCACAAAACAAAGTAATTTCTTATTTTTATAAATCAATTATTTACAGACAGCCCTGTCCTCATAAGAAGTAAGACAATGCAATAGTATTTTGCTGATGTTATCAACACTACATCTAAATAAGCAGGCATATTAATGTGTATTTTATAATGAAGTTAAAAAATAAAAAACAAAACAAAACCCCAGGCCTTATTATAGTCAGGGTGAAGAACAGATAAAGCTCCAGGATGGCCTATCTACCTAAAACTTTCAAACATGAAAGGGAGATGATGTTAAAACGCTGCCTGGATTTTTTTGTGAATATTGAATATGCAACTTTGGATCACGTTTCACAGAAAAATGTCGAGTGACATGTTGCATTTCTTCTCTTCTTTTCAAAGGATGTAAGATGTATGGGCTCTGGAATTAGAGTGCTTGGTTTTAAATTCCAGCTCTACCATTTACTAGCTGAATGACACCGTGCAAAATACTTAGCCTTTCTGTGCCCCCGTTTCCTTTTCTGTAAAATGAGGACAATAACAGCAACCACCCCATAAAATTGTTGTGCAAGCTACCTGAAAAAATACATATAAAATAACTTAAAACACTGCTTGGTATGGTGTACCGTAAATGTGAGCTATTATTACTGTTAATAATTATTATTAGTTATTATTACCCAATCCCCCAAACTACACAGGCTAGGAACCACAAAACCATGCTATCCAGGGCTGACAATGATAAATGATGGATATAGGGGCCTACATGACTGCAATCTTTTCCTTTCCAACACTGATGCTAATATTACTTTGGTCAAGGGAGGGAGACAGATACTAACATTTACTGAGTCCAGAGTTAGTGTAAGCAGGGCTAAAATAAAAAGTAAAAAGAAAGCGCACAAGTGAATTTAGAAATAAATATCAATAAATTCTAAAGTAGTAAGTCATAAGAGTTATACTAATAGATTTTATAAAACTTCGCAGAATCTCCACAATAAATATTTCTAGAAGATTAAATAATGCTGAGAGATAGCATTATTTAAGAAAACAGATTTGGTTAGTTATCTGCATTTGGATCAGTATCTTCTGCCTAAAGCTTTGAGATTAAAGAAACAGCAATTTCTAGAAATCATTAAAAAAGGAAAACAAAACAAAAAACCACTGCCCCTGTCATGTGACACAGAGGGTATAACTAACTTAGAAAAAAATACTGTTGGATGTTAATTATCATTAACATACCAAGTATCTGGCATCACTACTGTGTAATAGTTTAGGTTTAAAACGTGCAGAATTCACACATTCAACCATTTGTTAAGCACTTACGGGTAACCTAGGTATGATGCTAAATTCTGAGGAAACGAAGATGAATTAAATATATGCTTCAGGAAATTCACCACATTTTGGAAAAGACAGTAGGTAAACTGGTAATCCAAATATCACAAAATAAATGCTTAAAAGAGAGCTTTGAATGAAGTGCTCTGGGAGCCCTGAAAGAGATATGACTCACTGCCTGGAGGCATCAGAAAAGACTTTACGGAAGTGGTCATGTTTGAGCTAGATCTTAAAGGTGGATAAAGAGTTTTCCAGAGTAAAGGAAAGGCATTCTCAATATAGGGAATAATACATGTGTAAAAAAGTATGAAGCATTAATAACTTAAGCAATAAGTTCAGAGGATGGTGACATTTCATGTGGCCGAAGCACTGGGCACCTAAAGGAAAATCAGACAGGAGAGCTAGGTCTGAGATCGTGTCCAGTTGTGTCTCCTATGTCTTAATCCATGAGCATGAAGTCCCAGTAAAAGTTTTCCACCAGAGAAGTGACAAGTCAGTTTGATTTCTTAGAAATGTAACTCTGGTGATACTCTAGAAAATGCCATGAAATGGAAGACAACCCAAATTCAAGCCTGTTAAGAACTTTGTTGAGCCATTATTCTCTTCTTGCCAGAAAAAAATAGCTGCTTCAGCAAAATAGTGTCCTTAAACTGATGATCACAAATATAAACTGCCATCAATACTTAGAGAACCAAAAAATACACAAAAATATATCATATTAGTGAATAATTACAATAATCGCACAGAAAATTGTTAACAGAACCATAAAGAAAACACGATTCCGCCCTGGAAAAGAAATATTTTTAAAAATCACCAAAAAATGTATACTACAATATATCAGCTATATAATTGTCTTCATTTTGCTTCTTTATATTTTGGGTTCTCTTCAAAATTTCCACAATAAGCAAGTAATAAATTTATAATTAACAACAAATTTTAAAAGCACATTGCTCACTGCAGTTCATAAACAATTATCTTTATAAAAATCTTAAAACTAAAATATTACCTTTTTGTCTCCTTGTTTTCGTCTCCGTAACCCTGGTCTATAATCATCTCCAAATCTCAGAAAGTAATAATAAGAAACTAGCCTCTCAATAGGATCCCTTATGACATTAATGTAAATTGGTTTCTTCTTCACACCAAATCTGAAATACAACAAAATTTCAAAGGTGAAATCAACATTTTCAATCTGTTTAGGAGTGCCCTGAAATTATATGTTTAAGTCTGAAGTACTGGTCCTATAAGGAAAAAAGAACATGAATTAATTTAAATAATTTGTATATGTGGCGATTGGGAACTATTTCATGATTATTCATGTCAGAATAAAGTAAACAAGAAATATGAATTTAAAAATTATGTCTGAAGATAAAGGAGATAAAAATGAATGAAAAATAATTTTAAACTTTACCAGCAAGAATTATATAAAACATTTTATTTCTATGCCTTCATTATACTTTAAGTCCAAGTAGAAAATCCCCTCTCAAATTAGTACCCACATATTACTAGGAAAGAATTTAATATTTATAATTTTTAAACAAACTTATTTTAAAAATTGCTTTATTACATTCCTGAATAAATCATCTGGTGCTACAGAAAGTTTCAAATCTGCATTAACTATGTAGCAATGATTTCTCACTTCTGGCTCATCACACTAGCCAGATTTGATAGTGTTTTTTGAACACCATCAATGGATACAGCATTAGTGAACACAAGTGTGAACATGTCAATCTACCTTCTGTTGCTGATTTTAAAGACAAGATAGAGGTGAAAGACACTAGGTTTTCAGCATTATTTCCTTAGGGAATGATAAAGAGTTGATGGAACACTGAAGACTTTTACTTTAGCAACCCTTGCAGACCCTAGAACTGTACAACTGGCTCCCTGTTTTATTATACTCCCTTGTCCCAGTCTTAAAATGTTACAGCTATCTTGATTCTTACTTTTCCATTATTCTTCATTTAATAAAATTTCAAAGTCATTTTGATTGTTTTGTAAGCTTTCTCGCAGATGTGGCCTGTCTTCATCATTCCTTCTCTTTACCACTTCCCTTTTTCTCAGTGCTTGCTTAGATTACTGCAAGAATATAGTTTTCTAACATTCAGTTTCTCTCCCTTTCAATCTATCTTCCATACCAATTCTCAAAGGATGTTCCTAAACATCATTTGTTAAATCACTCTTCTTAGGAATCTGAAATAACTCTACTGATTTATCGATATGAAACCCAAACTCCGTTGCTGGTTGTCTTAGGATTCTTTTACCTTATGTCTTAGGTACCACCTTATTGATCTAACTTTTTCTTTAACTCTCCTCAAACAAGAAACCATTTATCTGTTATAGTTAGGTTGGCCTCTTTTATCTCCTCCCATATCAATACTTATTCTATTTCTCTTTATATATCTTTGCTTATTCTGTCTTCCTTGAGTGCCGCTCTCATTTTTCTTTTCTTTTTCTACATTAATTCCTTCAAAAATACTTTTTGTATGAACCCAATATTGCCAGATATAATACTATTCTAGGTACTAGGAATACAGCAATGAACAAAAAGACTAAATTTCTTGTCCTTCTAGAGCTAACATTCTACTTGGGACAGATAGGCAATAAACAAATAAGCATATATAACAGATGGTAAAAAGTGCAAAGGAGAAAAATAATTCAGTGAAAGGGAATAAGGAGTGCTAGGGAGGTGAGGGAGAATACAATTCGAAATAGTGTTTTTTGGGAAGACATCACTAGTCTTATGTAATGAGGAAGGTACCATGCAAACATCTGTGAGAAAGTGTTCTGGAAAGATGGGATTTCCAAGTAAGAGGTCCTTGAGGCAGCTAAGTGCCAGGTGTTTTGAGGAACAGCAAGGAGATCAAGCTGCCTGTAGAATCAAAAAGGGAATACTATCGAAGATAAGAGAGGTGGGGGTGAGGTGGAGTGAGTGCAGACTGTGTGGGTCTTCTATACTGTTACAAGCATTATTTTATAGAGTCAGGAGGAGGCCACTGAAAGATTTAAACAGAGAATTACCATGACACAACTCATATTAAAAGGTCATTGGCTGCTGTTTTGGAATAAACAGAGGGGCTACAACAAAATCTTGTGACCTCTCTTCCTGATGACTCTAGCATACAGTTCTATTTGCTTTCATTTGACACATCCTGCACCTAAGAGCTATCAAGCAACTTAACTCTTAGCTTATCCTACTAGTGTTTCTCCTGTAAGTCTTTCTCCCCAACAGCATTATAAGTCACCTGAGGGTAGGCATAGTACCAATAGTGCAGTAAAATTTTCTTTCACAGTTTTTTTTAAAAGAAGGAAACAGTACTGTTGCAAATACATAGCACTGTCACATTCAGTATTAGAGTAGAAGTTCCACCAAGGCAGGGACCATTTCTCTCTTGTTCATGGCTTTATCACTAATGCTCAGCACTGTGCCCAACACACAGGTGCTGAATATTAATAGAATTAGGTTGAGGAGACCGTTGTGAATTAGCCACTAACAAAAGCCTTCCTGCCAGAGAGTACACTGAGTAGTAAGAAAGTAAGGAGGCAACAGCAATATATTGCTGCTCCCTTAGCTCACAGAGCTGAGAGGTTTTTAATAGGAAACTACAAGGAGAGATTACAGGACAATGGGTTAGTGATTCCATTCTTAAGACTGAGATTCCTGGGAATCCTCTCTATCCTCTCCATTATTAGCCACTGCTCCATCCTGAGCCATTCCTTTGAGAATAATCTCCTCGCAGAAGAACATCTCCTACCAATGTTTCCTCCTTTCCCCTGGTCCCTGACATGTGGAGCAGACAGCAATTACCAGGCAGCAGTAAAAGGGAATATGGCATTTTACAAAACTCTTTTTGCTGTCCAGGAAAATGACTATCTATGTGTGGAATGGCTTTGGGTGGCATTTATTAGGAAGCATGATTTTAATGAGATATAATCTGTGAACTCATTTTGAAAATGGATATGAACTATTATATGTAACTTAGGGAACATTTATATAGACACGAAGGGCTGGAGGCAAGGGATTATAACAGATAATGGGCATGATTAAAAATAGCAACTGGACCACACAGCTCAGCCAGTTAGAAAACAAGAGCTAACGAGGTTTGTTGGTTTTACTCTTTTGCCAACCAGCTAGTTTCTATAGGAGCTAGTTTATATAGGAAGTCTGTGGTCTGACCTCACCTTTAACTCTGGTCAATCATTTCAGCTATTTCTCAAAAAAGCTCAGGTAGAAGAATAAAAACCCATTTCTACTAGCAGAAAATAAACTACTGTTGACCTGTTAGAACACGATCTTCCTGGGAAAAGAAGAGCATATTTGGTAGGAATCTGCAGATGAAAACCAGAAACGAAAAGATATAATCTGAGCAGCAGGTTGGTAAAAAGATATTTTAGGAATTTCATTCTTGCCATGTCAGCATACGAAGTGTGACAAAGCAAGAACATAAACTAGGCTCATTTTTTTACAATTACATTCTATCAATAGCCTATCAAGTGAACAGTATCAATATGCAAATGAACAACAATAATGGTTAAAAGATCAACTGCACACTCAGAACATTTGTAAGGAACCTTGTCAACTGGCTGGAAAAAGTCAAAAAAGGAGGTGATGAACCTGAAAGAGGGCTGAATGGCCTTTGGGAATCATTATGTTTTGAAATTTTTCTGCTTCATACTGAATTTAACTTCTCTACTTAGGCAACAATCTTGCTGGAGACATTGTACATAGTTATTCTGGACTCTCTCAGCCCTAAAGCTTCATAGAAACTTTCTAACCCTAGTGGCAAGGTCCCACTGTCCTGTATCCAAAAAAGTGAATGACCTGTTGGTATTTGTTGGTCTCACTGATGATACTGTAAATAAATATTTTTAAAGTAATTTATGTCTTAAAAGGGGCATTCATCAACTGTGCACCTATTAGAATGGCTCACATTTTGTAATAAAGAGCAAGTCTAACAATTTAAATACTAGTGAGGATACACAACAGCTGGAACTCTTAAAACACTGTTGGTTTGGTGGCAAAATGATACAATCACTTGGGAAAACAGTTTGGCAGTTTCTTATTGAGTTACCATACAATCCAGCCATCCCACTTTGAGGTTTTTATCCAAGAGAAGTTAAGACATAAGTCCGCACAAAACCTGTATGCAAATGTTTTGACAGCTTTATTCATAATCACCAAAAGCCATAAACAACCTCAATATCCAGAAACTGGTGAATGGATCAATCGAAGTACACCCATACATGAAGTACTACTTAGCAAGGAACTAACTACTGATATGTACATCAAATTAGATGAATGTCAAAAGCATCATGTTAAATGAAAGAAGACACTCAAAAGACTTGATGACTGATAAGATACAGGTGGTGATAAAAAAAAGTTGTCCAAGATTACTTGAAAGTTTCTTGTTTGGGTGTCATGACAGATAAAAATGTGTAAACCTTCCAAAAGAGAATAATGGAGGCTAAGAGTCTTATACAATGCCCAATTAAGAGTTGGAAATAAGGACCAGCAGAGATTCAGACAAGGAGAAGAAGAAAACACCAGTTAAGACAATATGGTAACTGAAAGAAGACAGAATTTTAAAAAGAATCACCATACTGCTCTGTGTGAGGCACAGAACTAAGTGCTCCATCTACATTACCACATTTAATCCTCACCACCACCCCATGAAGTAATTACTTTAATTATTCTCAAATTAAAAACAGGACACTGAAGCTCAAAGATCTGAAACAATGTGGGTGAGATCACACAGCTAGCAAGGAGTCTAAGTGGATTTAATGGCAGATCTGTCTGACTTTAGAGACAGACTTCAGAGATTGCTTCTTAGCAGTCTACAGGATCAATGCTGTAGAAAGAGCTAGTAGTACAAAGTTAATAAAAATGCAACTCCCACATATTGTCTGGAATGATTAAAATAATTTTCTAAAGTATCTACAATGTTGTGACATATTTGTTAAAAGTTGTAGAAAATGGGGCAAACGTCATCTGGTTTAGCAGAGAAGTATTAGGTAGAAAGGACAATCTCACATGACTCTATATATTAACTAATTCTATTTAGGCCTAAAATGTTGTCACTTGATTACTGTTTAGAATTTCAGACCTAATGAAGCATTTAGTTGTTTCTTGTCGTGACATAGCTGCTTCTTTACTGATTCACCTCACTTGTTCTGAAAATGATACTAGCGGCAATATGGAGGAACCAAAATGACAGCAATGAAAACTCATTCTCATTTCTAGGGACAACTACAAAGGTGCATACCTGATACGTGCCTGAATAAAACTGTTATATCAAAAATAATTTTCAAATACCTCTCAAGACAGATGCTGACATGTGACACTGAGGTAGCTAGATCATAAAAAACTTAGCAGAGTCTGACAGAAAGTACAGCATTAAAAGTGTTCTTTTAGCTATTATTCATTATAAATGAAAATGTTTATTGCTGAAGAAGTGTTTTTGAAAGAGACTTCTAACATTTTAATTTTCTAAAGTTTGAAGAAAATCAAAATGGGCTAATAGATGCTATTAAAAAATAAATAGTACACATTTAAAAGGGGAGGAATATTTAATATTTTCACTGTTTATAATGAAACTTCATGAACTGATAATTACAGAAAAAAAGATTTCAGTGAACTCATTAAGGTCAAGAACTGCAACTTACTCAACTTTATATTTCCTGCATACTATGACATTTTGAAAATGTTCAACCTAACAATTTTAAACTGGAAAATTTTCAAATTTATAATAATAATTTATATCTACATTATCTTAAAATTGTATCATTCACCAATTAAAAAGAAAACAAAACATAACCTAACATTAAAGGGAAAAATGGAAAGGAAGAAGAACTAGGAAATATACTTTAAAAAAATCAAAGAATAAGATTCAGACAAAAAGGAGCAAGATGGGATAGGAATGCAAAAATGTAAAAAAGATATTTTTGTTATTATTCTAAAGTTCAGTAAAAAACAAATATATGTAATCAAAACATGGCTTGAGTAGACAAGCTTGCAAATATAATGTGTATTTCTTTGTGGTTGGGCTAAACTAGAAAGGAGCTTTCATTTTTTCTTTCTCTATCTTATTTCCTAGGTTTCTTGGGGCTTACATTCGTTTTAATGTCTCTGATAAGGTAAGTTTAAAAAAACTATGTGTTAAATAAGTATTTTGCCAAATTCACCACTTTCTCCTGAAAGCATGTATTTTACTGGACTCCACAAAGTACTATGCCAGTCAAGAATATTGTTTTGAAGAGTAAAGCACAATTGACCCTTGAACAACACGAGTCTGAACTGTGCAGGCCCATGCATACATAGATTTTTTTCAACCACACACAGATACAGTACTTGAGAGATTTGAAACCCGTGTACAAGGGGTGACTTTCAAATTCGTGGGTTTCACAGGGCCAACGGAGGGAGGACTTGAGTATGCGATTTTTATATACTCAGGCAGTCCAAGAACCAATACCCTGGACATACCCCAGGAACGACTGTAATTTAAAAAATTGGTAAGGCGATGTTTCTTTCCTTTTCCTTCCCCATTTATGGAGTATATGGCTATTAAGCTAAAAGATATTTGAGGATACTAGTTACATCTACAACAGTTCTTGACTACATAGATACATCAAAATACATTTCACCTAGGCTGATTTTGTTCAGGTATTTAAAATCTTGGAAAAATCTATGAAAAATTTTCACAATACTTTTCCCTTCAAATAACATAAGACTCACTATGAAAATATTCAAACCCTTAAAAATTCATGTCAGCATTTAATAAATGAGATTAATCTCTTCAAAAAGCCTTATTTTTTCAACTACAAGAACCTCAGCATATATCAGAGCTTTGTTCTAAGTATAAGACTTTGCCAAAAGCAAAAGCACTCAATTTATAATTTTAATAATGAAAACCTAGACTATTAGAAACCAAGCTGTGTGTGGAAAGAATAAATCATTTAGGTGAAAGGGTAACAAACATTCAATTCAAGGATAATGCAGCCCTGAGGGAAAATATGCACATGAACGAAGCTTATGAAATTGGTTCAATGCCTATGCAAAGAAAAAAATAATTAGTTTATTTTAAAGCTGCCTATAAAATATTTTCAATATTGCAGTATGAATTATTTATAGAAAAACATACATCTAACTTTAGAGCTACAATTTTATTGAAAGATCTTGAGTACTATGAGAGGAACTAGAAATAGGAACATATCACTTTATGTATGTAATATTTGGGTGATTCTTTTTTAATTACATGATTTCCCAAAAAGTTAAGATTATCAGTTTGAATCAGTAATATTTCATTCTACTTTTTCTTTTCAAAATTAAGTAAAACTGAGAGTGGGATATCACTTTTATTTTAAATTTTATAAAAAATGCCTTTTAAAGTTGACCAATATATCAAGGTGTGTTACACTGAAATCATAATAGCTAATTTAAAAACTGAATAAACATGTCTAAGCTAAATAATAAAAAAAATTTTTTTAGTGTTTTTGAAGTTAATGCAGAATCTTAGGCAAAACATTTGGATTTGAGGTTTACTACAATGGATGTGTACTACCAAAAAAGTTCAAATGTATCCATAAGACTGTTATGTTTGGAATATTAAGTTTAATTAATTTTCTGATTAATAATGTGGCACAGACTGTACAGAAAGCCACATAGTGCTTGAATACTGTGAGCAGGCATATAGTTTTCTGAACCCTTCTTGAGAGAACTATTAATATGACAGAGGCCGGGCACAGTGGCTCATGCCTATAATCCCAGCACTTTGGGAGGCTGAGGCAGGAGGATCACCTGAGTCCAGGAGTGAGTGAGTGAGTGAGTGACAGGGAGGGAGAGAGAGCAGGAGAGAGGGAGAGAGGGAGAGAGGGAGAAGGAGAGAGGGGGAGAGAGAGGAAATCATTAATTTTTTTTTAAAAAGCCTCGTAATACATCATAATTTTAAAGCTAAAATAAGGTAGCCCAAAGGAAAGTGTACACTTCACTATGTCTTGGGTGAGAAGCAGACACATTGGAGCACGAATAACTTAGTGAGAGCTTTTTTGCTTTCTCAATGATGTGGTAAGTCATAATCTGGCCTCTAGGTTATAACTTGAGCTCTCCTGAAGTAGTGTCATTCTGGTTGTACAAGGCATACACACACAATAATAATAAACTTTAAAGAGTAATAACTAATATGTAATTAATATAAGAATTGCCAATTTATGAACACTAGAGGGCAGTAAAACACTAAGAAGGTATATTTAAATTACAGATCTAAAACTGGCAAAGGCAAGACAGTACATTCTTTTATTAGAAAATCATAACAATTTAATGAATTTATTCCTTTTTAGGTTACTAGAGTACAAAGCATTCTTTAGCGTGTCATTTCAGTGTAACTTACTTTGCAAAATCCAAGTAAGAAACGTGTCCATGATAAAATCCTGGTTTCATCTCTTTCCAGGAAGTTATATTCTTTACAAAGCGCACCTAAAAAGGGAGAACACACTCATTATATACAATTTAAAGAAAATGAAATTTGATGATAGCAAAATATTTCCAAGATAGGAATTTAAAAACCTAAAACCACTTTTACAGAGTTTGAAACACAGGTTTGGACTAAGGAAAGTATACTGTAATCTGTAACTATTAAAATTCATCATAGAGACAGCTACTATCATTATACTCACAAAAGAGTGAAAGATGATTCTGAAAACAAAATGGCACAATGAAATCCTTTACAATGCTGTAGAGTGAGTACATTTACATAGGGTGGGAGGAGGGTCGTTGTGGGGGTATATGTATCTACACCCTGCCAACACACATGCTAAAGCAGGCAATACAGGAACATTCCAGCATATCAAATGTTTTCTTCTCAGAGGCTTGCTGTTCATAAAAGTTTATTTTTATTAATGACTCAACAAATAAAAAGTAATATTTAAAACCAAAATGATTTTTAAAAAGGTGATGGTTATCAGAAGATATTTAAGAGTTAAGAGCAGATATCACAAGCTTGTTGATAAAAAGATTAATAAAATTAGAGATGTAATACAGGTCAAAATATTTAAAATTTCTGAATATTTAACTTATTGGAATTAACATACACAAAAATTAATATGAAAAATTATATAAGTATATTTTAAAATGTCTAATAACTGGTTAATATAGAATTTGATAAACCTAAGTATCACTAGCTGCAAAGCAGTGATACACAATTTCTCAATGGAAAATGGTATACATTTTTGATAAGCAAATCTCTGCATGATAAATAGCAAGTGGTTAAGAATCTCTTTTAGAACCTAGATAGAGTGCAGAAAGTGGGGGCAGTGAGGTCCACCAACCTATACCGCACCGAAAGCATCTGCAAGCTATGACTTCAGCCTCTCAAACACAGAACTGTCAATTGCATAATTCTGACAACTTATCAATCTTTCACTTAAATCATAGAATAGGGATAGTCACATGGAGATATTCTGGAACACTTCATACTACACTACACTCAATAATATCAATGAATGATGATAGCTGCCTCCTGTTAAAGGCCTATTGGTAGGTGAGGGAGGGGAAACAGTGCAGATATAGCTATATGTCAGAGAATGTGAACTAGAGAAAAATGGAAGAGTTCTGGGATAATTTATCTTTAGGGGAAGCATTAATAACTCACATACTAAGAGAAATCATGAAGCTTTTAGAATGGAAATGGTTATATGCCTTACTTGGCCTCTCAATACACATATACATCCTTAAATTAAAATCTGAAAAATGAATTGCAGATAAAAATTAGTTTGCATTAGAAAGCATACAATGTCATTTTAGCAGATATTTTCAATTATTTCCCCACTGAAACTGAAAGAGCCAAATAAATGTGATTTGAGGTTTTCATATTCTTTCCAATTCTTCAACTAAGGCACCAAACAGAATGAAAATACCAAATTGCAAATGAAACAGAAACAAAACATAAAATTAAATAATCCAGAGCCTGCGTCTTTAACATACTTTACATGCTGAATATGAAAAGTCTTTATAACTGCCACTTAATGGTAGCTTATTTCCTATAAACCTTTGGTTCTATGAAAATCAGTTCTAGTATTTCAGCCAAAAATGAGAGGAAAAAAGAAGGCAAAGAGAATAAGGCATTGAAGATGGTGGCTAAAGTGAGCTTAAGATATATTTAGCAACTCACCTCTGTTTTCCAGAAGCTGAGATTTAATGTGGACATGGTGATGTAGGAGGGAAATGAAAGATGCTACATTGAGGTCTGAAAAAATAGTGTTATATAAACTAAACAGCAGGGAAGATCATAGTACAAGCTTGGAGTATACTGTGGTGAAAGACTTGGGCAGAAATAAGAGTCAGGTACAAATTCAAATATTCTTTTTCCTCCAACAAAGCTTCCTAAGGATGGTCAATATTAAACTAAACCCTCTCCTGAGGATGAATGATATCTCATCCAATGTGTATCCTTCAACACAAAGTGAAAAAAGCCCAGGAAGCTGGATAATGTGTACACTACTGCAAGGCTTCTCATTTCTTCTAGGTTTTCCAATTTACTGGCATATAGTTGCTCATAGTAGCCTCTAATGATCCTTTGAATTTCTGTGGTATTAGTTGTAAGGTCTCCCTTTTTATCCTGGGCTAAAAGTTTCTTGATTTTGTTTATCTCTTCAAAAAAACCTTCTTTTTTTTTTCTTTGAGACGGAGTCTTGCTCTGTCGCCAGGCTGGAATGTAGTGACACGATCTCAGCTCACTGCAACCTCCGCCTTCCAGGTTCAAGTGATTCTCCTGCCTCAGCCTCCTGAGTAGCTGGGACTAGAGCACCCAGATAATTTTTGTATTTTTAGTAGAGACGGGGTTTCGCCATGTTGGCCAGGACGGTCTCGATCTCTTGACCTCGTGATCTGCCTGCCTCGGCCTCCCAAAGTGCTGAGATTACTGATCTTTTTGTATTTTTTTGTTTCAATTTCATTTATTTCTGTTCTGATCATCATTATTTCTTCTATTCATTTTGGATTTGGTTTGCTCTTGCTTTTCTAGCTCTTTAAGATGCAACACTAGGTTGTTTATTTGAAGTTTGTCTACTTTTTTGATATAGGCACTGATTGCTATAAACTTTCCTGTTAGCACAGATTTTGCTGTATCCCATACATTTTGGAAGGTTGTATTTCCATTTTCATTTCTTTCAAGAAATTGTTAAATTTCCTTCTTAATTTATTGACCCACTGGTCACTCAGGAGCACGTTGTTTAATTTCCATGTGTCTTGCTATTGGTTTCTAGTTTTATTCCACTGTGATCAGAGAAGATATTTGATATAATTTCAATCTTTTTTTTGAACTTTTAAAGACTTGTTTTGTGACTTAACATATGGTCTGTCCTTGACAATGACCCATATGCTGAGGAGAAGAATGTGTATTCTGCAGTCATTGCATGAAATGTTCTGTAAATATCTATTAGGTCCATTTGGTGTAAGCTGCAGATTAAGTATGATATTTCTTTGTGGTTTTTCTGTCTGGTTGTTCTGTCCAGTGCTGAAAGAAGGGTCTTCAAGTCTCTAGCTCTTATTGTATTGGGGTCTATCTATCTCTTTAGCTCTAGTAATATTTGCTTTATATATCTGGATGCTCCAGTGTTGGATAGACGTATGTTTAAAAATTTTATATTCTCTTGCTGAATTGACTCCTTTATCGTTATTTAGGACCCCTAAGCACTTTAGCCCATGGTGGCAGGGGCTGCTGGAACTGAGATACCAACTGCTGAGATGGAAGATTAACCTCTGGCTAGAGCTGTCTAAATGTTCCTTCTGTGGGCACCAGCTGAGCTCTGCCCCTTGTTACTTTCTGATGTGACAGGGCAGCACCATATTCAAACGCAAAGTCCCGCAATCACTGTGCTCTCCCCCTACCCAGGGTGCAGATTCTCTTTCTGCGCCATGTGGCAGCTACCAGGGGGAATGGAGGAGGGGTGGTATAGGAGATATAAGACTGTGTTTCCTATCCTCTTCAGTGCCTCTTTCCTTAATATGTTAAAACTAGGTACTATGATTGCTCACCTGATTTTTGGTTCTTATGGGGGTGCTTTTTTGTGTGGATAGTTTTTCAATTTGATGTTCCTGCTGGGGGACAATTGCTGAAGGCTTCTATTTGATCATATTGCTCTGTCTTCCTCCCCCATATCATGATTCTGCTTTAACAAATTGGACACTGAAAATCTCAACTTTTATCCACTACTAAGGCAATCCCTCAGATCCAGTTGTTCAAAACTACTCCATCTCTCCAACATCTCAAAGCTCTGTTGATATAACTCTCTCAATTGTTTATTTCCTTATGAATTCATTCATCAACTTTATTGTCATATCAACTTCCAATTCACCCTGATCACTACTCTCTTTACCGGACAACCATTTTAACAATAACCCTTGACGTTTGTTCCCTTGTCTTTTTATTATCTTGGGTAACCACTGGGATTGCTGAGTACTCCTGGTTGAAACCAAGAGACTACATCTAAATATCTATGTAGGATTTTGAATTTTACTTCCTAAATCCATGCTATCTGAGGTAAATTCAGGTGATTATTATTGCTTTAAAATTCTCTAGAATCTATTTGTTTTTTCTTTCTTGAGACAGAATCTCATTCTGTCACTCATGCCGGACAGCATAGTGGCATGATCATAACTCACTGTAACCTCTAACTCCTGGGCTCAAGTGGTCCTCCCACCTCAGCCTCCCAAGTAGCCAGCACTGCAGGAGTACACCACCATGCCAAGCCAAGATTTAAAGAAAAAAAAAATATATATATTTTTGTAGAGTTGTTACTAGGGCTGTTCTTAAACTCCTGGGCTCAAGTGATCCTCCCACCTCAGCCTCCCAGAATCCCAAAGTGCTCACAGGCCTGAGCCACCGTGCCTGGCCTCTACTATTGTTAAAGTCCTCAAAACACACAGAATCTCTTTCTAAGCTCAAACTAAAAGCATACTAAAGGCTACACATGTAATATATCTGGCATACGTATTTTTCTTTCATCTCATCAGCATTTAACTAAGGCAATATGTTAAAGTTTCATTAACATAGCTGTGGCCGATTTAAAATTTACAATGAATCAAAAGATGCTGAACTGAGGTTTACCTTCTCTTTATGACGAAGAAAAAAGTGTGAAGCAAATAAATGATGTCAGTATGGCTAACATGGTTCACACTAATCTAGAAAACAGTCTGAGCATTTGAAAGTGTTGGCCAGGTGCAGTGGCTCACGCCTATAATCCTAGCACTTTGGAAAGCCGAGGCGGGTGGACTTCCTGAGCTCAGGGGTTTGAGACCAGCCAAGGCAACATGGTAAAACCCCGTCCCTACTAAAACACAAAAAATTAGCCAGGCATGATGGCTCATGCCTGTAATCCTAGCTACACGGGAGGCTGAGACAGGAGAATCGCTTGGACCCGGGAGGTGGAGGTTGCAGTGAGCCTAGATCGCGCCACTGCACTCCAGCCTGGTCCAGCCTGGGCGACCGAGCAAGGCTGTGTCTCAAAAAAAAAAAAAAAAAGTATCATTTACATACTGCTGAAATTCCATATTATCTTTATCTCCTCTTCAAAACTGTTCTCCAAGGAAATAATATGAGTAACTCCCTTTGAAAAACAGTACTTTTAAAAGTTTTATTTTTAAAGTATTAATTCGGCCACTTCTCCTTTTACAGTTTAATATTTATCCTTAGTTCTCCAGAACTTTCCTGGTCTCTACTCCTTCACCTTCATCTTTTCTCTCTCATCAGTCTAGTCCCAGTTCTGCTCTATCATGATCTGCCTTCTCACCTCCCTGCACCGCTTGCTTTGTCTTTCAGTTTGTTTTCTTCTGGTATTTCTCTTGGGCATGCTGCCTAAGACCTTGAGACAAGGTTCGAAAATACAGAGGAGTAAGAAGAGGACACTGAGATTAGGTAAGCAAACTTCTACTCAGTTCACTTTATGGATTCTTACTGACTATACTTGGCACAAATGAAAGGTAAAGTGATAGACCAAAAAAGGAGCAAAACTTAATAGTATCAATTGAAGTTAAGGAGACTGAAGACACTGAAAACTCTGGCTTGGGGAGAAGAAATAAGGCCACTATAGTGACTTTAGTCATAGAAAATTTTCATACTCTGATTGAAATATACTACCAAGAAGAATGTTTCAGATGTAGTAGTCAGATATAGTACATGAAATGCAGCTAGCCTGAAGCAGAGTGTAAACCGTGATTTTTGTTGGATTTGATGACTCAAGTCAGGCTAGCAAGTAATAAGAAGAGACCTTAAGGAAAAACACAAACAATATAGGTAATGGTGTTGGGGTTTTTTGTTAGCTGAATCAGACCTAAACTGATGTTACAGGAAAAAGCTAAGAAGCACCCTTCTCACTTAACAGTAGTGTCTTGACCTATATTCTTAATAGATCAACCTCAATATTATGATTATCTGTGATCACAAAAGCATTTGTTTTCAGTATCTAAAAGAGCAGGAATGTCATCCTGAACATTCTGGCCAAATTCCAACTCTGTAATTACTATCTGTTGAATGAATGCTACTATTAACTTGAGTAATTACTATATACCGAACTCCCACTCATGCATTTACTTAAACATTTCTTGTATGGCTGTGGATACTTTTATGAGACTAAGCCAGGGAGAAAGTTTTCTACACTCACAGGAAAACAAAGTAGTGGTTGGATAAAAATATAATAAAAGTTTGCAGTAATTGAACATATCTTCACTGAAGTTCAGAGCTGTGCTGCTCAACCTGTTTTAGGAGTGTAGGGCAAGGGGCTGGTTCCCAATCCAACTGAGAGATAAGAATAGATCATACTGCTGTCAATCAGAGGTGCTCACTCTGCCAGTAATTATTATCATCTACCGCTATCAAAATCTATGCTGGTCCATTTGTTCATTCATTCATCATTTATTTAACAAAAAATGTATAGTTTCTACTATGTCTCAGGCACTATTCTAAACATAAGGGATATAGTAGTGAACAAGACAGACAAGGTTCCTATCCTTAAAGATCTTATAATAGAGGAAAAGACAGGCAGTAAACAAACCAATATATAAGATAAGTTAGTAAGCTGATTAGTATCAGAGAAGACACAACAAGAGTGATACAGTACACAGTAACTTAGAAGAGGTAATTAATATGTAGGATGGCCAGGCATGGTTTTTCTAAGAGGATGTCATTAAACCTTAAATGGATAACATGAAGCCAACTCTGGAAGAAGCCAGGAGAAGTGCATTCTAAGAGGAAAGGATAAGTGCGGAGGCCTTAAAATGGGAAAGGCTTGGCGTATTCAATGAAACACAAGGCCAGTGTGGCTAGTGGGTAAGAAGTTGGTGCACACAAGGGCTAGATTAAAAAGGGCCTCTTGGTCTATGTTAGAAATGTGGATTTTGTAGGGGAGGTAGGAATAACAATTTAAAGATAAGTACCCTACCATCCTGGGAAGACTAAAGTATTCATCTTCCCATATCCCTACTGAGAATCATCATCTGTATCTTTGTTACTCAAACTGCAGTTTAAAGACCAGCGGCATTAATTTTGGCATCCAGTGGGAGTTGTTTAGAAATTGAAAACTGGGCTCCATCTTGGTCCTTCTGAATCTGAATCTGCATTTTAACCAGTGATTAGCATACACATTATAGGTGGAGAAAATTCATCTAAAGTGCTGCTCTGAAAAGTATCTGCAACTCCTGGTGCACTGTGGGCTCTAACGCAGATAACCTAAAGTTGGCTTGAGAGTGAATTTCAAAAAGAAAAAAATTCATGTTGTTCTTCAGAGAATACAAATTCTAGGTATTTCCAATGTTTTAACAAAAGGGGTTAAATATAATCATAGACCTAAACATATGAGAGCAAAAAAGAATTCTTTTTTTGAAAAATCATAAAAGATGTGGCTAATCACATATATGGTATGGCTGCTTTAAAGACATGATGTTCTCTAATGTAAAGATATTCACATGACAGCAAAGCAAACTCCATTTTTCAACTAGAAGAGTTGATTGATTACCTATCTCTTGCCAATTCCTCTCTATTAACTAAGTAAAGCCCATCTCAAAAATGTATCTTTAATGACTGAGTCCACACCTTATTCTAATTGCTTAGTTTCTCATACCTTATATTCTCAAATGTTTATCTTTTAATATCCTTCTTTTAACTTTTCAACTTTTTTATTTAAAAAAATTTCTAAACTACAGAAAAGATGAAAAAATAGGACAGGGAACATCTCTATACTCTTCACCTAGATTCACTAATTATTAACATTTTGTCACTTTTATCTTTTTTCTCTATGTATGCACATACATACTCAATTTTTTCTGACCTATTTGAAAGCAAACAGTTGTCATTCATATTTAACCCCTAATTACCTCAGCATGTACTATGTCTATGAACAAAGATGTTATCATTTTTGATCAAGGATCTGATCACAGACCATACATTACATTTGGTTTCCATGTCTCTCTAGTCTAGAGAAGCCTCCCTCCAACTTTTTTGGTTGTTATGATACTGACACTTTAGAAGTCAGTTGTTCTGTAGAATATTCTACATAAATTTGTTTTCTCAGGATTAGGTCCAAATCAAACATTTTGGTAGGGAACACTTTTGGTTAAATATTTCAGTGAGATCACCACAAATTGATGTTTTATTAGCCCCTGTGTTTATGTTTTATGTTCCCAAGTAAATTTTAAATAAGCTCCTTCAAGGATGTGGCCATGCTTTCTATTTCTTTGTTATTTCCCCAAAGAATGTAGTACAACCTTTGTGTATATTACATACACAACAAATAAATGAAAAACTCAAAAGCAGAGTTGACAACTATTTCTAAGGATAGCAGAATATATATAACTATTATACATTGAGTGGTTTTATACCAGACTAAAAATATTTGGGCTTTGCCTCTAAAATTTTTGAGAGAAATAATTAAGCAGGTAAACAGTTTAGAACAATACCTAATATAGTATGTACAAAAAATGTCTAGGAAAGCTGGGGCTAAAGGCAGATATCAAGCAGACTGAACTAAGATTGGAAGGTGAGGGAATAAAGAGGATGGTCAGGTAACGTATCTCAAAATATTTTTATGAGTAAACTGAGCTTTACACGGAAGCTGGAGACAACAGATTTAAGAAAGATCTCATCTTTTAAGTTGTACTTGATTAGAAACTATTTCTTAGAGAAGAAAAAAGCGCAAAATAGTTCATTTAATTCTTATTTAAGCAGCTGAGAGGCCAGGCGCCTGTAATCCCAGCACTTTGGGAGGCCTAGGTGGGCGGATCACCTGAGGTCAGGAGTTTGTGACCAGCCTGACTAACACGGTGAGACTCTGTCTCTACTAAAAATACAAAAATTAGCTGGGCGTGGTGGCGCATGCCTATAATCCTCACTACTTGGGAGGCTGAGGCAGGAGAATTGCTTGAACGTGGGAGGCAGAGGTTGCAATGAGCCGAGATCACACCATTGCACTCCAGCCTGGGCAACAAGAGCAAAACTCTGTCTCCAAAAAAAAAAGGTAGCTGAGAACAGTACACAGAGACAACAAAATATGATATTATTAAAATAAAAGTGTGTTATATCAGATGGGGTTCAGGGAATATTTAAAAATTATTTTTAAGAAATACAGTATATTTTTAGTTTATATTTAGATGAAGCTTACTAGATTAAAAGTGAAGTAAACATGAAAACATGTCACACAAAAGAAAGGAAAGCAGTAAATATAACTTGTTTGAAGAACTGCGTCTACATAGAACAAGAGATCACAAAACTGGAGATAGGGTATATAAAGAACATTTGTTAAGTAAGTCACTCTTAATTAAGATCAGGTTTTGGACTACCAGCTGATAATTTTGACGTATGTCAGCTAATGATTAAGACTATTCTTTTACGCTGCCCCACACAAACATTTTTTAAGTGTTGGTCATTATGCAATCCAATTGCTTTTAAGATAGCATTTATGCTTCTCTCCTGCTGTTTTTTTTTTCCTATATATAACGAACAAGTTATTAAAAGAAAAACAGAAGCTTTATCTCATCCAAATGCAACTGGGAAACTATACTACTACATGATGCCTATAAATGTCATATGTGGTGAGCTCCTCCAGATTTATATTTCATGAAAATAATGGTTGATGTCATTGCCAGACATCTTGCAGTTACCAGGACTTTGTAATGCTGAACAAACAAATTAACATTATTTTTCTAAGAAGTACTACTGAATAAATCTCAAATTATTATCTAAGCATGAATACATATTCCTTTTAAACCAAAGCATATTTTGAAGAGCAGTAAGGCAAAAAGATTTAAAACCTACTACACACTGTATAAAAACAGAATATTTAGGATACTTGCCCTTGAGATACACAATATTACATAATGAATAGTTTTTATGACACACATAGCTAAAAACAACTCATGTTTCTTCTCATTCATAGAAGAGTTATTTGGTTTGGCCGACAGATGTGGAATTTTGGTTCTACGAAAAAGAGTACTCCAGGATTCTGCAAAGAGCCAAAAATTACATGGGCAGATGACATACCATATACTACTAGCCTTTACAAACAGCTCTCTAGCAAGAAAGCCAACCTTAGTCTTGTGTATCAATGTAATTCTCTTGTTTAAGTGTAAGGATTATAGTTATGCTAAATAGTGAGATGACAGTCAATTCTGTAACAAGTTCACTGCTTTCAAACAGATAAATATCATTGTAACTACAGGACCATCATAAATATCTTTCTAATAAGCCTACTCCAATTTGGTATTTGATCCTAAGTAGTATTTGCAAACATTATCTTTCCTTCTCATGGGGTGGAATTCCCATGCCCTTCCATATTTATAGAGAGAACTTTATTTATAATTGCAGTCAAAATTCCAGGTGTGGGAGAAATGTATGCTACTACTATTAAAGAGATGAGCAAATTTTATTTCATAAGATAATTTCCTCTACTTTTCTTAAAACCATTTCACAAAATTATTTATTCATCTGTTTATCTAAAACTTCGTGAGAATTTAAAAGGTAAGATTATGTTGAAGAAGCCACAACTAAACTATATATACATTTATAAGCAATGTATATATAAACTCTCTCTGTATCTATCTCTATCTCTATCTAGTAAAGAGGGGCTGGTCACAAAATTGAATACAAGTATCCATCAAATATTTCTCCATCATAAGTTGAGACAATAATTTTTATTGCAGGGTACCATGCCAAAATTATATTTTTAGAAGGATACTACGCTCAGGAACATCAGTTTTCTCAAAAATTCAAGCTATTCATTAATTCATTTACTTCACAAATATTTGAGTACACACTATATGCAAGGAAATGTGTCAAATACTGTCAAGTAAAATTATACAAAAGTTAGCTGGCCCTCTCCCCTAAAAGGCTTATGATCCATTGAGATCAGCACTCACATCCCTTTAAAGTACTTTATCCCCTTGAGCTAGAAAATTTGAGTGAGGAAGTATTAGAAAATATTTGGGCATTCCTTAAGTGGTAATTACCTGATCTTGCAATGACATCACTGGATTATTTTTGGTAGTGTTGATATGAAGAACATGGTATTTATTCTTTGCACACAGGTCATAGGCAATATTGGTAAATGAAGTGCTTGCCGTTTTGGGAACTCTGTTATAAATGATCACCATGTCCTCTTCCTCATCTAAAGTGGCATCTTGCCGAGGGCCATCCATTGTATGTCGCTGCTCAATTTCTCGGACTTCATGTCTTGCAATAGCCCTTTCTGGAAAGAAAAACAGATACGAACTAAGTTTTTAAGGACACTATAAGGAAGTTATGAACACTGAACTTTGGACCATGATTAGAAAAGATACAAAAAAGAAAACAAAAAAAAAAAGCAAAGAACCAAGGGATATGGAAAACATGGGTAAATTGCTTGGGTTTCTAAGAGGATCTAGTTGATTCTAAAACAGCTGTACAGCCTGGAACATAATCTTCCTATTCAAGAACTAGGTGAGAGCTGTTGAAGAAATGTTTTGAGGACCAAAGCTTCAGAATTCCTTATGAAGGATAATACATATGTACATCGAGAACAAAGGAATAAAGAGTCAACAAATGCAGAATAGCACAGACCACAGAGTACTTCAGTGCAGTTCAAAAGTCACTTTACATTCTAATAGAATTCCTACAGCCTGAATTAATTCTCAAACACACAAAGATTGCATGGAATACTAAACTTCACAGTATAAAAATGCACTTAGAAGAGAAATTACTTATAATTTAAGAAAAGGTTTTGAAATTTATTACCCGATTTAGTTATTCTCTGGTTTATAAAAATGTAGCAGGACAGTGATTATAAAGTGATTATAAATTATAAATTATTAAACTGTAGCAGGACAGTGATTATAAAGTGATTATAAATGCTAATATGACTTAACAAGAGTAGAAACAATATGACTTACAAGGGTAGAAACAATACTACCATAAATCCTTTTTCTTTTTGGTGTTGCATTAGAAACTATGTTTAGCACATGGCTATGCTTTTCACTTAAATTTCATGGTTCCTCTAAAATCACCTATCTGCTATGTGGTTTCAAAAGCAGTTACATTTTGCTTTCTAGTATTCTCTATTTAATGCAAACTTCAGCTTCAAATATATATATTCAAATATCTATACATTCTAATATATATTCAAATATATATATTTTCTTTTATAAATATATATGAATAAGGATGCAAGAAAAGGAGAGGAAAGAAGGAAATGAGCGTGAAATCTCTAGCAAGATTGCAAATACTTTGCACGGGGATAGTTACACACATAGCATGTACTCTCTTAACCCCCAAGTCTTTGTGCAAGCTATCTCACCTATCTTGAATAATCTTCCATTTCCCCACCCAACCTTTACATTTCAACTCAATTGCTTCCCAGGGAAGCATCTGATAGCTCTGACTAGGTCAAATCATCTTTTTTTTTTTTCGGAGACGGAGTCTCGCTTTGTCACCCAGTCTGGAGTACAGTGGTTCGAACTTGGCTCACTGCAACCTCTGCCTCCTGGGTTCAAGCAATTCTCTGCCTCAGCCTACTGAGTAGTTGGGATTACAGGCGCCCGCCACCACACCCAGCTAATTTTTGTATTTTTAGTAAAGACACGGTTTCACCATCTTGGCCAGGCTGGTCTTGAACTCCTGACCTCGTGATCCACCTGCCTCGGCCTCCCAAAGTGCTGGGATTACAGGCATGAGTCCCCACGCCCGGCTATCTTTTAAAAAATATACATTCATCTATCTTATACTACATGTCTCATTATATTTATCATAATTGCAGTTTTACATTGTATGTGTGGTTATTAGTGTCCCCTATGATGCTGACAACTTAATAAAGTAAGATGAAAAGCAATGTGGTATAATTACAGCAACAAGTGCAGGCTTCAAATATTGTCAGAGCATGCATCTTTGATTTTGGTTGAAAAGATACGGACACCATGTTATATAGAATACACTCTGAGCTGAGGATTTGCATTCAAAAAACCAGAATTAAAAATTCCAGGCCTGCTGCTTACTAGCAGTGGGCCTTCCAAAACAGAAGTACATATATGAGAGATACACATATGTGTTATATATTTATATGCAAATATACATACTCTTTTATTCTGGAGGAAGGTATGAACTGAAAATGGAGAGAGAAAGACATAATGAGCTTAATATTGAATACACTGTTGCATAGCCTGGGTCATCCAGGAGATATAAGATAATTGGGTTTATAGGTGTACAGTTGAGAATAAAGGTTCAAGTAGCAGATAGACAGCTGCCTAGACAATATACAGTATGTAGCACAGACAGAGACCCTAGGATAGAATCTTAGATAATACCAATATTTAAAAGGCAAGTAGGAAAAGATAATCCATAAAATAAACTAAGAATAAGAAAGAAAAAAGAGCCAGGAGAGACTTTTAAGAAGCACATACCATACTATTTTTTAAATAAATAGTGCTTTATAAATAAACCTACAAATCAAGGTAACATACGATAAGCATCCATACAAGATTTGGAAGTTGTCTTAGATTAAATTCAACGAATTTGTATTGAGACCCTATGAACATTATTATTATTTTTTTGAGACAGGCTCTCACTCTGTCACCCAGGCTGGAGTGCAGTGGTGTGACCATGGCTCACTGCAGCCTCGACCTCCCCAGGCTTAGGTTATCCTCCCACATCAGCCTCCCAAATAGCTGGGACTACAGGTGCACATGATCACATCTGGCTAATTTTTGTATTTTTTGTAGAGACGGCGTTTCACCATGTTGCCCAGGCTGGTCTTGAACTCCCAGGCTCAAGTGATCCTCCCTCCTCAGCCTCCCAAGGTGTTGGGATTGTAGGTGTGAGCCACTGTACCTGGCCTGAACATTATTATATTCAACAATTTTAAAGGAACATTATCTTCTAAACAGTTCAAAACTATTATGGTAATGTTACGTCCAAACACCCTCCCCTTTTCTACTAAGGGAAATACAACAGTGGTGTTGGCATTTAAGCGCTGACAGAAGCGTGAGAGGTTTCCTCTAGCAACACAGACATATGTGAAATTGCCTTTAAAAGATTCACCTACTCACACAAGTAGGAGTTTGCACTAAAGAAAAAAAAAGATTCACTTACAATCAACAATGCTGAATTTACTCACACTAGTTTTTTCTTCAAATCAAATACTTGGAAAAAAATATTTTTTGTGTTATTTCATAAGCAGGTATCTATTTTATCTATAAAAAACATGAGACAAACTGCAAAACTGTTTTAAAATTACCTCATCAACTTTGCTACACCTCCGGCAGGGCCATGAAACAAACATGTTTTTAAAAAGTAATTATTATTCTTGGTTCATTATGTGTATTAAATCATATAAACTGTGTATTTCATACAATTTTAGAAATGTCTTAAATTATGAAAAGGTAGAAATATTGGAATCACTACTTTCCTCATTCAAATAGTATTTACATGCATTTTCTATCTTTCAAGTGTTTTTACTTTGCTTAAATATATAGGACAATTATTAATATAATGTTAGGCCTAAAACTACATAAAAATATAAAAATTGTATGGAAAATTAAGAACAATTTTGTTAGTAATATTAAATCATATCTCAGTTGAACAGCAGTAACTATTATTGATGATAAATTACTATCTTTCCTCTGTGGCAATACTTAAAATTAGAGTGTTTTCAATATGGTCATTTTCTTTATTTACTAAGCAAATATTAGATAGTTATAATTCTTTTTTTAGCAAAGATGCTCTACATCTAGTTAGTACAGCCTCTTGTGAGGCTTTCTTAAATCACTGAAGAAAGTTAACTAGTTACGCCACATTTGTAGTGCATTTAGAATGTAGGCAGTATATTCAAAATACTTAGGATACATTTTGTCATAATGTTTTCTTCATCTTTGAGTAATAAATTGCAGTTCACCCTTGAACAACGTGGATTTGAACTGCACGAGTCCAATACGTGGATTCTTTTTCAATAAAATTTACACTGAGTGTGCCTGCTTCTCCTGCCTCCTACCTCCTTTACTGATTCTGCCTCTGGCACCCATGAGACAGCAAGACTAGGCCCACCTCTTCCTCCTCAGCCTGCTCAGTGTGAAGATGACGAGGATGAAGATGTTTGTGATAATCTATTTCCACTTAACAAATAGAAAACTTAACATATTTTCTCAGAGCCTGGCATGGTGGCATGCACCTGTAGTCCCAGCTACTGCTACTCAGGACTTAAGGTAGGAGGATTGCTTAAGCCGAGGAGTTTGAGACAAGCCTGGGCAACGCAGCTAGACCCCCATCTCTTAAAAAAAATTTTTAAATAAAAAAATAAAAAATACGTATTTTCTATTTCTTGTATGTTAAATAACATTTTCTTTTCTCTAGTTTACTTTATTGTAAGAATATAGTATATAGCGTCACAAGAATACAGCATGTAATATACAATATGTGTTAATCAACTGTTTATTGATTGGCCAGGCTTCTGGCCAACAGTAAGCTATTAATAGTTAAGTTTAAAGGTGTTGGGAAGTCCTTTGACAACCGGTGCAAGACAAAGATGCCCTCTCTCACCACTCCTATTCAACATAGTATTGGAAGTTCTGGCCAGGGCAATCAGGTAGGAGAAAGAAATAAAGGGTATTCAATTAGGAAAAGAGGAAGTCATATTGTCTCTGTTTGCAGATGACATGATTGTATATTTAGAAAACCCCATCGTCTCAGCCCAAAATCTCCTTAAGCTGATAAGCAACTTCAGCAAAGTCTCAGGATACAAAATCAATGTGCAAAAATCACAAGCATTCCTATACACCAATAATAGAGAGCCAAATCATGAGTGAACTCCCATTCACAATTGCTACAAAGAGAATAAAATACCTAGGAATACAACTTACAAGGGATGTGAAGGACCTCTTCAAGGAGAACTATAAACTTTGCTCAAGGAAATAAGAGAGGACACAAATAAATGGAAAAACACTCCATGCTCATGGATGGGAAGAATCAGTATCATGAAAATGGCCATACTGCCCAAGGTAATTTATAGATTCAATGCTATCCCCATCAAGCTACCACTGACTTTCTTCACAGAATTGGAAAAAACTACCTTAAATTTCAAATGGAACCAAAAAAGACCCTGCATAGCCAAGACAATCCTAAACAAAAAGAACAAAGCTGGAGGCATCACGCTACCGACTTCAAACTATATTACAAGGCTACACTACCAAAACAGCATGGTACTGGTATCAAAACATAAATACAGACCAATGGAACAGAACAGAGGCCTCAGAAATAACACCACACATCTAGAACCATCTGATCTTTGACAAACCTGACAAAAACAAGAAATGGGGAAAGGATTCCCTATTTAATAAGTGGTGTTGGGAAAACTGGCTAGCCATATACAGAGAACTGAAACTGGACCCCTTCCTTACACCTTACATAAAAATTAACTCAAGATGGATTAAAGACTTAAACATAAGACTTAAAACCATAAAAACCCTACAAGAAAACCTAGGCAACACCATTCAGGACATAGGCATGGGCAAAGACTTCATGACTAAAACACCAAAAGCAATGGCAACAAAAGACAAAATTGACAAATGGGATCTAATTAAACTAAAGAGCTTCTGCACAGCCAAAGAAACTATCATCAGAGTGAACAGGCAACCTACAGAATGGGAGAAAATTTTTGCAATCTACCCATCTGACAAAGGGCTAATATCCAGAATCTACAAAGAACTTAAACAAATTTACAAGAAAAAAACAACCCCATCAAAAAGTGGGTGAAGGACATGAACAGACACTTCTCAAAAGAAGACATTTATGCAGCCAACAAACATATGAAAAAAAGCTCATCATCACTGGTCATTAGAGAAATGCAAATCAAAACCACAACAAGATACCATCTTACGCCAGTTAGAATGGCAATCATTAAAAAGTCAGAAAACAAGAGATGCTGGAGAGGATGTGGAGAAACAGGAATGCTTTTACACTGTTGGTGGGAGTGTAAATTAGTTCAACCATTGTGGAAAACAATGTGGAGATTCCTCAAGGATCTAGAACCAGAAATACCATTTGACCCAGCAATCCCATTACTGGGTATATACCCAAAGGATTATAAATTATTCTACTATAGAGACACATGCACAAGTATGTTTACTGTGGCACTGTTTACAATAGTAAAGATGTGGAACCAACCCAAATCCCCATCAATGATAGACTGGATAAAGAAAATGTGGCACATATACACCATGGAATACTATGCAGCCATAAAAAGGATGAGTCCATGTCCTTTGCAGGGACATGGATAAAGCTGGAAACTATCATTCTCAGCAAACTAACATAAGAACAGAAAACCAAACACCACATGTTCTCACTCATAAGTGGGAGTTGAACAATGAGAACACATGGACACAGGGAGGGGAACATCACACACCGGGGCCTGTTGGGGGATGGGGGCTAGGGGAGGGATAGCATTAAGAGAAATACCTAATGCAGATGATGGGTTGATGGGTGCAGCAAACCACCATGGCACATGTATACCTATGTAACAAACCTGCATGTTCTGCACATGTACCCCAGAACTTCAAGTATAATAATAAAAAAAATTTTTTAAGATAAAAATTTTTTTAAAAAGTTGTTGGGAAGTCAAAAGTTATATACAGATTTGATGGCACAGGGGTGGGGAGTGGTGCCCTAGCTCCCACATTGTTCAAGATCCAAATGTATAGAAAATCTGCTATGCAAGCTATCTCAGGTTCACCATGAAATGTATAGCCTACAGATCACACGGGGTGCAATCTAGGAGTCATGAAATTGCAGGCAGGCCAGGCACCAATGGCACTATTATTTCCAACTGAAGATGGACACTTAGCTCCATGGCAATTCTAGTTTTTCCAGGCTCCTGATGAAGGCAGCACATATCTGAGCTTGATGCTTTTCCACGTGTCAGATTAGCAACAAACTCAATTCTTGTAAAAGATAACAGTAATATTTACCTATTTCCATACTGACAGGCCCTTAAAGACTTTATTTATTAACAGAATAAAATGATAGTTAAGTATAAAACATTACATTAAACTAAAATCTACACAGCATTAAAATGACAAGGATGTATTCTGTATCAGACTGCAGGATAACTGAAGAAAAGAGAACTGAAAACGTGCAATAGTTCTATATTATGGGTAACATTTTAGGACGAGAGGGATATAAGAAACAGCAAAGAGAAAGAGCAATAAATTGTCTTGCCCTCAAATACTGAAACTTCTAGTGTTAAAATAAAAAAGAAATACATTGATAACAAGTAGATAAGTAATAAATCCAAAGCAAAAAATATTAACAAAAAAGACCAGATTTTCATATCTTTAACTATAGTAAGAAAACACAGAAATCAGCAATAATAACACTTCAGTAATGACAAGCTAAGGTGTTTTATAAGAGACTGAACTATACATGCATAACAGAGCAAAGCAACACTACACATTAGTGGCTCATAATGATTTTGGGATCATGGACTCCTTTGAGAATATGATGAGAAAATTATGCTCTCTTACAAGGTTGGCTTGTGCATTTCAGGGCTTCCTCTTAGAGCCCAACCACAGGCAAGGGGGTCTATGACCCTAGATTAACTACCCTTAAAAACAAAACAGCTCCTAGGACAATGAGGCCTGATGATAACCTACCAAAAGACACTGGTAAGTATGCAGAAAAAATAGGTTACTAGTAAGTAAAGATCAAAGGCAAGTAGAAATCAAAGGGGAAACCAGCAGTGTCTACCCAAGAGTTGTCTATGGGTGGAGGAGCCTTGGCATATCAGCTTGTGTAGTCAGATCCTCCTGGCAAGTATGCCTATTGTAGAGCTAGATAAGCTAGGCTCTAAAAGCTCAGTGCCATTAAATGTCTGAATTAAATTGGATCCTTTGCATTTTCTAGGAATGAATCTTGAGCTGTGTGCATCTCCAATAACTGCTCTGACGTGTAACTCATTCCCCATAAAATGAATACACAATGAGGAATAGGGAGCAATACAGGTGCACCAAAAGAAAGCTGTTGTGAGGCTATTTAACTGATTCTTGCTTCAGCATCACTTACTGTGAGTTGACTGCCCAGCCAAACACCATCTGATCCTCATGGAAGTAATGTTTTGTAATCACTGAGAATTAAGTAAATTGACTGTCTGACTGTATACACTATTTTCTTAAGAGTATTGTTAGCCTGGCCAGGTGCGGTAGCTCATGTCTGTAATCCCAGCACTTTGGGAAGCCAAGGCAGGAAGATCACTTACTTGAGCTGAGGAGTTCAAGACCAGCCTGAGCAACACGGCAACACCTTGTCTCTACTAAAAATTTTTAAAAATTAGCTGAGTGTGGTGGTGCATGCCTGTAGTCCCAGCTACTCGGGAAGCTGAGGTGGGTAGATTGCCTGAGCCCAGGAGTTTGAGGCTGCAGTGAGCCATGTTCACGCCACTGCGCTCCAGCCTGGATGACAGAGCAAGCCCCTGTCTCAAAAAGAGTATTATTAGCTTGAATCAGTCTCCCTGAGCACAATCACCATGGGGGACTAACAAAATAAATTTCTATATGCAAGGTAGAGAGATTCTGAACACTGACAAATGCTTTCTTGTGTGGTTTCCAGATAGTCAACAGGGATGCATATGGTACCATTAAAACTTACAAGTTATGGTTATATGAATCATCCTATAAAAAAGAGCTAACAGTGACTTCCACTTTAAGGGAAGATGGAGTAGACTTATGTTTCACTATTGCCCCTTCTGAGTACACCTAAAAACCTGGCACACAATACATGAAACAAATATAAGACTCTAAAAGAGAAGACAGTAGACTACTGGAACCCCTGGGACCTAAGGACAATAAAGTGCTGAGTTGCCCTAAGTTTTATTTATGCCTCATATATTCCAGACTTGGAGCTACAGAAGCTGGCAATCTAGAAACAGGTACAGACAAAAGAATCCCTACAAAAACCTATTCTCTGTAGCCAAAGGACCAGGAAAGGAACAGCATAGCAAGATAGAAAGCTTAGATAAGGCCGGGCGCGGTGGCTCACGCCTGTAATCCCAGCACTTTGGGAGGCCGAGGCGGGTGGATCACGAGGTCAGGAGATCGAGACCATCCTGGCTAACACAGTGAAACCCCGTCTCTACTAAAAATACTAAAAATTAGCCGGGCGTGGTGGCGGGCGCCTGTAGTCCCAGCTACTCGGGAGGCTGAGGCAGGAGAATGGCGTGAACCCAGGAGGCGGAGCTTGCAGTGAGCCGAGATCGCGCCACTGCACTCCAGCCTGGGCGACAGAGCAAGACTCCGTCTCAAAAAAAAAAAAAAAAAAAAAAAAAAAAAGAAAGCTTAGATAATAACCACTCTACAGTAGCCAATTTCATAGGAAAAACCGGCCCCCCCCACCAACTCTACAGGACAAGTAGGGAGCCTAGACTTCCACCCTCACAATGCCCAATATCCCTGATGGGGTGATGTCAGAGAAGGCCAAGTACAGGGTCAGAACTTTCATCTCAGACAGCAGGTAACAAGGCACCTCTGCAGTATCAGTGGAGTCCAAGCAAGGAAACAGAAGATTATAATTAGACCCAGAGTCTTATAATACAAAAATGCTCAGGTTTCAATAAAATACTTATTCATCATACCAAGAACCAGCGGGATCTCAAACTCAACGAATAAAGACAATCAAGAAATGACCAACACCAAAATGACAGGAATGTTAAAATTTATCAAAGACTTAAAGCAGCCATGATAAAAATTCTTTAATGAGCAATTATGAACATGCTTGAACCAAATGAAAAAAATGGAAAGCCCCAGCAATACAATCTCAGTAGAGAAAATGAAGATACAAAAAAAGAACCAGGCCGGGCATGGTGCCTCACGCTTGTAATCCCAGCATTTTGGGAAGCCGAGGCGGGTGGATCATGAGGTCAGGAGTTCAAGACCAGCCTGGCCAACATAGTGAAACCTTGTCTCTACCAAAAATACAAAAATTAGCCAGGCGTGGTGATGCATGCCTGTAGTCTCAGCTACTTAGGAGGCTGAGGCTGGAGAATCACTTGAACCTGGGAAGCAGAGGCTGCGGTGAGCGGAAGTCACGCCATTGCACTCCAGCCTGGGCAACACAGCAAGACTTTGTCTCAAAAAAGAACCAAATGGAAATACGCGAACTAAAATAAAAAGCTCAGTGAATGGGTTCAATAGCAGAATGGAAGAGATGAAGAAAAGTTTAATGAACTGAAAGAAAAAACAAAAGAAATTACTGAACCTAACAGCAGTGGGAAAACAGACCAAGAAAAGGAGAAACAAAAACAAACAAGAGCTCAAGAAACTGTGGTCTAGAACAAAAGATCTAACATTGGTGTCACACAGTCTTAAAAAAATAGGAGAAAGAAAGCAGGGTTGAAAAGTGCTCAAAGAAATCATGGCTGACAACTTTACACACTTAAAAAGAGACATAAACATTTAGATAGAGAAGCTGAACAAATTCCAAATAAGGTAAACCCAAAGATATCCATGTCAAGACATACCATAATCAAACTTCTGAAAACAAAAGACAAAAAAAGTCTTGAATGCACCTATATGAAGCCTACAAGAGAAAACTGGATTAACAGCAGATTTCTTATCACAAACCATGGAGCCAATAGGAAGTGGCACAATGTTTTTCAAGTGCTGAAATAAAATAATCGTATACCTAGAGAAAATAATTTTCAGGAATGAAAGGGAAAGTAACTCACATGAAAGAAAATTAGCATTTATTGCCAGTAGACCTACCCTAAAAGACTGGCTAAAAAAACTCTATAAATAAACAAAAAGGAAAAGATAAAAGAAGAAATCTTAAAACATCAAAAAGAACAAACAAAAAATGGAGAGTAAAAATATGTGTAAATACAATAAACTTTCCCTTTCCTCTTGAGTTTTCAAAAGCAAGTTTGACAGAGAAAGCAAAATTATTATGGCATTCTGTGATGTGGCTCTAAATGAAGGCAGAGCAAATATTTAAGACAATTACATTGTAAGTGAGGGAGAATAAAAAGATGTAAGTGGAGGTAAGGTTTCTATACTTCACCTGAACTGGTAAAATGATACCAGTGAACTGACAGGTGACATTTATATAATAAAATATGTAAAACAAGCATGAAAAAGACTATATAAAGACATTAAACTCAAATCAAAATGCAATTCTAAAAAAAAAAATAAGTAACCCACAGGAATGCAGAAAGAGAAAACAGAAGTGAAAAAAACAGAAGACAAATATATAGAAATGTCAAGGGAAATTTTAAAAATACATTGACATGAATGAAAATGAAAATAAGCAAATCAAAATTTGTGGGACATAGTTAAGGCAGGACTGAGAGGGAAATTTACAGCACTGTATGCAGACTTTAGAAAAGAACAGTCTCTAATCAATAATCAAAGAAGATATACAAATGACTAACAAACATGAACAGATGTTCAACATCATTAGTCACTGGGACATGCAAATCAAAACCACAACAAAGTACCACTTCATACACACTAGGATGGCTATAATTAAAAACAGATAAACCAAAAACTTAAAAAAAAAAAAGAGAAACGAATAGGAAAATAACAAATGTTAGTGAGGAAGTGACAAATTGTAACCCTCACACATTGCTGGAGGGGATGTAACATGGTGAAGTCATGATGAAAAACAGTTTGGCAGTTTCTCAAAAAAGTTAAACAGAATTACCAAATACCTCAGTAATTCTACTCCAAGGTATATACCACCCCAGAGAACTGAAAACAGGTACTCAAATACTTATAAATGTTTAAAGCACTAACTCACTATAGCCAAAAGGTAGAAACAATGCAAATGTCCATCAGCAGATGAATGAACAAATAAATTGTGGTACCATATACAGAGCAATAGAATATTATGCAACTATAAAAAGGAATGAAGTACTCATATATGTTAGTAATACAATATAGATGAACATCAAAAATATGCTAAGAAGCCAGATACCAAAGGTCATATATAATTAGATTAATATGAAATATCCAGAATAGGTAAAAATGAAACAGTATATATTAATATATTGGTGGTTGCCAGGGAATGGCAGAGGGAGAAATGGAAAGCACCTGATTAACGGTGATGGGGTTTCCTTTGGAGTAATGTTTTGGAACTAGATAGAGATGGTGCTTGTACAATATTGTGAATGTTCCAAATGCCAGTGAATTGTTCCCTGTAAAATGGCTAACTTATGTTTGTTTCACTTCAAAAAAAATTACCAAATATTGAGATCTTATAATACAGGTTCATTTTAATAATAACATTAAAAACAAATTATAAAACATTTAACTGTTTATAAATTAGTCATTTATTCTCAATTTAACAATATTTATTATCTTCATGTACAATAAATTTTTGTAGGCCCTTATTAGACACATCTTTTAAACAAACATAATGCTTCCACATTAAATATATGTTAATCCTTAACATTCTGAAAATACATTACAAAATAAATATCAAATTTTCTTTCACAACTTCATCTGTGATAAGGTTCTCACTAAAAATATATTGGAGTTAATGCTCCTGAGATGATCTATTAGATAAAAACATTAAAGTAATTGTTAAATACCCCATCAATCCAAAAAACACCGATTCTTTTCTTTTTGTGTTACTGCTAAGGTTACTACGTTAAAGGAATATGAGTTATATTTTACTAAATGTACTTGCCAAGCTTGGCTATACTTTTCTACAGTTATTACATTAATTTAACAATGTGAAATCCTTATAAGTTATAACCTTCTTTTATTACCAATCTGAGAAATATACTAATCACCTACATGAAAAAATAGTATTGGTAATAGCTAACATTGAATTCTCACTATGCTTTAAGTGTTTTATGTATATCATCTGTTATACCCATGCTCTGTGTTGTGGTTTATATACATCATGTCATGATTCTTAAAGCAAACCTAAGAGGCAGAATTATTATCCCCATTTAAATAAGAAAACTGAGTCTCTTTAAGTGATCACCAGCTGTTTACTGATTCAGGATACCATTACGGGTCAATGTGACTCTAGAGCTCGTATTCCACTTATACTGATTGTCTGAGATTTTGTCTATTTCTATTATAGGAAGAGGTAGAGCCTTATAGTTAAATACAGCATTACAATATTATAGAACTACCTTTTTTTTGCAAATGCCTTTTAAAATTATTTGATATATTTTATTTTGGGATTGCAAAAGCATTTTGCAATTGTTTCCTGCAACATTCCTTTGAAATAGGCATGGTAAATAAGTGAAACAGAGGGACAGAAGATGATTGTCTTCTAGGTGCTAAAAAGAAAAACTTGCTGTACTATCTTTGCAACTTCCTGTGAATATATAATTATCTCAAAATTTAAAAAGTTATAAAAAACCACAACCAAAGCCAAAAACAACATAATTCTTGATATCATTCCCCAAATTAGTAATTGTATAATATGCTAGGTATCATTCTTGAATAGGGAAAAAAATCACAACATACAAAGGTTTTCTTTATTTATGGGTTACTATATGGATTGTAAGGTCTGAAGTAGGTCCAATATAGGGCCTAAGTTTTTCTTTAAATATACCAGAATAAGTATAGAGATGAGACCTATTATTCAAATTATAAGTAGAATCCTCTCCCAATTCACAGTTTAGAAAAACACCAATTTGCCTTGATTGTACTGACCAGAGTCAGATTTACCTGCATCCATCTTTTGGGAATGAAACTGCCAGAGCATTTTTGGGAAAAAAATTCTTCTACCAGACGCCCATAGCCTGTTCACCCTAGCCTCTTACTTCTGTCTGCCAATAACGCCTGCACCAAGTATCTATTTTTAAAATACAAAATATCATAGTTAAAAATCATAGGTGAGCTGACTTCAAGGCTTCTTTCTTGACTCATTTCAGTCACTTGAAATAAGTACGCTGATACAAAATGGGGAGTCCAACTATATATGCTTTTCCTTTTTCTTGAGCTTTATTAAGACATTAATCTCATCATCCCTCATCTCTTTATAAATTTCTCAAGTGAACTGTTCCTATTTTCATAGTCTATCTTGTACAAAATTGAACAAATGCCATAAGTAAGAACAAAATACTTCTGGATCCAAGAATTGGAGAAAAACCTTCTGGAAAATACACTGAGTAAGTTCAGCCTTAGAAGGACAGAGCTGGCTTTCAAGATGTGGGGATGGCTAATTGGAGAAGGCATAAAAGCCTGAGTAGTAGCACAAGCTGATAAACAACAAATATACTAGCATAATGATTATAATATTAACAGTAATGTGAAGCAGCTGCAAAAAAACGTATGGCAATTTTAGGCTGTGTCAATAGGTATATAATTATCAGTGTAACAAGTGCTTCTACTTTGAGCCTTTACTGTGAGCCAGGAACAATGCTTCATATTTTATTTATTTTTTATTTTTTTGAGACGGAGTCTCACTCTGTTGCCCAGGCTGGAGTGCAGTGGTGCGATCTCAGCTCACTGCAAGCTCTGCCTCCTGGGTTCACGCCATTCTCCTGCCTCAACCTCCCGAGTAGCTGGGACTACAGGCACCTGCCACCACGCCTGGCCAATTTTTTGTATTTTTAGTAGAGATGGAGTTTCACCATGTTAGCCAGGATGGTTTGATCTCCTGACCTCGTGATTCCCCGCCTCGGCCTCCCAAAGTGCTGGGATTACAGTCATGAGCCACCGCACCCAGCCAATGGTTCATGTTTAAATGTACGTTACTTCACCTAATTCTTGCAATAATCCTATATGGTAACATTACGGAATTTAGACTCAGAGATATGAATTACAGGGGAACAAAGTCAGAATTCACACCCTCATCTGTCTGATACCAAAGCTTATACTCCTAACCAAAACACAGTAATTACTGTTTCAAGTCACAGGAAGGAACAGTTCCTAAGAAATTTGTATTTAGTCACACAGGGCTATTATGTGTCATTTCAGGCACACGTTAAAAGCTAGAGTACTCCAGAATGGGAATGAGCTGGATGGATCATGCCACATAAAAAGCTTAAAAAAAAAACAAAACAGTGCACTTAGCTAAGAGAAAATCCATAAAAATGACTAACAGTCTCTTGAAATACTTGAAAAGTTATTGTGAAAAAGAGGCAGAATCCTTTTTGTAGCATTACTCCAGAAAAAAAGATATGACTGCGGCTCAAGAGAGAATGGGCTTTCAAATAATTAGTAGTGCAAAGTAAAGACACAGGCAGTTTAGGGGGTGGTAAGTTATTAGTCTCCAGAGATACTCATATAGAGGTTGCATGAGGACCTGTCAAAGAATGATGGAAAAAGGATTCCTGCACTGATGAGAGCTGAAATCAGGGGACCTCTGGATTGCATAACCCTGAGATAAGTTCCATAAAGCTATGCTATCAATTTCTCCTCTACAGTACAGATGTGTTTTTGGACTCCCTCCACCCACTCACCCCGAGGCTAAAACAAAATCGAAAGAAGCAGAAATAGAGAGAGAAGCAGGCCAGTAACAACTGGGTGGGAGGAAGGGAGTAGGATGCTTACTTATTCTCCCACAATCCTATTTTATTCAGTTTCACCCAGATGTATTTGTTTAGCTTAAGACAAAAAATACAGTTTTTTTTTTTTCTCTTTTTCTTTTTTTGAGACAGAGTCTCGCTCTGTCGCCCAGGCTGGAGTGCAGTGGCGTGATCTCAGCTCACTGCAAGCTTCGCCTCCCAGGTTCACGCCATTCTCCTGCCTCAGCCTCCTGAGTAGCTGGGACTACAGGCACCTGCCACCACACCTGGCTAATTTTTTGTATTTTTAGTAGAGATGGGGTTTCACCGTGTTAGTCAGGATGGTTTCGATCTCCTGACCTCGTGATCCACCTGCCTCGGCCTCCCAGAGTGCTGGGAGTGAGACTTCATCTTTAAAAAAAAAAAAAAGTGCCTTCTGGGTGACAAAGAAACCTTCCAGGCAAAGGGAAGAAGCATGAGCAAAGTCCTTGGAGGCACAACACCGTAGAGTGCATATAGGCCCTAAAAGTGGTTCTTAATAAGCTTAGAAGATAGGAGAAAAATTAAGGGCAAGGTAAAACATAAGGCAGAAAAGTGGGCAGAAGCCAGATCACAGTGTCTTAATCACCATATTAGGAATATGAACCATATCCTATAAGCCAGCATTCTGAAACTTGCTGGTCTCAGAACCTTTTATACACTTAAAGATTGTTAAGGACACCAAAGAGCTTTGGTTTATGTGGGTTACATCTAGCAACAGCACATCAGTAATTAAAATTGAGAAACATTTATTAACTCACTTTAAAATAACAATATGACATGTCAGCATAAATGACATGATTTTGTGAAAAAATTTTCCAAAACCAAAAAAATTTAGTGTAACATATTTTTGCAAATCTTATAAAGTGTCTGGCTTAATAGAAGACAACTGGATTTTCATATCTGCTTCTCCATTCAAAATATTACCATATATTATTTGGGTTGGAGTCAATGAAGAAAATCAGACTCATACAGATACAGTTGGAAAAGGAGTACTTTAGTAGCCTTTTCAAATAATTGGAAATATTCTTTTTCAATTCTACACTAAAACCTAGTGTTAATTTCTTAAAAGTTAACTGCAATGTGATAGAAAACCATATTAATGAATATACACTATTCATGTTCATATCAGTGAATATATACTGTTATATTGATATACTTTGCACTGTCATTTGAAAAATATTGGTATACGGAGTTATGCAGATCCTCCAAATATTAATACATTAGAATTGTATAATAAAAATTATACAATTTAAAAAATCACATTCATTATAACACCACCAATCTCAGAGAAGTCTAAGTATTGGGAAACTGTTATGTTCATAGTGGCAGATACAAGTTTTTTTGAATTTTATAATTGGCAACTAATACTGTCAACTATTTTCCTTACAGCGACAAGTTCACTTCGTTCATTTTTGAGAAAATATCTCCCAACTACACAAGTCTGAATAAACATAGTTTGTGTGTTGATCATTCTGTCAAGTAAAAACAGTGTTCTATGAAAAAAATTGCCTTGTTGAGCTTGCAACTTGTCTTAATCTATTTTCTGTTGCTATGACAGAGACCAGGTAGTTTATAAAGAAGTTTCTTTAGCTCCTGGTTCTTTAGGCTGGCAAGTTCAAGACTGGGCAGCCACATCTGTAGTCTTCTGGTAAGGGCTTCATCCTGTATCAAAAAATGATGGAGGAATAGAAGAGAAACTGACATATGCAGAAAATAGCGCAAACACGAGAGGCAACCTTGCTTCATAACAACCTGATCTCATTGTAACTAACGTAGTCCTCAGAGAGTGAGGACTCACTTACTCCCTCAAGACTGCACTGATTCTTTCATGAGAGCAGATTCCTCATGATCCAAACGCCTCTTAAAGGTCCCACCACCTCTCAACACCATTAGAATGGGGACCAAGCCTCAACATGAGTTTTGGTAGAGACAAACCATATTCAAACCACAGCACAACTCAATCACACAAGTGCTTTACCTCAAGACAACCTCTGTAATCTGGTATGCAGAAGTGCTTGATGTACTTTATATATTGTGACAGAATATTAAGGACATACACAAAATAGTCAATATTTAATAAAGTGATTGCTTTCTGACAGACATTCTTATGTGAAAATGGCTTTTGAGGGTTTGGGCTGTTAGAGAAAGGCAGCAAAAAACACAATGCCTACTAGTACAGTTTGGTACCACCAATGCTTTTTACCATAAGGACAAATGTCAACTAGTGAAAAAGGCAACTAACATCTTAGAATTATTATGAAAATGATTGTGAACTATTTTGTGAAAGCCCTAAAGGAGCCTTAAGCATCCCTATGGTACATGGACTGCACTTTCAGAACAACTTCTATAAGCGATAAAGAGCCATTTTTTTAAAGAGTTTTAAGTAACCCATGTGGGACTTCTACAATGCAAGATTTCATAGAGTGATAACGCTTACAGTTGAGTATCAATGGCCTGAAGACATAGTGAGGATTAAGACTTGAAGGAAAGCAACTGCAATAAGGAAGAAGCATGGGGACTGGAAGGAGACAGGTTAATGGGTTAGAGGCTTAGGTGACAAGAGTAGAAGACAGAATTGGAAGTGGCTAAGGTGCTGTCTCTAGGTTTCTTTACTGAGGAGGAAGATGGTACCATTCAGTGAATTTGAGAATTGGGGAAGGAAGAACAAATGGGGACGAAGAAAGGAATTCAGGATAGTTTGTAGTCTACACTGAGGTTCAAACTGAGAAACCAAGTATGTAGCTGGTCTGTGGAAGAACCCATTTTCATAAGGCTTTATTTCAAGCTTGTGTAAGAACAATATCCAAGCCTAACAGGTCTAGGGAATAGGATGGGGAGGGCACAATGGCAGAAAAGTTCTGGATTAGAATGTAATATGGCATCTGTTCCCTCCCAGCCCCATGAATTTCCAGATATTTATGTGTTTGAGTTTTTACAGAAAGGGAATGCAGGGAAATGATTAAGGAGCTGTTTCAAAGAAGGGCTTTGTAATATAAAGGACCAAGCCCATTCTACACAAGAAGTAAACTACACAAGAAGTTTAGTTTGTGTAGTAAACAATCGAGATTTCGTTACAACAGCTGATGTAAAAGGAGTAAATGAGATCATGAAGGTACACAGTTAAAAAAAGAGAATTTTATTTTTCACTTTATTTTTATTTTTAAACATCAAAAGAGAATTTTGAATTCATCAGCTTTTGGTTCTAAATATCTGTATTACCAACACTACCTATAACACATGTGCAATACAACCAAAAACAAATCTGCACTATCACTGCAAGATCATGTACTAATCTATTAACAAACATTTTAAGTGCTTTTGACCACGTTGTCCACTTGTAAATACTCAAAGTATACTGCAGCAGATAAATGCTAGCTTCATGTCTTATTGACATGCCTTTAAAATGTTTTCTGAAGGACTCATGAGTTTTGCAACTCACAAAGCACACAGCTGGACCTTACTACTAAGAATGCATTTAACTAAAATCTCTGCTAGCATTTTTTTCCAAAGTAAAACTAAACATAATATTGTAGAAGATGTGAAAAAGGTTGAAAGCAAATTATTCAGGAAGACATTAAAAAATTTTTAATGCACATACTGGTGGAAAAATAAAATAGGAGTAAATTATATGTAAGCTTTGTAATTCAGCTAAAATATTAATTTTGATATTAAACTGGTAGGAATATTCAGAGATTTCCTTAAATTCTTAGCACAAGTCCATACTGCCATTAAAATAGATGTGCTTTGATTGTTGAAATATCATACCAAGAAGATTAAAGCATTTTCAAAATCAAGAAATGCCAGAACTGTCTACAAAGCTAAATTATTTTCACACTTCAACAACTGCACCTGGTGCTCCACTCACTAGTAAGTAAAAAGAGTAAGAAGTAACTAGGATTCAACTCCAGCTGGGTTTGGGTATCATTAACGAAAACCTAATGCAGCAGCTGTTGAAAATTAGAATTAGCAATGCTGAAAACTTGCTATTATTTTACTGGAGTTTGATATGCATCATATTCTAGAGCAGTGGTTCTCAAATTGAGCATGCATCAGAATTACTTGGAGCATTTGTTAAAATACAAATTCCTGCCTTCCCACATTCCCTAGCTCCTAATTCCAAGGACTAAGAATTTGCCAATCCAGTTCCCAATGCCGATATGATGGTCCAGGAACACTTTGAGAATCGGTGTTCTAGAGGGCATTTCTGTTGGCTTATTAAGAAGACAGATACAGAATATTATCTTTTCCATGTAACTAATTAATTTGTACCCCATTAATTGGAATTTTAGATATACCTTAGATCTGTGAAAAACAACGTAATGGTATAAACTAGTTGTGAGGGTATTCTGGTCATCACATCCATTACCCTTTCACTCATGGCACTGATTCTACTGGACTAACTGGATTTCCCATCTTCCTCACTGCTCGCCACCAACCACTACGTCTCCTAAGGCTAGTCAGTTCCTCTTTAAAGCATGCTGTAACCATCATTATGGAAAGCACAAGTGAAATGTTTACATTGTTCTTGAGCATAAACTGTTACAAAACCCTGTGAAAATGCAACATTAATTAATTCTGAATCATGGTCATTGCCCCACACCCTTTTAAACTGAAACCATTTTTGGGGTACAACCAAGAATTCAAGAACCATGTTAAAGATATTCATCTAGGAACATTCACGTATATATGAAGAAATTCTGATTAAACTACAAGTTCCAGTCCCGGCTTACTAGTTAAAAACTGAAGTTCAAGTAGATTGTACACTACCCATTGTTAGGACTAAAAAAGTGAGTTAAAAAAAATTTTTTTTGAGACAGGGTCTCACTCTGTCACCTAGCCTGCAGTGCAGTGGCATGATTAGGGCTCACTGCAGCCTCGACCTCCCAGGCTCAAGTGATCCTCTCACCTCAGCTTCCAGAGTAGCTGGGACTACAGGTGTGCACTACCATGCCTGGCTAATTTTTGTATTTTTTGTAGATACAGGGTTTCAGCATGTTGCCTAGGCTGGTCTCAAACTCCCAGGCTCAAGCGATTAGCCCACCTCGGCCTCCCAAGATGCTGGGATTACAGGTGTAAACCATTGCACCTGGCCTAAAACTTTTTATATTTTACAGCTTTGTATCTTCTGAGAAACTGTTATAGCTTTTCAGTTGAATTTGTATTTTTAATGAATCTTTAAAAATTAGTCACAGGTATTAATATTCTAAAGATGTTCTTTTTTAAACATCGATTTCCAAAAACTGTCTTCCTTTGCATTTGTCTTGTGTAACAAAAAAGAACCATTATTCAGGATCCTGTAAACTACAATTCTTTACTAGTGACACTTCAACATGCCCACAATGCAATGATAATTGACATTCTCAATAATGACCAGTAAAATGCTGGACAGCTGTATCAATCAACAAAAACTAATGCTTGACCATAATTTGAGTTTTAATTGTGTTTTACTGAATTTTAATCATATGAAACAAGTGTAAAAAAAATTCTCAAGTAGAATATTCTTTATTTTGCAGACTACTGAACATTTACTATACAATAGACATTTTAATATCTACTTTAAAATAATTTGTTGATCTTTACATACCCTATATATTAGCTTTTTAAATCCATTAATATTTTTGGCTTATTTTCCTATGCCAGAAATAAAATTATGATCATTATGAAAAGGTATGGGTTGATAAAATTAATGGGGATAAGGCAAAGTAACTCAAAACTGTTTGTTCTATTTTGAGTTACTCTGCCTCATCCCCATTAATCTATTTGAATTAGGCAACATAAATTTAAGTACATTCTAATTGAACACTGGAACCAATCAAACCACGAAAACTGAAAAAAAAATCATGTAGAATTAACGTGACTTTTTTGGGGGAGGAGAGCATAACTTGTTTAAAAGCTACTTCTTTCTCTGAAAGAAAGGTGATGACCATTATTACCCAGTATACAGCAGACACACAAATTTGCTTAATAAAAATAATATAGCATACTACATTAAACCATATGGGAGACAGAGTTCTTCACTCCACAATCTAAGAAATGTTAAAAGGAAGTGAAGGATAATGTTAAAAGTGAAGGTTTGAGGTGATTTGATCTCTACTAACCTAATGTTACATATAGCACAGTCAAAGCTAAAGCTCCATACATGTCAAGACTGTTTAGTATAATATTCTAGGTATATCACACCTGACTAATCCTCAGAGGTTTTTTCCTGTAATGGTGCCAAGACTCTGTAGGAGAAAGTGATAGTGGCAGAAAAGTCAGAGATTAAAGTGGTCAGATAACTAGGGCAGGACCATGATTTCTGACCCTAGAGTAATCTAAGAATCACATGGAAAGTTACATTACCTTAAAATAGATTACAGGATATAACAAATTCCATGGGACTGGAGAATCTGTATTTCTTAAAAGCTCCCAAGTTGATATAAGAGCAAGTAGTCTAAAATCAATAACAAACAGAAGATATTAGAAAGCAACACTGGAGTCAACATTTGTTGACTCTGGTTTGTGACCCTGTGGGTACCATTCCCCATTTTACCCTTTTATAGCTAAAATTTTACAGGAGTCTCTGTAGCATAATCTCTCATATTTGGAGGCCATTTTATTTCTAATGTAGTCCCAGTTTATTTCCCAATTTTGGCTTTTTTTTGGTGGCCTAAGATAACCTAGAAATAATAAGTCTAAATAAAACAAAGTTCGAAAAATAAAGAAAATAGAAATTTGAGGAATAAGATTACTTGATGGGATCTATCAAATTATTCAAATTCTTAAATCTTAATTTATAATTAACATTTATATTTGCACATTAAAAGATAATGTACTAATTATCAGGATCCATACACACCATAGAAAAGGCTGAGATTGTCAGACTAGATAAAAAAGCAAGATTCAACTATATCCTGACCACAAGAAAACCACTTTAAATGAGAGAAACATTAAATAACTTAAAAGCAAAAGGATGAGAAAAGATATATCACATTATCACAAATCAAAAAAAGCTGGTGTAGCCATATTAATGACAAATGGATTTCAGAGTAAAGAATACTGGCAAAGATAAAAAGGATCATTTCATAATGATAAAGGGGTCAATTTATCAAAAAGACATAACAATCCTAAACAATTTTGTACCTTTATAAGAGAGTTTTAAAAACATATGAATTAAAAGCTCATAGGAAAAAACAGACAAATCTGCAAGTATAATTAAAGATTTCACCATCATGCTCACAACAATTGATAGTAAACAGAAAATCACTAAGATACAGCAAATTTGAACAATATCATCAACTAATTAGCCAATTGGCATTTAGAGAACACTCCATCCAGAATGCAGACACACATTCTTTTCAAGTGTACATGGAACATTTGATAAGAGAGACCATATCCTCAGTCATAAAACAAGGTTCAAAATATTTGAAAGTACTCAAATCATACAAAATATGTTCTCTGACTAAAACACAATTAAATTTAAAATAACAGAAGAGACATCTGAAATGTCCACAAATACTTGGACTAAATAACACACTTCAAGTAACCTACAGGACAAAGAAAAAAACAAAAAGGAAAGTAGAAAAGTATTTTGAACCTAATAAAACAAAAACATCAAAATTGTAAGATGTAACTGAAGCAGTGCTTTTAGGGAAACATACAGCACTACACGATCATATTAGAAAAGAAGGCAGTTCTAACACCAGTGACCTAAACCACAGCTAGTTCTTTGTGCCAAAAAATAAATAAATAAATAAAAATAAAACTGATAAACTTCTAGCCAGACTAATAAGAAAAAAGAGGGAAGATACAAATTATTAATATCAGAAATGACAAAGGAGAGAATACTACAGACAATAAAAGAATATTATAAGCAACTGTAGCCAATAAACTTGATAAATTGCTAAATTCCTTGAAACACAAAAATTAACGAAGCTCACAGACACCTAAACAGAATAACCTTTTAAATCTATTAAATGTATAGATAAAAAACCTTCACACAAAAAATGAAAACGAATCTTTCTCACAGATAAACAAAAGGCCCAAATGGCTTTAGAAAATTCTACCAAACAAAAAAAATACCAATACCAAAAATACCAACATAAGAAAACATCAACACAAACTCTTGAAGAAAACTGAAAAGGAGAAAACGCTTTCCAGTTGAGTCTCTGAAGCCAGCCTTTGATACCAAAATCAGACATGAAATCCCTTATAGAGGTAAAAATTAACAAAATTTAGTGAAATGAAAGGACAATTATCATACCTATGTAGTTTATCCCAAGGATACAGACTGGTTTAACATGCAAAAGTCAACGTAACTTACCTTATTAAACAAGCTAAAGACCATGTATTCATCTTAATACATGCACATAAACAAAATCCAACATCAATTCATGATAAAAATCTCAGCAAACTGGGACTAGAAGCATGATAAAAATCTCAGCAAACTGGGACTAGAAGCATGATAAAAATCTCAGCAAACTGGGAACAGAAGGGAACTTCCTCAAACTAATAAAAGGATATCTGTAAAAATGTTCAGCTGGTATCATACTTTACTGAAAGACAGACTGGATACTTTCACCCTAAAACCATGAATGAGGCAAGGATGTCCACCCTCATCAGTTTTACACAACACTGTCTTGGAGGCTCTAGTCTGTGCAATAAGGCAAGAAAAAGAAAGGCACACAGATTAGAGAGCAAGAAGTAAAACTGTCTTTTGTCACAGACAGCATGACTGAATGTGTAGAAATTCCAAAAGAATCTAATAAAAAAGCTACAAGAATTAATGAGTTTAGCAAGGTTGCAGGATATAAAAATCAATATACCTAAATCAATTGTATATTACTAATAACAATCAGAAATTCACATTAAAAATACCATGTAAAATAGCACAAAAATATAAATAAATTTGCAATAAGATGTACAAGACCATACAGTAAAAATTATAAAACTCTGCTGAGAAAAATTAAATAAGATCTAAATAGATATGCCACATTCATGATTGAAAGACTACTGTTAAGATGTCAATTCTCCCAAAATTTATATACAGATGCCATGCAATCCCAATCAAAATCCCGGGGCACTTTTTGGTATGAATTGACCAACTAATATGGAAATGTAAATAATTTGGAATAGGCGAAACAAATTGAAAAATAAAAAAATTGAAGGATTTACACTACCTTATCTCAAGACTTGTTATCAAGTTACAGTAATCCAGACAGTATAGTACTGGCATGAAGACAGACATCCAGATCAATGGAACAGAATAGTGAATCCAGAAATATAACTATACAAATATGATCAATTGATTTTAGAAAAACTTGGATACAAATATGACCAATTGATTTTAGAAAAACTTGGTAAGATAGTTCAATGAAGAAAATGATCACCTCTTCAACAAATAGTATGGGAACAACTGGATAGCCATTTTTTTAAGGGAATCTTCATTCTTTCTTCATTCTTCACATCATATACAAAAATGAATTTAAAATGAATCACAGACCTAAATATAAGAGCTAAAATTAAAAAACTTATAGAAGAAACAATCCTAGTAATTTTAGGTTTGGCAAAGATTTCTTAAATATGACACAGTAAACAAGAACTACAAAAACAAACATCAATATAGTGGACTTCACTGAAATTAAAAGATACAGAAATGAAAAGGAAAGCCACATAAAGGAAAAAATATTTGTGAAATGTATAGCCAACAAAAGATTTGTATCATATCAACAAAAAATGTGTATCTTACAACCTAATGAGAAAATAGCCAGTCCATTTTTTTAAATGAACTAAAGATTTGGACACTTCCCCAAAAAAGAGATATGCAGATAAGAAGATGAAAGATGTTTGTCATTAGAGAAAATAAAAGGAAAACTACAATGAGATAACACAAAAATTTGTAAGAATGGCTAAAATTGAAGACCGGTCATACCGAGACTTGTCAAGAATGTGGAGTAACTGGAATTCTCATGAACTGCTGGTGGGAATATAAAATGAGACAACCATTATGGAAAACAGTTGGACAATTTCTTAAAAAGTTAAACATATAGGCTGGGCGCGGTGGCTTGCGCCTGTAATCCCAGCACTTTGGGAGGCCAAGGCGGGTGGATCACCTGAGGTCAGGAGTTCGAGACCAGCCTGGACAACATGGTGAAAGCCCGTCTCTACTAAAAATACAAAAATCAGCTGGGCGTGGTGGGTGCCTATAATCCCAGCTACTTGGGAGGCTGAGTCAGGAGAATTGCTTGAACCCAGGAGGCGGAGGTTGCAGTGAGCCAAGATAGCACCATTGCACTCTAGCCTGTGTGACAAGAGCAAAACTCCGTCTCAAAAAAAAAAGTTAAACATATAACTAACCATATAACCCAACCATTCCACTCCTATTTATCCAAGAGAAAGAAAAGCATATATCCATACAGAGTCTTCCGCCAAAATGTTCATCGGCTTTTATTTTCAATATGCCCAAATGGGAAACAACATGTGGATGGACATGTGGGTTGTTTCCCATTTGGGCTTATTGAAAATAAAAGCCGATGAACATTTTGGTGTAAGACTCTGTATGGATATATGCTTTTCTTTCTCTTGGATAAATAGGAGTGGAATGGCTGGGTTATACGGTTAGATATATTTTTTTTTTTTTTAAACCAATGGTAACATATCCATACAACGGATTACTGCCCAATAGTATCTATTATCAAAGAACTACTGATATGTACACCATGGATCTCAAAATCATCATGCTGAGTTAAAGCCCAGATCCCACCTCCCACAAAAAGGATACATATTAAGCTATACACAGTAATGAACAACTTAGTTGCTAGTTTCATAAAGTTCTCATTTTAGTTGGCTGTTTATTCCCAAACTAGTTTATGGCAGTTTTCTCTCTTACTGTAACTGCAAAAATCAATTCATATGAGTGTGAAATGAAAGAGGACTATTGCTTCCATGAAAATCAAACTGAATACTCCAGAAAGACCTAGGAAACACTGCTCTTAGGACAGACATTGACAAAGAAATTGCAAAAGACTTGAGGGAAAAATCTGGAGATCTAAGTTGTTTTGCAAAGGTCTTAAATTTTTTGGTTACATTTTAAAGCAGTCCAAAATGGAAAATATAGACTAAGTATTATAGGTTTGCTTTATAAAACAAAGATAATGTGGAACTCTCATAAGTAGACCCATACTCAAGGAAAAAAATACTCTTTTATATTTTTGACATGTGCACCAATGAGTGTACACTTACATATTCTGACTTAAAATAGTTAAGGTATAATTTCTACATGTATCAACTAATAAAAACAGGGACTTAATCTCAATGACTAAAAAGAGTTCCTAAGGTGTTCTGAGTTCAGTTTTTTCCTGCCACAAAAGCAAATACACTCCCAAAAAGAAATGGCCAAAACCAGAAAGAAAGGGGAAAATAAACAATCTCACCATCCAAATACAACCACTGTTATATCTTTGGCAACATCTCTTTACTGTTTTTTTCTTATGCATTTATTAAGCATCGATTAATAACACATAAACTCATTTGAATCTTATCTTTTCCTCTTAACTTGACAAACAAGCTAGTTCCCCCATATTATTGAAAACATTGTTCTTTTAAATAGTTGCATCTGGCACAGGCTTTTAAAGTTACTGAATCCGTGCATACACGCACCAATGTCTACCTATAATGAGGTACAAAGCGTCATTCATTTCTCACTCTTCTTGAATTGACACGCAGGAATTAAAGATAATACGGATTAAGAAGAGTTTAAAACTGGATTCTCAATTTAGATGTCATAGGCAATGAACTACTTCTTTACTTAAAAAAGAAAAAAGTCCTGGCCGAATATTTGTCCCCTTTATTCTCATCTATTACCTGTTTATTCAAATCTATAAGAGCAGCTTCTTCGAAAAACTACTGACCAGAAAATTGCTATTAACTCAACAACCTGTGGCAGTTATCAAAACACTTCTCACTTCAAAGGTGAACAGTAAAAGCAATTACCTATGTGGAGTTTTAAAAAGGGGTTTTAAAAACATCCCTCACTTATGTGTGAAGGCAGAAATATGCACTGACATTTCATGCCTAGTTGTCTAGTTGCTGTCTTCCTATGTTTGCTTTCTAGGGAATCGATAAAATAAAAATAATGAAGATAGAAATGGTAATGGTAGGCCGGGTGCGATGGCTCACGCCTGTAATCCGAGCAATTTGGGAGGCCGAGGCGCATGGACTGCCTGAGGTCAGCAGTTCGAGACCAGCCTGGTCAACATGGCGAAACCCCGTCTCTACTAAAAATACAAAAATCAGCTGGGCGTGGTGGTGGGCACCTGTAATCCCAGCTACTTGGGAGGCTGAGGCAGGAGAATCACTTGAACCTGCGAGACACAGGTTGCAGTGAGCCGAGATCGCACCATTGCACTCCAGCCTGGGCAACAGAGCTACACTCCATCTCAAAAATAAATAAAATCGACGTGCACAGCTTTTTACATCTAGAACCTGCCGGTCTTTCAGGCCTAACTGGGGTTCATTCTGTTGATCTGATCATAGCATATTATTCCTGCTATTGCTACTACTAATGCAGTGATTGCTGGGTTGACAGTACTGGAAAGATTGAAGATCTTATCAGGAAAAATAGACCACTGCAGAACAACTGTTTTGAATAAACAAGCAAATCCAAGAAAGAAGTTTCTTGCGCCTTGTGCACTGGATCCTCCCAACCCCAATTGTTACGTATGTGCCAGCAAGCCAGAGGTGACTGTATGGCTGAATGTCCATAAAGTGACTGTTCTCACCTTACAAGACAAGGTAGTGAAAGAAAAATTTGCTGTGGTAGCACCAGATGTCCAAATTGAAGATGGGAAAGGAACAATCCTAATATCTTCCGAAGAGGGAGAGACAGAAGCTAATAATCACAAGAAGTTGTCAGAATTTGGAATGAGAAATTGCAGCTGGCTTCAAGCAGATTACTTCCTCCAGGACTATACTTTATTGATCAACATCCTTCACAGTGAAGACCTAGGAAAGGATGTTGAATTTGAAGTGTTGGTGATGCCCCAGAAAAAGTGGGGGCAAAACAAGCTGAAGATGCTGCCAAAAGCATAACCAATGGCAGTAATGATGGAGCTCAGCCTTCCACCTCCACAGCTCAAGAGCAAGATGATGTTCTCACAGTTGATTCGGATGAAGAAGATTCTTCAAAGTATGCTGACGTCAGTGAAGAAGAGAGAAGCCGCAAGAGGAAATCAGACGAGAAAGAGAATCTCAGTGCAAAGAGGTCACGTATAGAACAGAAGGAAGAGCTGGATGATGTCATAGCATTAGATTGAACAGAAATGCCTTTAAACAGAGCCCTCTTACTACTTAGTTTATCTAGGCAGAACCAGATTATTTGTTATGTCCTTTGTTCCAAAGGGAAAAAATTGACACCAGTGACTTGAAAATGATTCTGCTCCCTCTGAAAGCATTCATTTTGCTAGAACTGTTAGACACACTGCAGTATGCTATACTGAAAGTAGGAATATAGCTTTAAAAACCCTTTGAACAAAATATGTGCACAACCAGTCATGAGATAACACAATGCATGTTGCCTTTTTAATGTAAATACCCTTAGGTATCATTAACAGTTTCAAAATATTGTGGTTAAGTTGATACCTGGTTATAAATATCATGCCTTTATTTTTGGCTAGAAAAATTAATTTTAGCCTAGATCTAACCATTTTCATACTCTGACTGAAACAGATTCAAAGAAGTATCAAATGCTATGTATTGAAACTTGTTTTTAAATCTTAAATGGCACTATGTATATTAATGTAAAACAATGTTAATTTACTCACTTTTTCAGTTTGTACTGCCTGGTATGTCTGTGTATGAAGCCAATTTTTGTGTATTGTTATAGTATGAGGTTATTTATAGTTGATGTTTTGTAAAACTCAATGGCTATACTTATGGACCAAATAAATGGCATCTGCATTCTTGTTACAAAATTAAATAAATACATAAATAGTAATGGTGTGAACTAGAAAGCTAAGAACTAGTAGAGCTGTAATGTCCAAAAATGTCGGTACTGTCTGTTACTGCTATTTATTTAATGATTTTTATTTTCCTATTTTCTAGTTCTACGTAACAAAAATAATGCCGCATTTCAAAATTATGTGACTAAATAGTGCTAGTATTTACTACCACAGAACCTTTCTCCTCCCCAGTGTCTTGGCCTGCTGAACTGAATATAGATTATCAAAGATTTGTTGTGAGCCTAACATTTCAATGGTTATATAAATTTTACAGCATTTTACCTTACTTGCTCTGAGACTTCAAATACAAAAGCATTTTTCTAAATTTTCTAAAATAAACATTACTATTATAATCCAAAGAAAATTTATTCTCACAAAATATGGTACAAATATAGTCACCCAACTAAAATATTAAATATTTATTTCTATACATATATTCCATAGCTTCCTGTATGTATTTATTGATAAATGCTAAAGCTGATATATGGAAAGGCTTGATATATTTAGTAAGGTCATGTTTCAGAAGCATTGTTAATGCACATAAGACATATACATCCACATTTTTCAACAAGAAAGATGTTATTTCAGTTCCAAACGACCACACTTAAGGCAGGGCGCAGACATACATAGAATATAAGACAGGACTGTAACAATAAAGTCTTCAGTTACTTTTCACTTCTGACTACATGAATATAGTAAACAAAATACCTCCAGCAGTTGATTCTTGGGGATAAAAAATCCAATTACTATCTTGCTTTACAATAAATTTAGAATAAAATGTTTTGTTGATTATTAAATCAGGTAAAGCATAAGGTACTTTAAACTGATTATTTGGTCTCATAAAATGATTCAGTCTAAAGGCTTAATTTAGAGCCACCTACAAAATGACCCTGTATTCTACATTGTTAATCTTAAAAGTTTAATAGTTCTTAAACTTACATAATTTATTATTTTTTACCCAGAATAATCAATGTAGGACTAATTCTGATGAAATAAATCTAGATTATTTCCCCTCTCCATCAGCCCATCTCCCAATCAAACAGTACTTAAAATTATCACAAAGAACCTTTCTAATCACATTTATTTAACTTTGTAGTATATTTTGAATTAGAAGGCACAATTAATAAAACGGTTCTCTACATAGAAAGATTTGTTATAAGTGTCCCCTATACCAGATGTGTCTGTTATTTCTCTGGCAAAATCTAATCTTGAAAGGGCTGGGGGAAAGGAAGAATAATAGCATGGCTCCTCTTCAGCTTCACTTTAAATGGCTACCATGATTAGAGAGGGCTGGGTTTCAGACATGCTTTATAGGAAGCATGTAGTCATTTAACTTTTTCATGTGGTGTAAAGCTTGTAAACAAAAAGTCAGAAAAGTAAATTCCTATGAGTCGTATACTTTTTACAAAGTATTTCAGTTAACATATTCCCAGACATACAGAATTACAAAATATCGCCAATTATAATCTATCCAATGATGACTGTGGAAATGTATAATTTCCAGTGATACTTTATCATCTTGATATTCTGGAAACACTAAATAATACAGGATCTTTTCATCAGGAAGCCAATTTTTTCTGAAAGAAAAGGGCCTTTATGTTTAGTTATGCCTCACAGGCATTGCAAAAGAGTACTTCCTCTCTCTAGTTAGCACAGTGAAGGTATATCTATCCAAAAAATATCAAGAGGAGGTATATATAAAAAGGAGATGGGTTTTTCATTTTTATTTTTAAAATAATGGCTTCCTTAAAAAGCAATACCAACTAAAAATGGATTAAGGACTGAAACAAAGGACCTAGAACTGTAAAATTCCTAGAACATAGGGGGAAATTTTTATTACATGGGTCTTGGCAACGATTTGTTGGCTATGACATCAAAAGCACAGGCAAAAGAAGAAAAAACAGACAAGGAGCATGACTGTATCAAACTAAAAAGTTTCTGCATAGCAAAGGCAACAATGAAATGGCAACCTACAAGATCGGAGAATATATTTGCTAACCACATATCTGATAAGGGGTTAATAGCTGTAACATATAAGAAACTGCTATAACTCAATAGCAAAAAACTCCAAATATCTCAATTAAAAAATGGGCAAAGGACTTGAATTGACACTTCTCCAAAGAAGACACACCAATGACTAACAGGTATAGGAAGACGCTGGACATCACTAATCATCAGGGAAATGCATATCCAAACAATAATAAGGTAAATGCTTTTAAAAAAAATTAAACACAGAACTAACATATGATCTACCAATCCCACTTCTGGGATATGGTAGTTCTGTGTTTAATTTTTTAAAAGAACTGAAGTCAGAATCTTTAAGAGATAGTGGCACTCCCATATGTACAATGAAGCACTGTACACAACAGCCAATATGTAAAAACAACTTTAGTGTCCATCAACAGATGAATGGATGAAATGGATTTACTGTGTGATATACACACAGTAAAATATTATTCAGCCTTTTAAAAGAATGAAATTCCATCGTATGCAACAACACAGATGAACCTTGAGAACATTATGCAAAGTGAAATAAGCCAGTCACAGAAGGACAAATACTGCATGCCTCCACTGATGAAGTGTCTAAAGTAGTCAGACTCATAGATGCAGAAAGTAGAATGATGGTTGCCACGAACTGAGGTGGGGAAGCAGTTGCTGTTAATGTGTATAAAGTGTCAGTTATGCAAGATGAAGTTCTAGAGGTCTGCTGTACAACACTGTGCTTAATGTTGTGTTAACAATAATGTCCTATACACTTAAAATTTTGTTAAGGGCGGGGGAAGGTTCATAATATTTTACATTTAATTTTTAAAATTTATTTCTTCTTTTTTTAAATTTATATATACTTTTTGAGACAGGATCTCATTCTATAACCCACACTGGAGTGCAGTGGCATGATCAGAGATCACTGCAGCATCAAAAACCTGGCTCAAGCAATCCTCCCACCTCATCCTCTGGAGTAGCTAGGAGTACAGGTGCCCACTTTTTTTTTTTTTTTTTTTTTTAGTAGAGACAAGGTCTCGCTATTTTTCCCAGATTGTATTGCTTCTTTTATTTGGGAATTTAATGTGGTCTTCCTTTCCTCTCCCCTTTTCTCCTTCTCCCCTTTAAAAAGTAAACAACAATCAGAATGATGCTAAATAAAACACTGATGTAAAAACTGTCCAATGGATAAAAGGTAAAAAATGAATCTAATTTGAAAAATTATTTAATCTTTAAGACAGAGGAGAGCTTAGTGGTTATTGACATCAAAATGAATCTGATGGGTAAATTCCTTCAATAACCCTGAAAAGTGGTTGCCCTTCTTTTTCCTTCAGTAACGCCAATGGTGGGGAACTTACTCTCCTTGAAGAGCTAACTAATTCTTGGAAATTGTACTACTTTCCACCTTTTACAGTTTTTTGAGGTGTCACAGAACATGCCTACTGGCTTTTTTCCCCGAGACACAGATATTCTGTGCTACCAAGTCTTCCTTTTTAAGGTTAATATTCCGGACTTTTTACTTAACTCTTGCCTATGTGCCTAATTACAGGAATCATGCTCTACTACTGCTAACATTCTATAAGCAGAAGGCTTGGATCTGCCAAGGTATTCTTGAGGTTCTGAAAGGGCCACAGAACATTATTCTTCTCACTTCCTTCTAGTACCTGTCCTCACCTGGATAAGTTATGCCTAGCCTGCAAAGCACCTTGGCTGAGTCAATGCCCCATGCCCCATGCACCACAAGCTCCCTGCAAAACCCAGTCAGAAGAGTCTTCAGACTGGTGAATACAGGCATCATTTAGAGATATAGGTACTTCAAAGACGGGCAGAATGGGCATATCAGAAGGAAAATGGATACTTCTAAAAATATCACAGGAGCAGAATGAGAAAAGAACACAGGTCCTATATCAAGCAAAAATCCTCAGACTGAGACCTTGAAAGGCAAAATCTCTCTGTTCAGGGAGCGGGGAGGAGGAGACAGAGATGGAAATTCAGTCCTCAATTCTTGCTCAATTATATCAGAATAAGGAGGTATTATTTCTAATTTTCCACAAACATGAGACTCTTATTTCTTAAAATCTCTAAACTGTCCTCTGTGGGGAAAAATGCTTTTCAAGCATTTGCCTATGAACTTTCCATTATTTTTCATTCCAAAGAAATCTGCTTGTTTTCCATTAATGGATCTATTAAAAGGAAACTACTTTTGTTCCTTCTTAATCTTCTTTTCTAATATAGTAAGAAGAACAACATTCAATCCCTCAGATTTTTTTAAAGCCTACAATGGGATTTTAAAATGCCACTAATTAGACTACACAAGTATAGACACTACTTGCATTGAATACTGTCACTCCATACACCGTCAAAAACTGTAAGAAACTTCCTTTTTCAGCTACCATCTCTTGAGCGACTCCTATGCTCTGGCACCTAGTCTAGAAACTTTACGTATGGTATCTTCCACCTACCTGTTTAATTAGTTACTACTGGTCAAACTTTAAAGATGAAGCAACTGAAGCTCTGTGAGGATAAAACCATAGCCAGTGCCACAGAGCCAGTAAGTGGTAAAATCAGGATGTCACCCAGTTCTGATATTCACTGAATAAATTATTGAACTGATATAAGGATAAATGGATGACACCTGTCCTGGATATTTAATGACAGATAATAAAAATCCAGAAATTCATTAAGCAAGTAATAATAATGAATAAGGTTGTTATACTTCAACCTCTTCTGCATTCAGAGATGGATGTGTTAGATGCTCATTCCTATTCTTTTGCAGTGGGGCTGTAATGCACCAGGACAGAACTCAATAGCTGAGGATCCCAATGAAACTGAGAGGAAGAAAAGATAAGCAGAGGCACATCAGGAAGCAAACTAACAGTCCAGAATAGCAAAGATACCTATGGTCCACACCCCGCCCTGACAGGTTCTTAGTGAACAACTGGTTATTGGTAATATTGCTGAGGTAGCATTGGCTGGTGGTTTAGATGATCTCTTTCCAGAACTGCCAAGATACTTTAACTTTTAGCAAGCCCTGTATTTCTGTCATCCAACTGGCCAGAAATCCACCACAGGAAGAGGCTGTGGAAAGTCATGAACTGCCATTTTGAAAACTAGGACCCTTACAATTACCAAAGGAGAGGTGCTTTATTACTAACCCACGTTATCATTATTACCTTCCATATCAGTACAGGGTTCAGCCAAAGTTGTCATTTGGCTCATGATTGTTTTTACTGATTTATTTTTTCCATATACATGGGAAATTTAAAAATACTTTTCAATTGTATACAATAGAAATTATATTAAAATTATAGATTACTTTTTTTAAAAAACGGCAATATACTCAAAGCTTCAAATGTGAAAAGGTATTTTTAAAAAGGTATGTAAAAAGTTTCTCTGTCAGAATCCATTTTTTTTTTAGTTTTTCTCTTGTTCCGTATCTATCTGCCCAATTCCCAACCTTCACAACACATAATCACTATTATTAGTTTTTGGTTCAGAGATCACTTCACGTATATGTAAGTTAAAACAAATACTTAATTTTTACACAAATATTAGGACAATATGTACTTTGCTTTGTCTTGCCTTTATGTAACTTAAATAGATCTTCAAGATCTTTCTACATCAAAACATAAATACCTTCCTTGTTCCTTTTTAAAGCAGTACAGTAATTCACAATATGGATGCAAATTCTAATTTCTGCAGGACTTTCCAGAATAACTTCTGTTACATACAACATGCTTAGCTTTAGTTTTATAATCCTTAATTTTATTGAATTTGAATTTCCATTTGACATTTAATTTTGAAAATGTTTTACAACAGTACCCTAAATGTACTTGTTGGAATAATATACAACAGTTTAATTATTTACATGTATATTCAGTTTCTAGGATGGCATCCCCAAACTCAAAATAAAATGTATTGACACAGTTAAATATGGCATGTACTTAAAATAATTATTTCAGTGGTAGTGATAGACTTTGCCCATCTGTGCATCCATCCATTTATTTCACTGCTTTCCTCAGTAGTTATAAGATTATGAGATAACTGCTGATTGTTAAGAACACAGCATATTGTCATAGAACAGACCAAATCCACCTTGATAAAACAGATGGTTGTGACCTAACTAAATAAAATTTGACAAGTTTTAAAAACTGTAATATTAAGTAAGAGTCTACAGTCATTTATGACTAAAAAACTATTGGTTAAAGTACATTAATCATTAACAATATAAAGATTTTCACTGTCATATGCCATGCAATTTTATTTCTAGGCACCTACTAGAAAAACATTTGCTTGAATGTATAAGAAAATATGAAGAAAAATGTTCACAGATGAACTGCTCATAACTGCAGACAATCTAAAATCTGTTAGAGATATATCATAGATATATGCTACATAGCAGTTAAAAGAATGAACTACGTCTGGAAGTACCAAGATGGCTAGATATCAGAATTACTGAGTGAAAAAATGCAAGTTGTAGAATACATTCACTATGATAACCATCTCTGCAAATAAAAACTTTAAAAATGTATGGTTACACAAATATGAGTAAAAATACCAAAAAAGTACTAGGAACATACATACCCAATTTATAATAGGTTACTTTATACAAGACAGAGGATCAGAATTGGAGATGGTGGTAAAAAAAAAAAAAATTCAACTTTATTTGAAATATTCTATTTTTAAAGACATATTATTGATATAATTTTAGAAGGATAGCTAAATACGCAAAAATATTAATGTTTGATAATTCTGACATAACCTTTGGACTTTTCTGTAATCTTTTAATTTCTAAAAATTAAAATATATATATTAAAAGGCCATTTATTGTACAGATTTATTGGACCATATAATTTTATAACTACAACCAAGTAGAATAAATGAAATGAAAACATTTTAACTTATGCTTTTCAACAGCAAGATACACTGAGTAATTATAATAGTTATCCAACTCATAAACTTCACCAAACTTCAATGGCTGTTTCACATCACAGGCAAATATTTTTTCACTTTTTTAGCAAAACAGAACAACAAGATATGCAGAATTCACAGTATAATAGAATTACATATTAAACATTCACATACTACTTTCACCACCAGAAGAAAAGCATATTTCAATGACAATAAAGCAAAAGTTGGGAGCAGATTAAAAAAAAGTCAGCACCCATGAATGTGATAAATCAGCAAAACAAATGAATTGATTTATCATATTCACTTCATTAGAACAGGAAAAAGAACCCTAGCACTTTATTACCTAAGGTTTAATTTAACAAATACTATTGGGAAACGTAGTGATACATGCAAGTGAATGTTCCAGATATTTGGAGCTTATCCTTTTAAGCATCAAAACCTTTCAGTTATCCATGTTGATGACAATCTCTCAGAAAGGACATACTTCCCTCAGTTTTAAAATACATGTATTGAACATAACCAAGGTTTTCCTTGAAAATGTGTGGGTCAGCATTCATTCATTCATTCAGCAAATGAGAACTGTCTTCAAAGAGTGTGCAATGTTGACATTGTCATCTTGATATCAGTTTGGTCAAGGTAACTTTACAATTAGTACACCAACTGAATTAAAAATAAAATTCTACAAAATTGGAAATATCTAAACACCTTTTCACTCATTCCAGCATATCTTTTATTTTTTCCCTACACAAATATTCTAGCCAAACTGTTACATCCCTATAACCTAGTCCATGTTTTCTCATCTTTGAGTCTTTGCTCAGTATTTATTTCACTTGGAATATCCTCCCTCCAATTGCTGTCAAAAAACCTGTTCATCCTTCAAAGCCCATCTCAAATCTCAACCATAATGTGAATAGTATTTCTTATCTTCCCAATTAAATTAACAGTGCTTTAAAGTCTTTTGGTCTCCCAGTGTGGTAATTCCTCAAGGATCTAGACCCAGAAATACCATTTGACCCAGCAATCCCATTACTGGGTATATACCCAACGGATTATAAATCATGTGCTATAAAGACACATGCACATGTATGTCTATTGCAGCACTGCTCACAATAGCAAAGACTTGGAACCAACCCAAATGCCCATCAATGATAGACTGGATAAAGAAACTGTGGCACATATACACCATGATGTGGCCATAAAACAGGATGAATTCATGTCTTTTGCAGGGACATGGATGAAGCTGGAAACCATTCTCAGCAAACTAACAGGAACAGAAAACCAATGTTTTCACTCATAAGTGGGAGTTGAACAATGAGAACACATGGACACAGGTTGGGGAACATCACACATCGGGGCCTGTCAGGGGGTGGAAGACTAGAAAAGGGATAGCATTAGGAGAAATACCTATTGTACATGATGGGTTGATGGATGCAGCAAACCACCATGGCACGTGTATACTTAACGTAACAAACCTGCACGTTTTGCACATGTATCTCAGAACTTAGAGTATAGTAATAATTTAAAAAAAAAAAGTCTTTCGTCTTCTCTGAACAACCTGTTTTAATTCTTAAACAACAGTACTGGGAGGTAAAGATTTACACAACAAATACTAATTTATTTCAAACTAATGGGTCATACTTAGGATACTTTCTTATAAAATAAAAATAATACCAAACTTGCAAGGTTATTGTGGAATGTATTATGTACAGAAGATTTCTATATCAATGCTGGATACATAGTAGATGCATAAGAAATTGATAAATATTATGGTCTACACTATAAGTGAAAAATCAAGTCAAGAGGCTGCATACTAAAAATTATTATGATAACACATTCTCTCATGGGCATGTACAAACATCAGAAAATCTTCTAGGCCATGAACTCAACTATGTGATATCTCCAAGAGAAAAAAGTAACTTAGAACAGGACTCATTTATTCTCCCTGAGTACATGAAAAGTCTGAATCCTAAAGAAGAATAAGTTTTTCAAAGAAAGATATATTTAAAAGAATAATTAGAAGTACTGCTTATAATACCGATAGGTTAAAAATTGTTCATAGGTTAATTAGTTCCTACTGCTGCTGTAACAAATGACCACAAAATTACTAGCTCATAGGAAAACAAATGTATTATCTTAAGAGTTCTAAAGGTCAGAAGTCCTAAAATCAAGGTGTCAGCTAGGTTATGTTCCTTCTGGAGGATCTAGAAGAAAATCCATTCCCTAGAATCCTTTTCTAGCTCCTGGGAGCCACCTGCATTCACTCCTTGGCTCATGGCCTGAGCCTCCATTCTCCAGCTGCACAGCACCTTAAAATCTCTCTCTCACTGACTAAGACTCCTGCTTCTGTCATTACATTTCTTTTTTAGGACTCTGATTCTCTTGCCTCCCTCTTATAAGGATACTTGAAATTACATTGAGACTACCTACATAATCCAGGATAATCGCCCCATCTCAAGATCCTTAATTTAATCACACCTACAAAGTCCTTTTTGCCATATAAAGTGACATATTCACAGGTTCTGGGGATTAAGATATGGACATATTTAAGGAACCATTATTTAGCTGAAAACAATGGGCATATCTGGCTCTTTAATTTTATAAAGATTACTAATCCTATTACTCTTCAATTCAAAACTATTTTTTATTGTCTTTTAAAAGGGAAAGCTTCGTACATATACTTTACACTGTAACAGTTTCTCAACTGAGAGAATTTGAAAGGCTTTGAAACCTCAAGATTCTTTCAAAATGTGATTCTGATTTCCTAGAGCTCATTGTACTAGCTAGAGTACAATATTTGCATTTTCAAAAGTAGTTCGTTGAATGGTTCCATATTTACAAAACAAAGGTAATTTTAGTGAATTATGTAAAATCTCACAGTGAAAAGAATTACTATAGCTTGAACAATAAAGTTATCAATCCGTTGTTAATTTATTTTCTCCCCTCCAGAATCTGGGAAAACCACTTATAATAGTTACTCTGGAGACCACAGATCACAAAAAATTGAAGTGTGGCGTTGGGGAGACTTCAACTGCTTTAGAATGATTCTCCAAGTGTATACTGTAAATTTGCTATTCTCTTGTAATATTATATTTGCAATGTAAAAGAATTTACATTTTTGTTTGTCATGAAATAATAATTTACTGTGACCTTCCTCACTGGTATTTCATCAAAGCCATTCTCACCATTGATTCTATTTTTGTTTTGACACTTTGAAACAAATAAAACGGTAGATGGTCTACTTATTTTTTAGACTTACCAAAGAACTATTACTACATCTTTATATTTAAAAATTAATAATCCTCAATATTTGCAAAATATTACTCATTAGACAATATGTTAGCTACTGTGTCTGAACTTCTAAACCAGTAAAACTGTAATTTTTCCATTCCTGTCCCTCATTAAGCTCGTCATTGCTCACTGTGGTGGTATACTGTTATTCACTATAAGGAATTATAAGTCAACAAAAGTCAAAGTATTATGCAAACTAAAAAATTTACCACTTTAAGGCCAGGGGCGGTGGCTCATGCCTGTAATCCCAGCACTTTGGGAGGCCGAGGCAGGTGGATCACCTGAGGTCAGGAGTTCGAGACCAGTCTGGCCAACATAGTGAAAACCCTGCCTCTACTAAAAATACAAAAATTAGCTGGACGTGGTGGCAGGCACCTGTAATCCAGCTACTGGGGAGGCTGAAGCAGGAGAATTGCTTGAACCCAGAAGGCGGAGGTTGCAGTGAGCTAAGTCTCGCCATTGCACTCCAGCCTGGGTGACAAGAGTGAAACTCAGTTTAAAAAACAAACAAAAAAACACCACTTTAAAAATTTATATAGAAGAATTAGAGAAAGAAGATAATTTCAGGTTCTTACTATGGAGCTGCTGTGAAGGCATTTCATACACTGCATAGAATCTAAGTAATGTAGTTATTATGTGACATGGTCTTTGAACTCTAACAGAAATTCCGTATTTCTTTCTAGCAAAGATTCCTCATTACCTAATGAGGTTCTTGGAGCTCATCCATTCTAGTTCACCAACTATGTTTCGATAATTCCCTTGAGGAATATTTATGAATTAATGGAATCATGTCTAAAATATACTGCAGTGGGGAAAGGTACAGATGGAAAAAGATTAGACATGGGTCAGTAATTTCTGTAGCCTGGTGATAAATACGTAGGGATCTATTTTACTATTCTACTTATGTATATTTTGAAAATATCCATAACAATTCATAAATATATATAATCTCAGGTTCTACAATTTATTAAAACATTTAAACAATGGCATTTATCATTATTATTTTTTAATCTGGAGGTTCATCATGATTGGAAGATGGGGTTTACAACACACTAAATGAATTAGGAAAAAGAAAAACCAAAGACTAAGAATGAGTCAGATGAAAGGGAAGAAAACCATTTTTTTTTTTAAAGGACAGTAATCACACATGGTCTGAGTCAGCTGTTTACCCAGAAAATCTGTGGAGTCAACCCATCATATAGCCTATTCAAAACTTTTAATTATACTGGGGTTCCATATATACATTTCATAGTTTTTTTTAGGCCAACAATATCTGTTATTAGGCTTACCTTCACTGTCCAAATAATTGAAAAAAGAACAATGCATTTTTACTAAGAACAAGAACTCAAGGTAGATAATAAGCAGGACTATGAATAAGGAGAATCCTGATTACATTGTAAATTAATCTCTGATAGTAAAGAACTGTCACTGCTGATCTGGAACAATCTGTGAATACTTGTCCTGAGGTACTTTTTAAAGCAAATAATTTCCTATAATATTCTATAAATGAAATCATAATAATAAAAAAGGGAGTTTCAAATGTATTGAGAGAAATCAAAACTGACCTTAATTTATTTTGATAGTGGGGGTTCAGAATGAACTTTGTATTAAATCAGCACTATAATATTCAGGTCTCTTTTTCGTCCTTTAACAAATAAAGTTATACAAGGCTGGGAAAGAGACCTGACACAACACATATCCAAAATAGATTAATTCTCACCCAACACTGTTTTTAATACTACTGTCTTCAAATATAAAGAAGGTTACAAGTTAAAAGTTTCACATCATACCATGAATTTTAAATGTTTTTCTATAATAGTCAAAACTTTCTCGTGAGCCTGGTATTATCAGTCTACTCATAAACAATCCTTTCCATATGAATTATTTGCAGAATAGTGTTTACTGATTAACTGATATATTTAAGAGCAATTATTTTCTTAATTTTCTTCAGGTACCACTATTGAAGTCCTATTAAATATCACATGGAATTTTTTACATTTTAAAACTGCCCTGCAATCATTTTTAATAATTAGCCATGTGTAATTCAATTATCTCTTGCAACAATAAAGAAAGAATGGTGCACTGAACCAGTAAATTATGCCATAAAATATTAGTCATAATATGGTGGTTGAATGAAACATTTTTCCATTTTAGAAGACTGGCACCTAAACATTTCATTTTTTCTTAAAAAAATTGTCACCAACATTTTTAACCTTCCAAATTCTTCCATTTCCATTATCTAAATAACAACCTTCTGTTTATTATAATGTTCAGTAGTATTGCAATAACACTGTAGATCAGCAAATTTTAAACAACCATATATTATATATTCAGTCACAGAATTTAAGAACTAGGAAAGAACTCAAAGAAGTGCTACTCCAACTGCTGGTCTGAAACCAAATAAGGAGCTTGTACCAAAGTGTAAATTAAATTTACTATTTCCTTAATCAATAATCTTGCTACCAAAAAAAGAATGCCAACCAAACTAAATAGCACACTAGTGCTTTAGCTGATTTACATTTTGGCACAAGCTAGCTGCACGTGTACTTGAGGACTGGCAATAAACAGTTGGTATATTGGCAGCCAGTCTGTGGACCACACTCTGAGTAGAATGAATCTTATAAATAATCTAGTTTAGTGGTTCTCAGCGATGACTCCCAACATGAGAATCATCCAGAAAACTTTAGAAAACATGTATATGAGTTTTGCCTCTAGAGACTCTGATGTAGTTGGTCTGGAATAGGGCTGCAGCAGTATTTCCATAGATATAGGCCTATCCCATTTTGGAGATAAGAGCACTGAGACTTAGCCAGGTGACGTGGCACATGCCTGAAATCCCAGCACTTTGGGAGGCTGAGGCAGGCAGATTGCTTGAGGCCAGGAGCTCAAGACTAGCCTGGGAAACATGGCAAAACCCTGTCACCACAAAAAAATACAAAAATTAGCTGGGTGTGGGGGCGTGAGTCTATGGTCCCAGCTACTCAGGAGGCTGAGGTGAGAGGATCACTTAACCTCAGGAGATCAAGGCTTCAGTGAGCTGAGATCAGGCCACTGTACTCCAGCCTGGGCGACAGAGCAAGACTCCATCTCAAAACGAAACACAAACAATACTGAGACTTAAAGAACCAAACAACTTAGTCTCAGTTTACAGAACCTGAGAATAAAACAACTGACTCTCAGTATAGTTTTGCTTTACATAATACCCCATACATAAGATTAGTTAAAATTCTTACAGTCCCACTCTGTATTCAGGACACTGGAAGAACAGAAATATTTGCCTGTGAAATTTTTTCTTTCTTATTATTGGAGTAACAGACAAAGTAGAAAGAAAGCATTACATGGCTAAACTTAGATTAACTGAAGGATTAATCATATCACAATATATAAATAAATTTCTTTGTTACTTAGAAAAAATCCGGAAAGAAATATTACTAAGTCAAATACTCTGATTTCTTCAAAATACTGAATTATTTTTATTTCAAGTGGAGAGGCATGTGTGTGTGTGTGCGTGTGCATGCATGTCTGTGTATATGAATGAATGAGACAGGGTCTCACTCTGTCACCCAGGTTGGAGTGCAGAGGCATGATCATATCTCACGGTAACCTTGAACTCTTGGGCTCAAGCGATCCTCCTGCTTCAGCCTCCCAAGTATCTAGGACTACAAGCACACACCACCACACCTGACAAATTTTTACACTTTTTGTAGAGATAGGGTCTCCTATGTTGCCCAGGCTGGTCTTGAACTCCTGGCCCAAGATATCCTCCAGTGGATAGGTAATTTTATTTTTACAATTTGAAAAGATTCTGTGCACATAAAAGCCAAATGAACTTGTATATCTCTTTCGCCTAATTTAACGCACATGGTAAAACAGTCAACCAGCATATCCTGGTCAGTAACAAGAATGTGTTGGTTAGCTAAGGACCCCAGGGCTGTGTAATTTTTTTTAGCAAGTCCTACAAACTGGCAAAAACACAGATGAGAGCAAGCTGAAATTAATATTTGTAAGTGCTAGCGTGTTTTGCTTCTTTTGCATTTGAAAGGAAAACTGTATACAAATTTGCTTTCCTTTTTACCGAAACACCTTTCTTCTGGGCAAGAAACCAAAATAAGTAGTAAGCATACTATAGAGTCATACTCAATTCTACTCCTAAGACCAACACACTTAAACTTCGACTTTATCCATTTGTAAGTGTCCTTGAATATGTTTATTCACCTTCTGAAGCTTTGACTTCCTCATCTGGATAAATTTTTCTAGTCATTTTCCCTACCATCATCCTCCTGTCCTGCTCTAGCTAAATTAAGTACCTCTTCTTTTTGTTCTTTTATGAAAAGTATTTATTCCTGTAGATTTCACATAAGTCAAAACTCAGTATTGAGTATTAATTTTCCCATAGGAAAAAGAAACTGTACATGACATGGTGTGAGAGCACATAAATCTATAATCGCTGCAACATTTTTGTTTTACTGTTGCCTTTTCTCAGCTTTATCACTAGTATTTTGTACAATTTTGTCTCTCATTTAACATCAATTTGTTTGGTTTTCTTCACTACATTTTACCATAATTAACTTTTTCCCCAAAGTTACTGATTTCTGGGACAATATTTTTCAGAATTACTATTGACGCCCTGCTGAATGACATTAAGAAAAGATATAAAGACTTAAAATCAAACAAATGTTTAGAATAACAGTACAATAGTAACAGAAACCATGTGTAGAAATTCTAATGCAAAAAAAGAATAATTCACATGACACTATTAAAAGAAGGTGGTTATTTTTGACTGTTAGAATATTGCACCTATGTGGCAAAAGTGCCCATACATGGTTTATGACTCACATAATATTTTCTTTAGTCTGCTAATCTACTAAATTATATTAGGTATAATTCCTAATACTAAACCATCCCTGCATTCCAGGGATAAATGCTACTTGGTCCAGATTTATTATTTTAAAACACTGCTGGATTAGATTTGCTAATATTTATATAACTACTTATTAAAATATTAAGATAAAAAGATAACACTTGGGAAAGTTTGTTCCTCATGTCTAAAACTAAGTACATCTGGTTATTTCAACCAGGAATAGAACACTAGGGCAAATTTTGTTTCGCTACCTTTGTATAAAGTAGGCTCTGATTTCAGTAGAGATTAAAAACAAAAATCAGAAACTATACTTTTTTAGCAGAAATTTATTTTTAGTACAAATATAATAATAGAACAGTGGCAGTAAATTTCAAAAATATCAGCTTTTCCGTTTTTACACTAGTCATTTCCTGTAATTCTTTTCAACTATCCAGTACCTGCTCTTTAGAAATTCCTTTAGGAATATGTTGCTATTCTCCCAAAATTTAGAGTTTGCAAAAACGTGTGTGTATACATGTATCCAACATATGGTATATACCCACCGTTAAAATATCCAAAATAAGGTTTTAATCTACTTTCTAATTTTCTACAGTTTATTCACAGCCTGGTAAATAAAACAATGTTCTCAGTCTCATGTGGAAAAACAGTGAGAAAAGCTCTTTTAAAAAAACAGAATGTCCTCAACTGGCTATGCCAGCCACAAGAAAGAAAATGGTGCTATTTGTTGGGATACTCTTCAATGGGTACCCAAATTATTTTTTTTAAGACAGTAAAACTATTTTCTTCTCCCAGTAAAGTCTTTTGAAAACTAAGTAAAAAACATAAATTATTTGAAGGGTGATTGGAAGACCAGCAGGCTTCTCCCTGGCTGTGAGTTGGCCTTGAGTCACCTTTGTGAGGATTTGAGTTTCTTGGCACACAGTTTAGAAATTGTGGCCCAGATGTACCGTAGATGGGAGTCTCAATTTGGAGTTCTCCTGACATGAAAATCACTTGTCTAGTAGTGTACGTGAAATTGTCTACTTAAAGTAGTTACCCTCTATTGTTAGGCTAGAACTCGGTTTAAACTTTAAAATAAATCTTATGACAGACCTGTGAGACAGGGAAGGGAGGCAACAATTAATACCAGAAGATATCCAGATACAATCTAAGGTAGCATTTCTTAACATTTTAAAACTCTATGTCCCAGCCGGGCGTGGTGGCTCATGCCTGTAATCCCAGCACTTCGGGAGGCCAAGGCGGGCAGATCACTTGAGGTCAGGAGTTCAAGACCAGCCTGGCCAACATGGTGAAACCCCATCTCTATTAAAAAATACAAAAATCAGCCAGGTGTGGTGGCCCATTCCTGTTGTCCCAGCTACTAGGGAGGCTGAGGCACAAGAATCTCTTGAACTTAGGAGGCAGAGGTTGGCAGTAAGCCAAGATCGTGCCACTGCATTCCAGTCTGGGTGACAGAGTGAGAGCCTACCTCAAAAAAAGAAAAAACATCTATGTCCCATTCTGATAAATATAAAAGCCTTTTTTTTGCCACCCTTCTCAGTTGAGAATCTGTAACTACTCACTCCCACCAGTTATCAAATCTTACTCATGTGGACTGTATTACAAAACATCATCTTTTTTATTTTCATTTTCCCAGTATAAAATTATGTGATAATGTTAAATATGCTTTTTCAAACTATACCACCACCTATTTTGATCTGCTGCTAGTTGAGGAAGAATAATTTGAGCTCTACATGCTATGAGTTCTCATTCAGATTTCTAAAATCATGCATTCCTCCTTTCTATGATTGTAAAACATGTTGTCCACTGTATGCTTCCTTCCCACTAATTGTTGGTAAAATGACTTTAATTATAGTGCTTATCTTATGAAACTCAAAGACAGTGAATAAGTTAGAGCATGAAATCACAGTAGTTTCATTATGCAATTATCCTTATTTGATAAAAAGAAAGTGGATACCAAATAGGGTGTGGAAGCCTCTCACAAGAAAAAGTAACAGTTGGACAAAGAAGGGAATAACACAGGAAGCTGCACAGTGCTTAAAAAGTGACACTGCTATTCTAATGGTATTTCAAAACCAAAAATCTGTACTACTCTCAACTATTAACTTACTCATATTTTCAGGTAGTTAAAAATATGAAGAAATTGTTTCTATACATACAACAGTCTGCTTCAGACTATTACCAACATGTATTACAATGTTATGGAGGGGTAATTATGATTAACATAAATTAGAAAAACAAGTTAACTTTAAATTTCACTATTATAATCAATATCTTAATGAATGGGTCCCCTTACAATTCAGGATATTTTAATCAAGTTTTTTTTTCTTCCCATCAATAGTGCTTATAATCAAGTTTTCTGATATTTATATTTAATATCTTATTTTTTTAAGCTGGTAATTGAAGACCCTAGTTTTATGTTGCCATTCATCCAGAGGCTGTAGTACAGGCTTCACACATCTAAAGTTGGAAAATAGCAGCAAAAACTCTACCTGTGAAATGCCAATGAACTTAGGGCATAGAATTTAAACCTTGTAACCAATGAGATGAAAGGAAACATCAAAAAGAACTCCTATTAAGAAACTCTGCCAATATATCCCGTTTTTTATATAATTAGATATTTCCTATTTAACAAAAACTATAACCAAAGTATAAATGTTGAATAATTTTATAAAATGCTCAGAATATTTTCATAATGTAAAACCTTACCTCCCAAAATATTTTAAAGGTATTAAGATTACTTATGAACATTTATTTAACTTCCATAAATCACTGCAGTGCTGTGTGTGACATAATTCACCTAATGCCTGCACTCAGACAAAAGAAAAGATGTTTTAAAAGTATGATCCTACCATATTTTTACCAAGGTTGCATGCTAAACCATGCTCTTAGAATAATTACAAGTATTTCTCATCAGAACCCATAAACGTATCTCAGTGAAGGAAGGGGCCAATAAACATTGGTGACTTCACTGGGAACTGTATAACTACCAAAATCGAATGAACATCTCTAGTTGTAACAGAGGTTTGGGGATGTCTTAGTTATGTCTGCACATTTGCTGTGAATACTAGTATCTTTTAAAAAAATAATTTGCAAAAATACCAAACTATATTTAATCAAAAATACAGTTGCAATCTATTGGCTCACTTTAGCAAAGAAGAATAAGAACATATTTTTTTAACACAGTATCTTTTAAATCATAGAAACAGCCTTAGCTCTACAAGTCCACCCTGCTTTAACTGCAAGAAACTGAAGCCACACTAGCAATTTTACTCAGTAACAATAAACATATGATTGCAAATATTTCAAATTTAATTTTTAATTCATGTTACATTCTGCAAATCTTAATTCCTGGAAGAATCACATGCAATAAAGAAGGAAAAGGTTTCCTAGAGATTCATGAGGGTTTATATCAAATTTTCAGCAAGAGTTGGGGGTTGTGGGAAGAAAAGCAAATTATGTGGAATTCTTAGTGAACTCAGTCATCCTTTCTGAAAGGAACACATCTTAAATTATTGATGGAAAGTATATGTACAGGCAAATTCCTTCTAGACAAAAAC